>NW_027507758.1:116499174-116799174 GCF_037356315.1 Lithobates pipiens
TTCATTCATGACTTTTTGTGCACAGAATTAAAATTGATATGGCTCCTGTTTATGATTCATATGCAGTTAGAAAAGGTAGAGGAGCAGACAGGATTTGGTAGCATTAGGGTAAAAGGTCACCAGGAAAGATTAGGGCTTTTTGATGGCACAGACAAGATGACTATTTGGGAATCTTATTGCTAAGCCTATCAAGGGAATTCCAGAGCCAGGAACAAGCAGCCTCTAGAATGTGGCACCTGTGTGCTAGACTTTAGAACAGTGTCACTCAGGAGGTCAGCCTTCTTGTTGACTTTTCCCCTACAGTCTGCTTAATGACAAAGGATGGGAAGGTTGCTGGAATCACGTTTTGGGGGGCTGAATGGCTGCAGTGCTGTAATAGTAAGTGTAATGGGGATATGTACAGAGAGTGAGACTCACTGGGGTGTAAAAAAGACACAGGTTCTGCTTGTGCTATTTACAGAGGAAAGGAAGCTGAAAACCCCTGTAAAGCAATCAATATAGACCTGGAGTCTTCATTTACAATGCTGGATTCTGGAAATGAGGCTTTTCTCTTGATAAGTGCAGGTTAAGAAGACACCTGAGATAAACTCTTTTCTCTACTGCTCTGATGGGGACTTAGATAGGGAGCATCTCCCACCTTATCTGCTCACAGATTAATTGCTTGTGCTGTTTGTGTATAATAGAAAGGAAACTGTAAAAGGACTTAATTATCCCTAGTGGAAGAGCAGTGCTTATTGGGATGCATTATACAGCTCTTCTCCCTTTGAGGATGTTGCCTGATGTCCTGGGATTTATAAATAACAGGACATTTATATGGATATTTTAAGGGGATCACTAGAGCATTGCATGTGGCAGCCACCACATAGAATGTGATGCCCTATAGCAAAGGACCCCAGCTTTTCTGAGCATATTAGGTAGAGTACATAGAAATTTGTGGCTTTCGATTACATCACTTTTAAAAGATGTAGTGTCTGAATTTTGAATTCAATATACTTGGCTATATACTCAGCAATTGCTTTCAAAATGCTTTTAGTTACAAATGTTTCCTGTTTTCAGGTTTTCGGGAGGAAAACAATAAAACATTATTAATATCGTATTGTTTATTGTGAAACCTTATGTTTCCATTTACATTTTTGGAGAGAATGATAATATTATCTACTAATGCACCCCGTACTTATTCCCCTGGGTGGGGGGGGCAGATATGTGATGACCCCCTTATAAAGCGCAACATAACTTATGACAGGATATAGGTAAAAGGCCCTGTTCCTCAACATAGTTACAAGGTGTATTGAAAGGAAGGAAGGCTTGTCCATCCCCTTGCCAGTTATCCCCCCAATGATGAATGGTATGTGGCCTGGTGTAGTCCAGGAGGGGAGTGTACACTCACTGCCCTCCCTTTCCTGACCACCCAGGCTTCAGGCCTGGATAAGGGCCTGGTTGAAATTTTATTAAAAACCTCATGTCATTTTTTTAAATGTGTACCCCTAACCATTGGTGAGCGTAGGCTATTGCATTAGGGTGTGCAGCCCTGACCACAAACTCATATGCGTGTATATCAGCAGAACAGTGGAGGGTATCAGCAGAGCAGAGATTGTTGTCAGTATTGCAGTGGCTGATGTCAGTAGTTTTTATTAATTATTAAAAAATTGTACTCTTTTTTTAGGAGCCCAGTTGGGGGCTTTGGTGGAATATCAATGGTCTAAACAGAGAGAAAGGGACTGAGGACATAGCTTCCCCAAACGCTTTCTCTGCAGCCTCAGCTGAACTGGACAGTGAAAAAATGGGAAGTGGTTTAAATGGTTTACTATGCTTCAATTAAGAATGTACACAAGAGCGATTGGTACAGATCACTCACTGTGTTCATTCATTAAACCATCCTGAAACATCCCCCGCAGCAGTGGGCAGGAGAGGAGAGAAGGGAAGCTGGCAGCACTGCAGAGTAGGAGGAATCAGCACTGCACAGGGTGATTAGGGTGTGCCCAGGCATGTGAGCATGTGTTCCCCCCTCACCTGAACCACACCAGGCAACATTCCTTTCAACATGGGGGGAGGTGATTTTCAAGGGAGGCGGACAAGCCTTCCATTCTGCCTTTCAACATTGGGGGGGGGGGGGGCTTGTAGGAATCCAGAAGCCTGCTTTAGAATAAGGGGGCCTCCAGATATACTAAATTACTACCCCTTATTACTCCTTCCCCAAAATGATTCAACAGTAAATATCGACAACAATATTATGAGAAAGTCCATTAATACAAATGCCATAAAAAATGTAAACAATGCCCCCCTTGTAAATCCATCATCAATCCGTCATCTTGCTACGTCATTCCATCATCAATCATAATGTCCTGATGATGTTTCCCCAATCCCCACTGATCGACGATGCTGCCCCACCACACTGCTGCCGCTAAATGACAAATCTCTGGCATTGCTGCCATGTAAACACAGTGGTGGGGATACCAGGTGATGTCATTGATGTCATTGGAAATCACTTAGGATCCCCAGCCTTGGTGTTTAGATTCTGTAGTTCTGTCATAGGGTGACAAAACTGCATATATATATATATATATATATATATATATATATATATATATATATATATATATATATATATATATATAAGCAAGCATACACACATGCTCAGTTTAGCTAGGCTTTATGCAAAGCTGAGAACTGGATATGAAAAGCACAAGTAATGTTTGCACTGTAAGTAAGGTTGGAGTAAAAAGGTAAATTGAGCTGCTAAGTGGCAGGGAGTGGCTACAATGTCAGGGCACCCAGCAGACACTAAAATAGAAAGGCGAGAGAGTAATGGACTCACTTTTGTTTGCAGAGTCCTTCAGGTAAGGTCAAGCGAAGTTCTGAGCTCCCTCCCCTGCCTGACACTTTTTTCAGATAACATGAAAATTAACTTCAGCACAAAGCAGGAAGAGATTATTGTTGTTTTTCCAAGCATTCCGAAGCAATATAATACTAATAAAGTCTCAATACTTCAACCAGGGTACTGCTAAACGTGTAAAACAAGTAAGCTCAATAAAGACGATTTTCATATTTACATTGAAAACAAGAAGAAAATAACAGCTTAGTCGTGCTGTGTACTTTTACAGTTTACAACTTTGCTAGCAAGATGTGAACTTTACCCAGTTACTTCCCATGTTTGAATATGAGTCGGACGGTGTATGTGAACATGAAAGCCATTGGCTAAAGTTCACACCTGGTACAACATCCTGTAAGAAGGGACTTCACTATTAGTCACCTGGCTTCCCAATCAAATACTCATTCTGGAAGGATGCCTGGAGTCCTGCTGTAATTTTTATCCACGCTGCATTCGTTTTCCTGGCAATAATCTGGCACAAATTCTGGATATATTGTATTTCTTTTTATTTTACATATCTTTGCTTTACAGCACAATATTAAAGTTGGCTTTACAAGTCTGCAAGAAAAAATCTTGACACGTGACAATTAAGGAAGACCTTGCCTTCAGTCTAAACCTAAGTTTGGTCCAAATATGAATGTAATCTGTCAGTACCAGGCCAATCAGCTATTGGCAGGGGATTCCCCATCCCACAATTGCACCCACCAAGGAGTGGGGATGTTGCCAACATCAATGACCTAATATGACCCCCATGGCCAAATGATGTCATGTCCTGTGACCATAATAGGCCAATGGTGTAATGGGTATTGTTGCCCCTTTGTGTACATGAAGCTTCGGGGTGGGGAAATTCCTGCCTGCAGCTGATTGGTCCGGCAATTACCCTTCTGGGTTTAGCTGAGCATAGGTTCATACCGAACCCAAGCCCAAACCAAAGCTCATCCCTAGTCAAAATATACGTGACAATATAATTTTTCAAAAGGGCTCCAGTCCAGTGACTGTGTTTAGGCTGAGGTAATATCATAGGCATGCTGCAGGCAGGAGGAAGCATTTGTGACCACTCTTCCATTCAGTTATTAATCTGTATATTGTAGTTTTGTAAAAAGTCATTAGGAGATAGGCTGAGCAGGGGCTGATCTGTCAGTCATTTGTGAATGCAGCCAATACCTGCCCAGGTCCCAGAGTTGTATGCCATCTGTGAGCCAGAATCTTAGTTCAGGAGGTAGATGGTTATCCTTGATATTCCCCAAATAATAATGTCACTATCCTGGAGAGAAAATCAGATGAAGGCTTCATCAGGGAGAGTGTAATCTCCGTAAGAGGAAATAAATACACACATGTGTCACATTTACATATTATCTAGCATGCATTTATTTGCAATAAAAAAACAAAAACGAAAATCATTACTTTTAGGTCCACCTTTATTACTTTTTGTATCAGTTTTCCATCTATAAAATGGGAGAACTTGACATAACTGTTGTAATAGTCAAATATGTTCCAAGTTTTGGGCTTTGCCAGGTGTAATAGGGTAAGCATAGTGGCTTAGTGGTTTGTACTTCTACCCTGCAGCACTAGGATCACTTGGTTTGAATCCTAACTCGGACATCACCTGCATGAAGTTTGCATGTTTTTTTTGTGCGAGGATTTCCCTCCACACTCCAAAAACGTACTTGCAAGTTAATTGGCTCCTGTCTAAATTGGCCCTAGTATGTGTATGTACAGTATGCATGTGAGTTATGGAGGTTAGAGTATAAGCTCCTTGAGTGCAGGGGTTAATGTGAATGTAGCGTATGTAAATTGCTGCATAACTTGTCAGTGCTATATAAATACCTGTACTTAAATACAGTTTTATTTTACCTTTTTTTTACCTTAATCAAGGAAAGGATATTAAGCAGAAATGTAATAATTATTACTTAAATGTGCCACTATAGCACAAGCAAATCACCTATGGGTTTTGGGTAATTGATTTGTGAACCAAAAATAGTTATGCTGGGTTGTGAACTTCAGTAGTTCCAAAATAAAATTCAGTTGAATTAAGGGAAGGGTTCCGTACATAGATAATATTCTACTGATTTGAGGCCCATCCATGCAGGATGCAGATATAGAGCGCAGCAACGTCTGCTGTTACCAGAATAATCAGAACCGTGTAGGCAGAAATCTCCCCTCCAGTGTGGAACAAATGTATCTATAATTTGGAATTGTGCACCAGTGGGATCTTTACCATGGTAGTGGCTGGGAGCGCTATGGTTAGTACAACCCCTATTAATGTTGGCCAAGTGCTCATTGACCCTCACTGTGAAGGTCCTAATCGTACATCCCACATATTGTTTTTTACAGGTACAAGTGAGTAAGTATACTATGAATCTGGTGGCACAAGAAGTAAAATGTTTCATCTTCTAACTGCGTAAAGTAATAGTGGATTGAAAAGTGTCTGTTTTGTGTCTTCCACATGTATTGTGGAGGCAAACATTGCACTTACAGCAAGGGTAATATCCCTTACATTGCCATTGATAAAGAGATTAGGGACCTCAAGGATAAGCTAACTCCTTACAATGCCATGTCAGAATATACCTCTCTCTCCACTAATTAAAAAATCATCTTGAAAAAGAAGAACGGGATCAGAGAAACAAAAAACAAAAGAAATATAATCGAGATGTGAACGATTATAAAACCAATTTGGTATTTAATTGGCAGGAAAAGTCACTCCTCCCACGGATGTGGGAGGCAGTACTTCCTCCATGGAAGTCACAGAACCTGTAATACAGAATCTAGACAGGAGATTGGTTTATGAACCCATCCGGCCAGAAACATCCAGGCCTTCTGGTAGTAGAGATACTGCCAACGCTCCTACACATAGACCTCATTATGTCTACAATTATGCAGATTTGAACCAAGGTAGACAGTTTCCCAATAATAGAGGCAGAGGCCCTAGGACCAGAGGCAGAGGCCCATATCACGGTGGTACCAGGGACTCTTACCATGTTGGGAGATATGAAGGATCACCAAGAGGTTGGAAAAATAATAGATCTGTACACAATTGAATCAATGCTTATCCTCAGAGGACACCGATTCACATGTATAATCAGTTTCTACCCTTCCATGAAGAAGGTTCACAAGACACACATCACGATTCATATTTATGAGCCCCCTAGAAAGTGTAACAAATTTTCCACTTTCATTGATGTGTAGAAGTACATTTGTAGGCTTAACATTCAGAGACACTATCTTACACAACCTCCAAGGGTTCCAAAGGTGGTGGGGCGAGGTGACAATGTACATTCCGGTTTGTCCAACCCATCCTTGTTTAATCCCACAGGCACTATGGCACCTTCTATTAATGTGTTTTGAAGTCTAGTCTTACAAGATTTAGACAACCTACCAAAAAAAATAATTCATACCAATCCAGCTATCACCGGCTTATGAGATTCCAAGCGGGTCTCGGTACGATGCTGTGGTCACACTCACGCTATTACTTGATTGTGGCGGTACGTCCCCTCTGGGGGCGCAGCTCAGATGCCTCACATAGAGTGCAGATGAGCTTGGCAGATCTCCTTATAATTACAATCAAAATTATTAAGGCCCATCCCAATATGCGTGTTTTCAGATACACACTTTAAACCATTCCAGAAGCTCAAAACAAAACGAGGCTCCAGAGGGGGGTGGTGCCTTCAAAGGAAAAAGAAAGAGAACCCATTAGGTGCAAGCGTTTTTAATCTAAGTAAAGTAGAACTCACAGATGCAGAAAAAATCTTATTAGATAAAGGACTCAAATACATCCCCCCTAGAAAACTTAAATTTTCCACTTTCATTGATGTGCAGAAGTACATTTGTAGGCTTAAAATAGAGACACTTTCTTGCATAACCTCCAAGGGTTCCAAGGGTGGTGGGACGAGGTGACAATGCACATTTTGGTTTGTTGAACCCATCTATGTTCAATCCCCCAGGCACTATGGCACCTTCTATTAATGTGCTTCAAAGTCTAGTCTTACAAGATTTAGACAAACTGCCAAATAAAAGAATTCATACCAATCCAGCTATCACCGCTGGATTGAAATTATTATGCAAATGAAAAAATGTGATCATCCGCCCCGCTGATAAAGGCGGGGGGATTGTTGTATTGGACAAAAAGGAATATATTAGAGAAATTAATAGGTTATTTTAGGACCACACAACATATGGTCTTTTGTTAGAGCTCCAACTTTGGGTTATAAAAGAGCCCTGGTAGAACTGGCCAACAAAGGCTCCGCATTGGGTATTCTCGATAAGAAGGAAAAATTATTTTTAATACCCTTATCTCCATACATCCCAGTAATATATTACCTTCCAAAGGTACATAAAAACCCAGTCAATCCCCCTGGATGTCCCATAGTCAGCGGGATTGACTCAGTTATCTCTAGAATAGGATGTTGGTCAGACTGGTCCCTTCCTATCTCAGAGACACTTGAGACACCATTAAACTTTTAGAAACAGTCAAATACCAGGACGGTATGATTCTGGTAACAGCAGACATTGCTTTCCTCTATACCTGCATCCCCCATGATTTGTGCCTCACAGCAGTAGAATATTATCTATCTAAGAACTAAGGTGTTGCTATGGGGCCCAAGTTCGGACCCAGGTTGGTGAACTTGTTCATGGCCCAGTGGGAGAAGGATGTCATCTATGCCCTCAGGAGACCAGAGTTGGTCCTGTGAGCCAGATATATAGATGACATCCTCTTCTTTTGGAAGTGTGATATGGAATCTCTAGATGACTTCATGATTACGCTTAATAATAATAACATGGGCATCTCTTTGAGTTATGAGGCCAGTTGTACCACCATCCATTTCTTGGACTTGGAAATTTTGGCTATTAATCACTGCTTGGAATTTAAAACCCACTTCAAGCCTACTGACCGTAAAGGTTACAACCAGGTCGACAGTTGCCACCACAGTCAATGGACCTGGGACCTCTTCGGTGTCTGGGGTTGGTTGACTCATCCCACTGAGCTATCTGGGATGCTGGACAGCTCCCTGCCTGATCTATTGGACAATCCTATCTGAGCCATTGGACAACCCTGCCTTGTGTCTTGATTGCTGTTGAACCTTTAACTCCTTGCTCCTTCCATGAACTTTGTATAAAAGCCTTGTGCTTTCTCAGCCAGTGCCTTGCTCTTGTCTTCCCTGCTGCTGTCTGTATTTTGCTACCACTCGTGATAGACCCTTGGCTTGTTCCTTGACTACTCAACTGCCTGATCCCAACCTGATACTGACCATGTGGCTTCTTTACTGACCACTCTGTTGTTTGATCCTTATCTGCTCATCTGCTTTTGCCCCCTGGCTTGCTCACACCATTGTGGGGCAAGCCTGAGGAATGTGACCTGGTACTAGTATGCAGCTAAAATCATCTCCACCATTAGGAGCTCTGGTGAGCACCGGTTAGTACTTAAACTCCACACCTCAGGTGAGCCTGTGTCATCTGCCAGAGTGACTGCCTGTTTACCTATCCTGCTGGTCATGGTAGTCCTGCAACTGCTATAGCAACTGGTCTTCAAGCCTGATGCCTGATTGTGACAGACTAACTTGGCCTAAAACATGGAGGCCGCTATAGCAAATGCTGTGGCTCTTTCCAGGCAACAAATTGCAGAGTTGCAGGAGTTTGGCGTCACCTTCCAAGAAAAGTTTGCCGGACTGGAAAGTGTGTTGAAAGGGAAATACAAAGAGATCCGTGCTCTGCAAAAACCCACATATGCCTCACCCGCCCAAGTTTAACCACTTTCAGACCGGACCATTTTGCTGGTAAATGACCAGAGGTCTTTTTACACTTTGGCACTGCGCTGCTTTAACTGGTAATTGCGCGGTCATGCAATGTTGTACCCAAACAAAATTTGCGTCCTTTTCTTCCCACAAATAGAGCTTTCTTTTGATGGTATTTGATTGCCTCTGCGATTTTTATTTTTTGCGATATAAACGTAAAAAGACCGCAAATTTTGAAAAAAAATGATATTTTCTACTTTTTGTTAATAGAAAAATCCAATAAACTCAATTTTAGTCATACATTTAGGCCAAAATGTATTCAGCCACATGTCTTTGGTAAAAAAAAGTCAATAATTGTATATTTATTGGTTTGCGCAAAAGTTGTCACATCTACAAACTAAGGTACGTTTTCTGGAATTTACGCAGCTTTTAGTTTACGACTGCCTATCTCATTTCTTGAGGTGCTAAATTGGCAGGGCAGTACAAAACCCCCCCAAATGACCCCATTTTGGAAAGTAGACCCCCTAAGGAAATTGATAAGAGGCATATTGAGCCCATTGAATATTTTATTTTTTTGCCTCAAGCGATTGAATAATGACAAAAAAAAAAATTTTTTTTTTTTTTTTACACAAAGTTGTCACTAAATGATATATTGCTCACACATGCTATGGGCATATGTGAAATGACACCCCAAAATAAATTCTGCTGCTTCTCCTGAGTACGGGGATACCACATATGTGGGACTTTTTGGGAGCCTAGCCGCGTACGGGGCCCCGAAAACCAAGCACCGCCTTCAGGCTTTCTAAGGGCGTAAATTTTTGAGTTCACTTCTCACTACCTATTACAGTTTTGAAGGCCATAAAATGCCAAGATGGCACAAAACCCCCACAAATTACCCCATTTTAGAAAGTA
Source organism: Lithobates pipiens (assembly GCF_037356315.1). NCBI lineage: Eukaryota > Metazoa > Chordata > Amphibia > Anura > Ranidae > Lithobates > Lithobates pipiens. Next base: position 116,508,685 of record NW_027507758.1, read on the forward strand.
GACACCCCAAGCTATTTGCTGAGAGGCATGTTGAGTCCATGGAATATTTTATATTTTGCCACAAGTTGCGGGAAAATTACAAACTTTTTTTTTTTTTTTTTTTTTTCACAAAGTTGTCACTAAATGATATATTGCTCATGCATGCCATGGGCATATGTGAAATAACACCCCAAAATAAATTCTGCTGCTTCTCCTGAGTACGGGGATATCACATATGTGGGACTTTTTGGGAGCCTAGCCGCGTACGGGGCCCCGAAAACCAAGCACCGCCTTCAGGCTTTCTAAGGGCGTTACAGTTTTGAAGGCCATAAAATGCCAAGATGGCACAAACCCCCCCCAAATGACCCCATTTTGGAAAGTAGACACCCCTAAATTTAGGGGTACACTAGTGAGACTAGGTAATAAATGGCGGGTGCCCTGAAACTATAAAAAAATAACTAACCAACCAGCGTCACCTGTAACAGTTATATGGTGATCACTGGTGAAAGGGTTAACTAGGGGGCAATCAGGGGGCTTTATGCGGTAGTATATGGGGGTCCCTGGCGCTATAAAAAGCTGCGGCGAACCTAAATATCTGCCTGCCTAACTAGCGTCACCTGTGACACTAATACAGCGATCAGAAAAACGATCGCTTATTAGGCTGGGTTCACACTGGAGCGATGCGGGAACGCCACGAATGCGCGGCGGGTTCCCGCATCGCATGCCTCCCGGCGGCAGTTCACACTGCCCTATGCGAACTGCTGGGAGTGTCAGTGAAATGTTAATGACACCCCCAGATCAGTTCGCATATCGCAGTGCGATCTGCAAACTTGGATCGCATGGTGTGAACACCCATGCGATCCAATTCTGCTGCGGACCAAAAAAAGGGTCCCGTGCGAGTTTGCGGCGGGTGCGGCGGGTGCGACACGAATTCAGCCATACTATCTGTATAGCTGAACTCGAATCGCACAGAGATCGGATGTGATTTGCACTGCAGTGCGGTGCGAATCACATCCGTTCTCATAAACCGCTGCAATGTGAACCCAGCCTTAGTGACACTGGCGACGGGGGGTGATCACGGGGTTAAACCTTTATTGGGGGGGTTAGGGGGTACCTTAGAACTAAAGGGGGCTAACCCTAACTGCCCTAACAGTTATTAGTCACAAATGACACCCGCCGGGTGATCAGGGGGTTAAACCTTTATTAGGTAATAAATGGCGGGTGCCCTGAAACTATAAAAAAATAACTAACCAACCAGCGTCACCTGTAACAGTTATATGGTGATCACTGGTGAAAGGGTTAACTAGGGGGCAATCAGGGGGCTTTATGCGGTAGTATATGGGGGTCCCTGGCGCTATAAAAAGCTGCGGCGAACCTAAATACCTACCTGCCTAACTAGCGTCACCTGTGACACTAATACGGCAATCAGAAAAATGATCGCTTATTAGGCTGGGTTCACACTGGAGCGATGCGGAAACGCCACGAATCCGCGGCGGGTTCCCGCATCGCATGCCTCCCGGCGGCAGTTCACACTGCCCTATGCGAACTGCTGGGAGTGTCAGTGAAATGTTACTGACACCCCCAGATCAGTTCACATATCGCAGTGCGATCTGCAAACTCGGATCGCATGGTGTGAACACCCATGCGATCCGATTCTGCTGCGGGCCAAAAAAAGGGTCCCGTGCGAATTTGCGGCGGGTGCGGCGGGTGTGGCGGGTGCGGCGAATGGCTGAACTCGAATCGCACAGAGATCGGATGTGATTTGCACTGCAGTGCGGTGCGAATCACATTCGTTCTCATAAACCGCTGCAATGTGAACCCAGCCTTAGTGACACTGGCGACGGGGGGTGATCACGGGGTTAAACCTTTATTGGGGGGGTTAGGGGGGTACATTAGAACTAAAGGGGGCTAACCCTAACTGCCCTAACAGTTATTACAGTCACAAATGACACCAATGCAAAAAAAAAAAAAATGACATTGGTGTCACTGTGACTGGGGGGCAGGGGTAATTGGGGGGGTGATCGGGGGGGTGTGAGTGTGCCTGGCATGTTCTACTGTGTGTGTAGAGTGTTGGTGCAACTCACCGATCCGCTCTCCTCCGTGTCGGAACGAAAAATACCGACACGGAGGAGAGAATACATCACTTCCTCTCCTGTGTTTACATTACAGGAGAGGAAGTGATGTCACGGGGGATTTCTATTCGTCGGGAGCGATCGCGAGGGGGTGGCCATGAATGAATGGCCGCCCCCTCGTCCCGGATCGCTCCCGGACGAAAACCGACCGCCGCAGGCACCGGGCGGGGGCCCGATCGGGCCCCCGACCCGCGGGAAGGCAGGGACGTACAGGTACGCCCATATGCCTGCCCGTGCCATGCTGTCGACGTACATCGTCGTGCGGCGGTCGGCAACTGGTTAATGGAGATCGCCGCCATTACAGAGGTTTTCTTAACCAGTGTCGCATATATTTCCAAATGTGACACACTTTCACTTCTGAAAAACAGAAGGTAATGTTTGTTATCAACCTCCTGGGAAAGCTGGGAAAGCCCTAGCCTGGCCCTCCCCTTATATAGAACAAGACAGTACCATGCTGAATAATTTCCAGACTTTTGAGGCTGCGATGAATCAGATTTTTGATGATCCCAACCACTATACTACTGCTGAAGCAAAGTTGCATAGTTTACAGCAGTTTAAACATTCTGTTGCTGAGTACACAGCTGAATTCAGATGTTGGATCACAGATACCACTTGGAATCCAGCAGCGCAAAAAAGTCAGTACCGCCATGGGCTTTCTGAACAAGTAAAAAATGAGCTTGCCAGAGATCTTGAGGCCTTCATCCAACTATGCATCCGAATTGATCAAAGACTTACAGAAAGGAGGAAGGAGAGACTGGGAATGTTTGGAAGTAATGGTGGCATGCATTTTTCTGCTAGTCAATTTGTTCAGAAGTAGAGATGAGCAGAGTGTTCGAGTCAAACGTAAGTTCGACTCGAACATTGAGTGTTCACCTGTTCACCAAATAGCGAATAATTTGGGGTATTCGCGACAAACCCTTTGAAAGTCCATGGGAGAAATCAAAAGTGCTAATTTTTAAGGCTTATATGCATGGCGTTGTCATAAAAAGTGTTTGGGGACCGGGGTCCTGCCCCAGGAGACATGTATCAATGCAAAAAAAAGTTTTAAAAATGGTCGTTTTTTCAGGAGCAGTGATTTTAATAATGCTTAAAGTTAAATTTTGTACCTGGGGGGTGTCTATAGTATGCCTGTAAAGTGGTGCATGTTTCCCCGTGTTTAGAACAGTCCGAGAGCAAAATGAAATTTCTAAAGGAAAAAAAAGTTATTTAAAAGTACTCGCAGCTATAATGAATTGTTGGTCCCGCTGATAAACATAAAAGTCATTGAAAAAAACTGCATGGGATTCCCCCACAGTCCATTACCAGGCCCTTTGGGTCTGGTATGAATATTAAGGGGAACCCCAAACCAACATTTTTAAAAAAATGGTGTGGTGGTCCCCCCAAATTCCATAACAGGCCCTTCAAGTCTGGTATGGATAATAAGGGGAGCCCCGTGCCAAAATGTAAAAAAAAATGGCGTGGGGGTCCCCCTCAAAATCCATACCAGACCCTTCAGGGGACTTAAATGACTTTTTTTCCTTTAGAAATGTAATTTTGCTCTCAGACTGTTCTAAACACGAGAAACATGCGTCAGGCATATAGACACCCCCAGGTATGAAGTTTAAAGGAATTTTTCACTTTTATTGTTTCACTTTAAGCATTATTAAAATCACTGCTCTAGAAAAAAACTGCAGTTTTTAAAACTTTTTTTTGCATTGATACATGTCCCCTGGGGCAGGACCCAGGTCCCCAAACACATTTTATGACAATAACTTATATTATAGCATAGCATATAAGCCTTAAAAATTAGCACTTTTGATTATTCATGTTCGTGTCCCTTAGACTTTAACGGTGTTCGCGTGTTCAAACTAATTTTTTTTGCCTGTTCGCATGTTCTGCTGCGAAACCGAACTGGGGGGGGGTGTTCGGCTCATCCCTATTCAGAAGTATCCAAGAGTTTCTCCAGATTCTGACACAGCTGAATTTATGCAGGTTGGTGCAATTAAGAGATCCATTTCTACTGAGGAGAAAGAGAGAAGACGTTCAGAAAACCTGTGTTTATATTGTGGGGAATTTGGGCATTACGCAGTTAACTGTCCTAACAAGGTTAGAAGAACAATTGTGGCGACTGATGTGATCATTCCTGAACAAATAAACTCTATTACCCAGTCGATCTCCCCATTGATTCATGAAGAGAATAAAGTCAGTTCTGTACTATCTCATTTTATCATCCCTATTAAACTCATCTCTGATGGTATTGAAATTCCTTGCTCTGCTATGCTGGACTCTGGGGCTGGGGGGAACTTTATGGACATAGAATTTGCCCACAGTAATAATATCCAAACAAGAAATAAGTCTGCTCCTATCGATATGGAGATGGTCGACGGTTCACCCTTGACTTCAGGACCTGTTACCAATGAAACAGTCCCTTTGGTACTGCAGTTTGAGGTTAACCATCATGAGACCATAAGTTTCAGCTGATTATGTCACCCAAATTTCCTGTCATCCTGGGCATACCTTGGTTTTCCACCCATAATCCCTCCATCAACTAGGAAACATGGATTATAAACTTTACATACCCCCCCATTGTGAGGAATTCTGTAGATAATCATGTCAAACTAATTCTTTGCCGGTCAAGAAATCACAGGTGGATGTTGTTACTATGCAATCATATGACAACCTGCCTCCGCAATATCATGAGTTCTGAGATGTCTGTCATAAGAAGAATGCCAACCAGTTACCTCCTCATCGCTCATACGATTGTCCCATTGAACTGCTCCCAGGGGCTGAAATACCTTTTGGTCACCTCTTTCAGAACCTGAATTAAAGGTTCTCAGGGAATGGATTGATGAGAATTTAGAGAAGGGCTTCATTAAACCCTCAACGTCTCCTGCAGCGGCAGTCCTGTTCTTTGTTACAAAGAAAGATTCCACTTGCGTCCATGCATTGACTACCGGGACCTTAATAAAATCACTATTAAAAACCACTATCCACTTCCTTTAATCTCTAAAATGTTGGAAAGATTCCGCTCTGCCAAAGTCTTCACAAAACTAGACTTACGGGGGGGGCATATAACCTCATCTGCATGGGTCAAGTAGACAAATGGAAAACCACCCTTAGAACCAGATATGGCCATTTTGAGTCCCTGGTTATGCCTTTTGGCCTCTGCCACTTCATCAGTGATGCTTTTCGAGACCCATTGGACCAGTTTGTGATTGCTTATCTGGATGATATTCTCATCTTTTCTAATAACCTGGAGGAACATCGCAAACATGGTTGCACTGTCTTTGAAAGGCTAAGGAAGAGCCAACTTTATATTAAATTGGAGAATCCTGAGTAGATCAAAGCAGTGGTGGATTGGCCTGCCCCTAGAAATGTTAAAGAGATACAACGATTTGTTGGTTTTGCCAACTTCTACAGAAAATTCATAAGAAACTTCTCTAAAGAGATAGCACCAATTACACAGCTGACAAAGAAAGGGATGCCCTTTGTGTGGTCAGCTGAGGCACAGACTGCTTTTATTAAGCTAAAGACTCTTTTCACTTCTGCACCAATATTGGTACATCCCGATCCTGAAGTTCCTTTTATAGTGGAAGTGGATGCCCCAGACGGACTGATCCCCAGAGTGGATGCTGTGGGAGCTATCCTTTCTCAGTGAAAAGGAGAAAAGATGCAGCTTCTTCCTTGTGCGTATTTCTCTTTCGCTTAATGTCATTAGCCGAAAGAAATTTTGACATCGGGAATAAGAAGTTACTGGCAATTAAGGAAGTCTTTTCTGAATGGAGGCATCTGCTGGAAGAGGCTAAGCATCCAGTAACTGTTCTCACTGATCATAAAAATCTCGAATTCATTCGTTCTGCCAAGAGGATGTCTTCTAGACAAGCACGTTGGTCACTGTTCTTTTCCAGGTTTAATTTTATCATCTCGTATCGACCTGGGTCAAGGAATGGTAAGGCTGATGCATTATCAAGGATGTTCACTGAACCATGCCAGGAAGACAACCTTAAATGTACTATCCTGCCTCAAAAGAGCTTCATAGGGGCCACGGATTTCAAGACATTCTTGAGTCTTCTAATGGAGGGAATTGATAATGACCCTCTTCTTAATCATCTGCCTACGGATATTAACCTTGTGTACAAGAATGGCTTTTGGACTCATGCACAGTCTCTATGTACCTGAATCTGCTCGGATTGAACCCTCAGGTTGGTTCACGACTCAAAACTTGCTGGGCATTTTGGGATTTCCAAAACAGAAGACCTCTTGTCACGTTCCTTTTGGTGGCCCAGGTATAAGAAAGATGTCAAACACTATGTGAACTGTGCACGCAGTAAGACTCCCCGAGCTTCTAGTTTGGGGTTGCTCCAGCCACTCCCTGTTCCATCAAGACCATGGGCTTCAATTTCTATGGACTTTGTGGCAGATTTACCTCCCTCAAAAGAAATGACCACTATCTTGGTTGTTGTTGACTGTCTCACTAAGATGGCTCATCTTATACCTGTTAAAAAGGTACCTTCAGTGGAACAAACTGCTGAGTTAATGGTTCAAGAGGTATTTAAACTACCGTATATACTCGAGTATAGGCCGACCCGAATATAAGCCGAGGCCCCCAATTTACCCCCAAAAAACTGGAAAACTTATTGACTCGTGTATAAGCCGAGGGTGAGACATGGCTGTCCATCCCTGTGTGTGTGTCCGTCCATCCCTGTGTGTCCATCCATCCCTGTGTGTGTATCCATTCATCCATCCATCCCTGTGTGTGTGTGTGTGTGTGTGTGTGTGTATTCATCCATCCATCCATCCCTGTGTGTGTGTGTGTGTATCCATCCATCCATCCATCCCTGTGTGTGTGTGTGTGTATCCATCCATCCATCCATCCCTGTGTGTGTGTGTGTGTGTGTGTGTGTGTGTGTGTCCGTGCAGCCTTGTGTGTGTGTGTGTGTGTGTGTGTGTGTGTGTGTGTGTGTGTGTGTGTGTGTGTGTGTGTGTGTGTGTGTGTGTGTGTGTGTGTGTCCGTGCAGCCTTGTGTGTGTGTCCAGCCTACCTGTGTCCCAAGCCTCCGTCCCGAGCCGCCGTCGTCCCGAGCCTCCTCCGACCCGTGCCGTGCCTCCTCCGTCCCGTGCCTCCTCCGTCCCGTGCCGTGCCTCCTCCGTCCCGTGCCGTGCCTCCTCCTTCCCGTGCCTCCTCCGTCCCGTGCCGTGCCTCCTCCGTCCCGTGCCTCCTCCGTCCCGTGCCGTGCCGATGGATCGCCGCTCTTCTCGGCGGCCATTCTACAATTCAAAATTCCGCCTCCGCCTGTGATAGGCGGAACACTCAATTTCCCAGCAGCCTGTGTTCCGCCTATCACGGACATCCTCTCATACTCGTCCGTAGTATGAGAATGAGCGGATGTCCGTGATAGGTGGAACACTGACTGCTGGGAAATTCAGTGTTCCGCCTATCACAGGCGGAGGCGGAGAAGGAGGCGCGGCTTTTAAATTTTAATGTCCGCCGTCTGTCTGCTCGATACGCTGATCGAGCAGGCAGACAGCGGTGACTCGAGTATAAGCCGAGGGGGCACTTTCAGCCTCAAAAAAGAGGCTGAAAATCTCGGCTTATACTCGAGTATATACGGTACATGGAATTCCTGATGATGTGGTGTCTGACAGAGGAGTATAGTTTACTTAGAAGTTTTGGAAAAACTTTTGCTCAGCCTTAGTGTAACAGTTAATCTGTCTTCTGCTTTTCATCCCCAGTCTAATGGTCAGACCGAGAGGACCAATCAAACCGTGGAACAGTACCTTAAATGTTTTGTCAGTTATCTTCAGGATGACTGGGTGAATTATCTTTCTACAGCAGAGTTTGCATATTACAATTCTAAACATATGACAGCTTTGACAGTTTTATCCTCGATCTACCTGTCAATCACAGCTAGCTGATGGTTAGATCAGGTCCCTGCTGCTAAGAGATTGTATTTAGTCAGACCTTTCATGATGCACTCCTCCCCGCCGCCCCCTCCTGATTTTCTGTCTCCTCATCCCCCCCCCCCTCCTGCATACTTGCTCTGTGTGTCCCGCTGAATCCCCCCCTCCTCTATCTTCAGTGCCATATGATGAAAGAACCCAGAGGAGGAGCACAGCTATTCTGGACATGCAGCGAGAGAGGTGAGCTGAGGGAAGAACATCAGTTTGGGGTGGCAACCTGAGCACAATCACTGGCAAAGTTCAATGCCAGGAGGGAAGTTTATGTGGAAATATGTGAAGGGTTGGAATAGCAGTGAGTGTGTGTTGGAGCCCTGCAGAGTTTGCAGCCCCCCAAGCTAACATACATCTCCTAAGCAGGAACACATCACTATCTCTCTAAGCATTCTGTCCAGATAATGTGCAGTTAATTTATAACCTTTCCGTTTAACCCTGTGTTATCCAAACTCTGTTCAATGAAAAGTGTAAACTCACCACATAAACACTCTATATACAAAATAACATTCCCCAATAAAGATCAGAACATGATGTTCACATTTGCATGGAAGCACAATTGAATGAATGCTGATTATTCAGAGAATTACCGTATTTAGGTTTATTGAGGATTGTTTTTTTTTTTATGTACTAACAGTTAAGCTTTATACACACAATACAAAAATTGGATGAAAAATACCACTTTTAAAGTGTTCGTGCATATGAGCGTATCATTTTTTATTTTTTTTTGGTGGGGGAGTGGATCTTGGGTGGGAGTCCCACTTTTTTCCCCGGGACTTGACCTCTGCAAAGTTTGGTTATCAACCAAAAATTTGAAGGTTCATGTTCCGTCTGCAAAGCTGGGCCAGAAGTTTGTAGGGCCATTAAAGATTTCTGCTCAAATCAATTTGGTTACCTTTCGCTTAAAACTTATAGTATAAAAATTCATCCTGTTTTTCACATATCACTACTTAAACCATTTCATAAAAATCCCTTTTCTGGAATAATTCTTCCACTTCCACCTGTTGAGGTACAAGGTGAAGTAGAATTTGTAGTGGAGAAAATTCTTTAAAATCCTTTGGGACCCCCGAGTCACCAGAATAGTGTCCATATTTCAATTCAATGCTATTACTTTTCTGGGGACAACCCAAAATTTGGGATTTTCTTTTACTTTCACTTTCAATAATAAAGGTAAACAAGATAAATAGAGAGGGTGAATCTCCTTAATGGGGGCACAGACAGCAAAAAAAAAACTAATAGGTGCTCTAATGCCTCTCCATTCTATCCAAAAGTAGAAAAAAAGTTTTGCTTTTAGTTATACTTTAATGAATGGCATTTTAAACAGTTAAAGGGGTTGTAAACCCTTGTTGTTGTGCATTTTATGCATTAAGGAGGAAAATCCTTCTCTCATGTTGCAGCTTCCCAGTGCCCCCCCCGTTTTACTTACCCGAGCCCTGTCTTTCTCACCCCAGGAACGAGCACACCAGCTATGGCTGGTTCCTCGTGTTCTGATTGGATAGATTGATAGCAGCGCAGCCATTGGCTCCCACTGCTGTCAATCAAATCCAATGATGCAGGCACCAGAGGACGGGGCTGAGTCCTGCTGTCTGTGTCAATAGTCGCAGTAGGACACATAAGCGTGCCCGCACGGGTGTCACAAAGGAGAGTGCTTCTACAATGGGGACTTTAGAAGAGGAGCCACCAGCGCCACTAAGGGACCCCAGAAGAGGAGGATCGGGCCGCACTGTGCAAAACCAACTGCACAGTGGAGGTAAGTATGATAAGTTTGTTATTTAAAAAAAAAAAACTTTTAAATAGCAGCTATAGCTGCAAAATGTGTATGGTTCAACTGGTAAAACCAGTTACAGGGCAAGTCCAAGGAGCATGTTTTGATTGACATTTATCAGGAAAATGTGTTTATACATTTTTTGGATTATATATAGACTTTTAACCCTTTTTCATCCATTGAACCTGTTTGCTTCTTCATAAATAGCTCCACTTTTTGAGGCATAGTAACTCTATAGGATTTATATTTCTTTAACATAAATGGTTGCATATTTTTTGTCTTTGCAGATGTTTATCCAAATAGAAGGTGTTTAAAGTCTCATTTAAATCCAATAACTAATTTCCAACTGGGATTCACTTACTCACTTCCTGACTTTAAGTTGGTGGAGTCATTCTCCAGCTTTCTATATCTCTCATAGACTCTCTAATGGTGACATTTCTTTGCAGTAATATGTATCTCCACTTCATCCCTCTCTTACAACTGCTATGGCCTATGGCTAGACACTCTGCTGTATTGCTGTTCTCCAGCCACTGCAGGTATCCAGCACTTCCAGGTGAGTTGAATATATGCTTCCCCATCACATGCTGCTTTTCATTTCACCAGCTTCTATTCATTACACTATAGCAGGGGTCTCCAAACTTTCTAAGCAAAGGGCCAGATTACTGTCCTTTAGATTTTTGGAGGGCTGGATTGAGACCAGTGGTAGCAGAAAATGCCTCAGACTTGGTGGTCAGTGGGGGGTAAAATAATATCATAACGCCTATGGGCAGATTGATTGATATTAGTGGAAAGATTTTTTTTTTTATTCTCTAGACATAAAGAGTGCCCCCTTGTCCTCTGTGATGACCTTAAAGTGAATAATGTTGATCATATCCCCCCTTAATCTCCGCTACTCAAGAGTGAATAGATTCAGTTCCTCTAATCATATAGTGCCCTATCATTTGTGTTAGTGTGAGGAATAGTGCTCCATCATTGGTATTAGTGGGAGGAATATTGCCCTGTTATTGATATTAAAAATGGAGAAACCCCTAGGAGTGGGACTTTAAAGGCACTCAATAGTAGTACAATAGAGTATTCGATAAAAAACTATTTATCAATAAATTGTGTGTTATCGAATACTCCATTGTACTACTATTGAGTGCCTTTAAAGTCCCACTCCCATTTTTGCTTTATATAGGGATGTAGCACTCTAGCGATTATTTATCACCAACCCCTCTTTTTTCTGTTATTGGTATTAGAGCAAGGAATAGTGCCCGATCATTGGTATTAGTGGGACGAATATTGCCTCATCATTGGTATTAGTGGGACGAATAGTGCCCCATCATTTGTATTAGTGGGAAGAATAGTGACCCATCATTGGTATTAGTGGGAAGAATGATTCCCATCATTGGTGTAAGTGGAAGGAATAGTGCCCTATTGTTAGTGACAGTGGGAGGAATAGTGCCCCGTCATTTGTTTTAGTGGGGCGAATAGTGCCTCATCATTTATATTAGTGGGAGGAATAGGAACCCGTCATTGGTATTAGTGGGAAGAAATTGTGCCCCATTGTTAGTAACAGTGGGAGGAATAGTGCTTTGTATCAGTGGGAGGAATAGTGCCCTATCTATGGTGTCAGTGGAAGGAATAGTGCCTCATTGCTATGGACAGTGGGAGGAATAGTGCTTTGTATCAGTGGGAGGAATAGTGCCCTGAGGGCCAGATAAAGGCAAGCAAATGATCACATCCAACTCGTGAGACGCAGATTGGAGACCACTGCACTATAGGATGTATAAGCCAGTGGGTGGAACCACAGTATGCAGCAGAGGAGAAGTGTTAAATGCCTACAGTTGCTTGAAATCAGACCCTGGCCATCGGAAAGGTAAGTATACAGCATTTCCTTTTACAGGCTGCCTTTACTTTAGATTATTAAATGTGAATACAGTAACTAGTAGATACTCATTTTAAATAAGAACACTATTCTAATGATCAGGATATTATTTGTCTTTCCTTGCTGTGGTGAAACAGTTACCATATAAACCTGTTTTTCTTGACACCCTCTCTGTTACACCTGACTACGTGTTACACCAAGACAGCACTGCAAGGTTAGTAGAGCCGTGAAAGGCTCCCAATGCACTCCCAATCTTGGCTATGATATACTTAGAAGAAGGGATCTTTTATATAGGCTTAAAATGTACATGTTTGCACGTGTTACCACCTTTAGAGTCACATTGACTTCCAAAAATACCCAATACCAATACAGGAATGGGGTACCATATGGTCAGCACTGGTGCTTGATGATATACTCAGCCTAGTCAATTGGGAAAGAGAGCAAATCCTCAGCTCTATGTAAGCTCTGACTAGAGTGCATTGATTGCGGCTGGAGAAGGGAGCAACAAAGTGAACCTGTCGCTTTGCCCTACATGAACAAAGCACCGGTTCACTTTAATATAGTTGCTTCAATTAGAAAAAAAAAATGACATTGCTAGAAATCATTCAATACATCTTGCAGAGACTTGGGGAAAATACTCACTAATTTGTTCCTTTCAGCTGGGCCCATGCCATGAAATGTAATGTTCATTTCAATTTAAACTTTACGGCCAAGAATATTTAATTAAGCTTAATTGTCTATGGGATAGATATATAAATTCCATCCTGCACTTGTTTCACTTACATGTAATTAACAGGGTCAGTTGCAAAGATTTAACAAAGCCTTTTCTAAACAGGTCAGTAGCAAGGGTGAGGCATGACTCTGGCTTTATATCCTTCTCTAGCAGAAGGCTAATCCTTTGCTAGTACAGGATTGGTTGTGTAAAGGCAATCTGACCTGATGTTTTAGAAAGTGAATTTTTAATTTTTTTCACTCTCTATCAATCAGCAACCAGAATTTTGTGTACTGCAAATTCCCTTTTTATTCTTATAGTGCTGACTACAGGTTCTTCTGTGTATTGGAATTTCTCTTTGCACAGACACTTAAGCCAGGCCATACACAGAGCGACTTTCTTTCCTGCAACCATGGGTTATTTCACCCTTTAACACAGACAGTGTTGACAGGGAAATCCCTCCTGCTGAGCCACTGTTTTATCCTGGTGGGGGGGGGGGGGAGGCAGGGGAAGCTGTCCCACTGGGAGAAGACAGTGATTATTGCTAGCGGTTATACCAGTCTGTAGCGATAATCACGTGTAGGATCCAGCAGGCTAGTTATACTCACACTGATTGATCAACTTGGTACAGTTCTCATACATGATTCGAACCGTCTATGGCTGGCCTTAGAGAGTTGAGTTAACTCAGATTGTTAAAAGCATGTTCATGGCCTTCAAACTCAGAGGCAAGTCCAATGCAGCACGTTTTCAAGGAAAAATGTATTGGATGTGAGGTCTGATATGTAGGTATTAGCGCTGGACTAATGTGAGTAAAGTTTAATTCAAATCAATAGGGAATAAAGTGTCTTAATACCACCGCTGTTTAACTTATGTAATTTAGGTACAAATCGCTCAACAGATGGACAACTTTTGGGTTGAGAGCACCTAGTTCAAACTTCCATCTTGCTAAGATACATTTAAAATTTCGAACAATGCAATCCAGATCCTACAAAAATGTTTCACAAAGATATGTCAGCAGCAAAACACAATGCCCATGTGTACACTAATCCTTAGACACCGTCAGCGCATACAACATCAGAAGTGCATCTGCAATGCACTTCAGAACAAAAATATGTGAGGATTAAATCGGTAATATAAAGAAACCTGTGCTGGAACCTCTGCAGTGGTTGCCTTTTTGTCTTTCTAAAAACTTTATTTTCTTTAATTTTCCCTAGATTTGACGCTATGTACGGGTGCTTTTTTTAATGGGTAGAAGCTGGAAATATTTTGTTTGTAAAGATAAAGTTAATTTACCTTAGTAAGGGTCTATGTGCCTGTTGCAGATCTTTTCTCACCTTCCTGACTGTCAAAACCATTTTCAAAATGCAAGTAAATTAGGGGAACTAAAAACTAAAAACAAAGGTTTATACACACATCTAAACAATTTAATTAAAAAGAAGCCCCCTACGACTTTTTTTACTTACTTGTCTCTGAAATCACATGTCCCTCACAAGTGACTCTTCCACTAGTGGGGGACAAGTGATCCACCACTGCAGTCTGGGTCTGTTATCAACTGATCTTGTCACTGCCGCTCTTTATGGAGTCTGCAGGACCACCTCACTTTGAAACAACACCAGGCAACATGTGGACACCTAAAGTAAGAACCTCCTATTCTGCATCATGGAGGGTAGAAGACTTGGAACCTGCCATTTCATATGACTATAGATTTAGATAATTATTTGGGGTATTTAAATTAATTTTTTTTACAACATTTCTGCATAGCTGGGGAGAGGGCTGGCTTGTGGATAGAGGAAAGCTCTGGTCTGCTAAACATTCAAAATAAAAAAGCTCTTTGCCGTGAGTAAATCAATCCCATTAGTTTCAGTGGGGTTAATTTACTAAAACTGGAGAGTGAAAAATCTGGTGCAGCTCTGCATGGTAGCCAATCAAATTATAACTTCAGCTTGTTCAAGTAAAGTAATATTAAAGGCTTTCTTTTTTTTTTAAATAACAAACATGTCATACTCATGTGCTCTGTGAAGTGGCTTTGCACAGAGCAGCCATGACCCACCACTTCTTGGGAACCTCGTTGGCACTCGTAGCTCCTGTCGAGTGCCCCCAGAGCAAGCAGCTTGCAATGGGGAACCCAAGCAGGCTCGTTCCTGAGCCACAGTTCTGCGCGTTCATTCACACGCATAGTCGTGGGTTGGCTCCGCCCCCTCTCTCTCCTCATTAGCTCAATGGCTGTGATTTACAGAAGTGAGAGCCAATGGCTCCCACTGCTTCCTCAGCAAATAAGGAGAAAGAGTCCCTAGAGAGCCAAGGCTCTCATGCACATCGCTGGATCGAGAAGGGGCTCAGGTGAATATTAGGGTGGAGCTGGGAGGGTTACTGCACCGAGGAGGTTTTTTTACCTTCATGCATAGAATGCATGAAAGAAAAAACCTTGAACCTTTAGAACTACTTTAAGCTTTGACAAAAAAAAACATGGAAGCTGATTGGCTTCTATGCAGAGCTGCACCAGATTTTTCACTTTCCAGCATTAATAATTGAACCCCAGTGTTTTAAAAAAAAATGCAAGTTTAGTGGTCAGTTGCCTCTTAAAAATGCACCCGTATGTCTTTTTTCTTTTCAGTCAGAGACAAGCCAAAAATCCACCGATTATATTAGTCGTCTAACTAATACTTTTTTAATTAATGACATACATAATTAAATAATTAATGAATCTAAGAATAGGTCCAATAATTGTTATGTGGTGTATTAGCATGTGATTATTTCATGGTTCGGTGGCCAGGGAGGATATGAAATAAATGTTTATTTACCTATCTTGAACTGTGGCTTTAGCATATGCTCATGCAATTTGTCAACGCAATTATGATCTTAAATGAAAGGGTGTCATTGTGAATGCAAATCTAAATTAATCAACACTCATGTAAAATTAGACACAAAAACTGGCCAAGGTTAATTAAGTTTCCCACATTATCAGGAGTAAGCTTTTAATTGTGGAATATGCCACTGGAGATTTAACCGAAATCCTTGGCAAGAAAAAAATATATTTAAAACCAATTAGATTTTCTTGATGAATAACAACAGTATATGGCTTTTTGCTCCATTATATAGATCAGAAGACTGTAAATAATAATGTCTGTTTAATATTACGAAGTCAGGTCATTGTATGTACTTTGAGGATTTTACATGGTGTTTGAGGTGTCAAGTGGTTCCATTTATTTAATATAGGAGAAGTGTCCTCATTCTTACACTCTCTATTTAGTAGAATGGCTGTGGCAATTCATTATATATTATTATTATTATTATTATTATTAATATGATTATACATGATTTATATAATAGCACCAACAGCGCTTTACAATATGAAGGCAGACCTTACAGTTACAATACAATAAAGGAGGAAATAGAAGGCCCTGTTCGTTAGAACTTACAATCTAGGGGATGTGTTAAATGCTTTGCTGTACTGCATGTATGCCCAGACTGCTTTATTTTTAAAATTTCAATTAAACAGACCTTTAACTATATATATATATATATATATATATATTTATATATATATATATATATATATATACATTTAGGGTCATTTTTGAGTCCAGACCTTTTTAAAGGGACTATTTAAAGTGCTTGTAAATTTAGAAGGTTTCTTTTTTTATCTTAAAGCATTTTACACATTAAGGTAAAAAACCTTCTCTGTCCAGCCACCCCTCCCCAGCCCCCCCCCCCCCTAAACACTTACCTGGTCCCCATCTTGATCCAGTGCTGTGCCCAGGAGCAGCAACTCTCTCCTTTCTCTCCTTACTGGATATGGAGGCAGCAGGGGCAGCCATTAGCTCCTACTGCTGTCAATCATAGCCTGTGAGAGGAGAGTAGAGGGGGTGGAGCTCAGCTTGGGGTCGAGCCTGCCAAGTGCCTCCATATCACGCAGTGTGTTATTCGGGCATTATGCGGAGGGGAGGAGCCCGGAGCTTGGGGTCGAGCCTGCCAAGTGCCTCCATATCAAGCAGCTTGTTATTGGGGCATTATGCAGAGGGGAGGAGCCAGGAGCACCAGTTTTATTACCCCAGAAGAGGAGGATTGGAGCTGCTCTTTGCAAAACCATTGAGCAGAGCAGAAAAGTATGGCATCTTTGTTATTTACAAAAAAGGGTTGGGGTTAAGAGGAAATTTTAAGATTTAGGTTAAGGGGAAGAACAGGATTGCCTTTTAAGGGTTAATGTTGGGTGCTAGGCTACTAAACACCATGGTCTGCATTTCATGGCCCATTTATAAAATGCAGGTCACGATGTTAAACCAGCAGTGTCTTAAAGGCGTCTCACTGATGGACTGATGGGCAAAACAGATTTATTTTAAAGTACCATGTTTTAAACATCTACTTATCCACCATGTTGGTTTTTTGTTTAGCTGATCACTGTTGCACTTCATAAGGTGAACCTCTGCTATTAGCCATGAATTTTTAGCCATTTTATGTATATTTGTCCTTCTGAGAAGTCAGATAGGCAATTGGCAGGTCAATGCATGGTCAAGTGGTGGTGGGTGGAAGGTTCTTTAACCCTATTTAATGAGTGAACCAGTATTGACCAGGAACCAGTATTGACAGGGGGTTTAATGGGCAAAAAGGGTAACAAGAGAACTAATATAATGTTAGTCTTAGAGATATGGACAGAATGGGCGATCCAAACAATTTTTTTTTTCAGAGTGGTTGTAAGTAATTTCTTACATGAAGAAATAAAAAAAATCCACAAGTTATTGGGATGTTTCAAGGTGACAGGAACAAAACTTTGGTTGTACTGTGGATTATAGATTTGGGAGGACACACTTCCTCATACAACTGACCCATAATGACCAAACTAAAATAAAATTATCAAGACTGGATTGACGCACGAATGATAGTTTCACCAGGCTAGAACCTGTTATTTTACCCTAATTGGGCAATGCACTAATTAAGATAAGATTGGCACCAAACATGCAATTTAGTTGCCTCCCTAGCTTCTTCACGGGCATTTAAATGTACCCTCAGGCTATCAAAGTGTACATGGTAGCTGAACAATTGTTCAAGTAGTTGTCTAGTGAGCTTATGTCTGTCCACCATGTAAAATTTGTGGCAAGTCAGCAAGACACTGATTTTGACTTCATCTTTAGATCGGATTGTATTCAATATCCTCCTTACAGAGATTAAATCCAATAGTAAATGAAATGATTGAGGAAAAAGAACACATCTCCAAAGTCCAGTTTTAGTAACTCCTAATTTCTAAAAGCAATGCAGAGCATTACAAAACACTGCAAGAAGGAGACACAAAGCTGCTATTTAACTGAATAAAATATTTTTGTGTAATATCGGTTATACATGAAGGTAATGGATTGCATTTTCATTGTCCTCCTACTACCGTCCAGCAGCAGATAACAAATCAAGTAAACACTATGATAGAGGGATTTTTATCATGTGTGTTCAGGCTCTCTACATGGCTTCATTTATCATAACTGAGTAGCACCAAACAGTAATAAAAGACAACAAAAGGAGATATTAGAAAGCAGCAATAAAACATACAGGCTCTGAAAATGAACTAGATTAATGGGTTGTTCCTCCCAAAATTGATTTAGAAATTTCAGTCTTGGATATGTGCAGGTGGACCAGTCCGTCTATTCATGGGGTACTTGCTGGTCATAATAGCATGTCAGGGATCACTGGACTTTTGACCCATTCATAGGCTTTCATTTCCTAAACACAAGGGGCTTCCTTGACCAAGAAAATTATGTCTTTGGAAAAATATATAAATAATTCTTCCAGATCTAAAAAATGCAAATGCTCCAGAGGGTGATGTACTAAAAGGTGGAGACTGTTCGCTTCAGTAAAAGTGACTATTTACTTAGCTTAGTGAATAGCTGAAGATCTCTCCAATCATCCAATCATGAACAGGTACAATGCCTATTTTTTTTAATTTCCTTTGCAAAAATAATAGTTTCCTTATATTTTCCATTAATTTTGATAAATTTACAGCCTTTACTCTTTTAGTAAATTAGCCTAATAGTGTGCATTCTGCTAACTTGAAAAATGAACTAAAGCCAACCATACATGAATTGAAGGGACTGGCCAAATTTTGATCCATGTATGGCCCCTGTTGTTGTACAGAAGTCCATCTACGGATCGACTGCTGTACAACCACCCTGTCAGATTTTACCGCTTTAATCAGCACTGCAGACTACAGCCTGCAATGCTGATCAGTGAATTCTTACGGTGGAGAAGTCTCCCGCTGTCCGAATATAGCTCCGCAAGGGGAATACGTGAAGGATGGGGGAATTGGGTCAGGTTTTTGTTCAACCCAATGGTTGAATAAAAACACTGACCCATCTATGGCCTGCTTTAGTTTAGTAAATAAAGTTAGGTATACGCTAGTAAAATTCCATAGATCATTTTTCATATTAAAAGTGTTTGTTTGATTTTCTAATCCTTAGTGGGGCCAAATTGACATTCAATTTTGACTGCAGTGACCAGAGGAGCAGGATGGAAATTGTTTCTCAAATGAATGAATTTTAACAATGAATGTGTTTTGTTTTTTTACAGTAGTAGTAAAGTCCATTTGTTCCAAAATCAAAAGTACTTTTAATGACATTTGTCAAGATGTCAAATTTACTGAGAATTTTTGTATCAATTTTCACACAAATGTTTGGCTGAATATTGATATGGCCAGCCTAAGCTGTTTTCACTTTAATCATCCAATCATGTGCAAAGAAAAATCAAAATTTTTAAAGTATAACTAAATCAATTTTTTGTTTTGTTTTGGATAGAGTGGAGAGGGATTAGAACATCTGTCTGGTTTTTATTGCTGTCTGCGCCCCGTTAAGGAGATTTCCCCCTCTCTATATGTCCTGTTTACCATTATCATTGAAAGTAAAAGAAAATACCAAAATTTGGGTTGTCCCCAGAAAAGTAATATAGGGGAAATCTTCCAATGTGGACACTAGTTCTGGTGACTGGGGGGGTCCCCAAAGAATTCCTTTAATTTGCAGAGATTTCCTCTCAGTTCCTGTTTGGCTACGGGACAGGAAGTGAATGGAAAGCTCCGCAATGGGACATATATATGGCGAAAAAAATCTGACAGGGGTTATACATCCTTACTCTATCCAAAATTTTTTAAAAAAAAAGTTTTGCCTATAGTTCTACTTTAATTTCTCTTTCACTTGACTTTGATTGACATAAAAACTGCTTTGACTTTTGTACAAAGCTCTGTGCACATTCAAATTGCAAAGTGAAAAATTTCTAGTTATTATTATACAGGGTTTATAAAGTGCAAACAGTTTGTGCAGCACTTGACAACTTGAGGAAAGACAGTACAGTTACAATACAGGAGGAATCAGAGGGTTCAGATCATTAGAGCTTACAATCTAAAAGGGAGGGTCAAGTGATACAAAAGTTAATAACTGTGGAGGATGAGCTGATGAAGAAAATAAAAGTACAGTTGTTGGGTGGGGGCAGGTAGGCTTCTCTAAAGAGAAGGGTTTTTAGGGATTGCCTAAAAGTAGAATAGGATAGGACAGAATAGGAGATGGTAGTCAGACAGATTGGGGTAGGGAGTTCCATAGGATGGGAGAGGCTTGGGAGAGGTCCTTGAGGCGAGCATGGGAAGAGGTAACAAGGGAGCTAGAGAGCAGGAGGTCTTGGGTGGAACGAAGAAAACGGTTTGGTTGGTAGTTTTAGACTAGGTTAGTGATACAGTAAATCAACCCCAAGGGGGGTCGATTTACTAAAGGAGTGAAGACCATTCCGATAGCAAAGGGAATGCACTTAGAATATAGTAAACAAGATAAAGCTTTATTCACTTTGAATACCCAAAGGAATGAACAAAAAAAGGATTTTTCTTGTACATAGATGATTATGGTGAACACTCGCATTGCAAAGTGAACACGCTTAAGGCCTCTTTCACACTGATGTCCCGTTCAGGCCCGCCTGTCAGTTTTTCAGGCGGACCTGAACGGGTGCTCCATAGAGGTCTATGGAGCGTCGGATGTCAGCGGTGACATGTCCGCTGACATCCGACCCGCTCCGATCCGAAAAAGTGTAACGGAGGAAAAAGCTATTTTTCCATCCGTCTGCGGATCGGATCGGATGACGACGGGCACTGCGGTCCGTCGTCATCCGATCTCCCATAGGGGAGAGCGGCGCTGTGACAGATCCGTCCCTGCGCAGTGTGCAGAGACGGACCTGTCATCTCCCTGCTCAGCGGGGATCGGCGGAGTGATCCCCGCTGAGCAAACGGATATCCACGGGGCGGATCAGAACTGATCCGCCCCGTGTGAAAGGACCCTTACTCCTTAACCACATATATTAACCACATAGAAAGTAGCTGCCGTCTCAGCCAATGAGGAGAAAGAGACCTAGGAGAGCCGCTGCACGTCACTGGATCGAGATGGGGCTCAGATGTATATTGGGGGAGGGGGGTCTTTTAGAGCCACTTTAAAAATGTCAACAACATCATGCCTTTTGGCTTCTTATAAGCACCCTATAACATATCTCCCAATTGTCCCTGATTTGGACAGACTCTTTGGAATAAAGTCCACCTGTTCTTCTTTCCTCCTCATGTATCCCTCGTTTTGATATGATGTATATACCTGTATATAGAGTTTTAGAGCTCGTTTCCACTCGAGCCAAGGACGGCCACTCCTCAGAAAAGTGAGCCATGCTCGAAACACCTTTTAGGAGCATTTGACAGGAGGTGAGAAGGCGATATGTTGCCTCCTCACCAACTGTTTTAATCCTCTAAATGGTACACTATATTGCACGCAGTTGTAGGGCAGTTGCAGTAACATGGCCCCATTCATTTGAATGAGTCCCATTTGGCGGGCGGTAGGGCAAAGCATTGCAGCAGTGGCATGTGTGCTCCTCATTGTCTGCTGCCCTTACAGTGCTAAAGCTTTCATTTCTAAACTTTTGCATTTAAAAATGTCAAAGGCCATGCAGTATAAAGAAATAGTAGTTGTAAAAATCAAAATCACCTCTGTGTTTAACTGATCATTTTTGTGTATTCATTCTCTTGTAATGGCGGTGTGGAAAGGGTGTCCATATGCTCTATATACTTTTTGCTAATAGGCATCCCCCTTTCACATCTCAGAAAGTTGGGAGGTATGTTTTAATTAAGCAGCAAACCTCCATCACCGGAGCTAACTGTTAATGCTCATTGTTCCTTGTTTGTTAACCCCTACACTAAGCGACTATCAATAGTGATGGTCTTGGGTTAAATCACAGCGTGCCATACACATTCAACCTTTTAAAGCCCTACTACAAATACATTTGTATCCTAACAATTCCTTATTTGAAATAAGATCTTAGTCTTCAGGGCTCATTCACAGACAGCAAAAATGCTGCGTTTAGGTGCGTACAGTAGATAGTTTTGTACGCACGATAGCAATCTGTAATGAGTCCATAGAGTTGCACCTACATACGAAAACGTGTGCTTCGTTTGGCCGCACACAAAAATGTGTAAATCTGCAGATTTTTTTGTGCGTAAATCTGCAGCTTTTATGTGCGTAAATCTGCAGATTTTATATACGTAAATTTGCAGATTTTATGTGCATAAGGCAGGCAATACATGGTCGAATTTCAAAAGAATTTTCTTTTGTATTTCACACCATTAGTGGGCCGAAGCAACAGCCGGTTTTCGTGCGGTCCTGGAAAGAAAAGAAGATTCCCAGGTACGAATTCTTTTTCTGTAGCACCATTAGGTGAAATTGAAGGCTTGGTTGGCCGAATTTCGAAATCAATGCTGGCGCCATCGGATCACAAAACACACAAATTTTCGGATTTTCAAAAGCTGTTTTTCAAAAAATTTCCAACATGTCCGATTCCTCAAATTTGATTGCCGCGTGAAAATCGGCCGTTGCTGCAGCCCACTAATGGTGTTAAATTTGTACAAAAATTCTTAGATATGATTTTAGAAAGAAAATTCTTTCGAAATTGGGACTGTGATCGGCCGGCATAAATCTGCAGATTTTAGGTGCGTAAAATCTGCAAATTTTTGTTGCGTAAAATCTGCAAATTTTTGTTGCGTAAATCTGCAGATTGTTTGTGTGTAAATCTGCAGATTTTTCTTGCGTAAATCTGCAGATTTTTCTTGCGTAAATCTGCAGATTTTTCTTGCGTAAATCTGCAGATTTTTCTTGTGTAAATCTGCAGATTTTTTGTGTGTAAATCTGCAGATTTTTTGTGCGTAAATAATTAGAATTGTTTGTGAGTAAATCCGCCAATTTTTTTTGTGTGTAAATCTGCAGATTTTGTTGTGTGTAAATCTGCAGATTGTTTGTGTGTAAATCTGCAGATTGTGCGTAAATCTGCAGATTTTTTGTGTGTAAATTTGCAGATTTTTTTTGTGCATAAATCTGCAGATTTTTTTTGTGCATAAATCTGCAGAATTGTGTGTGCGTAAATCTGCAGATTTATTGTGCGTAAATCTGCAGATTTATTGTGCGTAAATCTGCAGATTTATTGTGCGTAAATCTGTAGATTGTTTGTGCGTAAATCTGCAGATTGTTTGTGCGTAAATCTGCAGATTTTTTGTGCGTAAATCTGCAGATTTTTTGTGCGTAAATCTGCAGAGTGTTTGTGCGTAAATCTGCAGAATGTGTGTAAATCTGCAGATTTTACGTGTGTATGTACAAACACATGTAAAAATGTATATATGTTCAGTGCAAATTTTATGCAGTATCTGCCAGCAAGAACCTTTCTTTCATGCAGAAAATATATATATGCATGTGCGAATAAGCTCTCGTGCATTTTTATGTGGATGAATTTTGATGCATAGGCATATAGTGCTGCAAAACAGAAGTTATTTTCAAGTCACTGCTCTCAGGACAGAATCAGCCTCTGTTTTAAATGGGAGAAATTGCATTTGCATAAAATCTTGCACCCTTGAGCAGCGGGGGGGGGGGGGGGGGTATAAGGTTTCCTCTCCAGCAGTGAAAAGGTTAAACACAAAAGTGCACGTGTTGATGGGTCTTTAAGAGTTGGTAGGAAGACTAATTATCAGCGGTGCTAGGAAGCTGGAACACCCAAGTAGCTCTGTCTCCCAGGATACTGATGGAGACCTATTTTACAAGCTGTAATTCTGCTTGAGCCTATTGCATGGGAGGACAGTTCACACTAGCCTGGTTTATCTCCTATTCTTTGGGAATATTCCTAATCCTATATTTCAGCAAGGGAATCTCCTCTCCTTATCCGCCTTCTCTTACATAACACGCTGAGCTAAAACCGCAGGAACAGGTGTGTATAGGGAAGATCCCGACTAATACCAGACTTACTGCGTCAGGCCTTGTAAGCATTTAACTAGACAGCAATTCACAGCGGGGATTTTACTGGGGCGGCTACCTTGGCAGAATGGATCTGAGTGACCTACCAACCTTCCCTTCTATCATTACGGGTGATAAAGGAGCCACTGGAACGGCTACACATGAGAAAATCCAATTTTTTAGTTTGTAAATGTGTATATATGTTAACATACAATCTGCTTTGAACATTAAAATGCCTATACCGGTATTTATTATAATAAAAAAAAATCAGAAAGGAGTCCTAAGGAACCCAAAAAATTTGAAGAAAATGTATAGAATTTAACCACTTCAGCCCCGGCAGGATTTACCCACTTCCCGTCCGGGCCATTTTTTGCGATATGGCACTGACAATTGCACGGTCGTGCGATGCTGTACCCAAACAAAATTGATGTCCTTCCCCGCCCCCTCCCACAAATAAAGCTTTCTTTTGGTGGCATTTGATCACCTTTTTTTTACCAAAAAATAAATAAATGTAGACAATTACATATTGGCCTAAACTGATAAAGAAATTTGTTCTTTAAACTTTTTTTTTTAGATATTTATTATAGCAAGAAGTAAAAAATCTTTGCCGCTGTTTTTTTTTTGTGTATAGCACAAAAAAAAAAAAACAGCGGCAAAGATTTCTTACTTTTTTGCTATAATAAATATAAAAAAAAAAAAAAAAAAACTTTAAAAAACAAATTTCTTTATCAGTTTAGGCCAATATGTATTCATCTACATTTTGCAATAAGGGTATATTTGATTTGCACAAAAGTTATCGCGTCCACAAAATAGGGGATACATTTATGGTATTTTTATTGTTTGTTTTTTTTTTTTTTCATTAGTAATGACGGCGATCAGTGCTTTTTTACATTCTACTATAAAACATTTCCAAAAAATGTAAAAAAAATGTATTCATTAGTTTAGGCGGATATGTATTCTGCTACATATTTTTGGTTAAAATACAAACAATAAGCATATATTAATTGGTTTGCACAAAAGTTAGGGGATAGATTTATGGTAATATAAAAATAGGGGATAGATTTATTGTATATTTTATATATATATATATATATATATATATATATATATATATATATATATATATATATATTTATATATATGTTTACTAGTAATGGCGGAAATCAGTGATTTTTTTTACATTCTGCTATAAAACATTTCCAAATTATTATTAATAATTATATAATTATTAGTTTAGGCCGATATGTATTCTGCTACATATTTTTGGTTAAAAAAAAACAATAAGTGTATATTGATTGGTTTGCACAAAAGTTATCACGTCTACAAAATAGGGGATAGACTTATCGTATTTTTATTATTTATTTTTATTTTTTTACTAGTAATGGCGGAAATCAGTGTTTTTTTACTTTCTGCTATAAAACATTTCCAAAAAAAAATGTAAAAAAACAAATGTATTCATTAGTTTAGGCCGATATGCATTCTGCTACATATTTTTGGTTAAAAAAATCACAATAAGTGTATATTGATTGGTTTGCACAAAAGTTATTGCGTCTACAAAACAGGGGATAGATTTATGGTATTTTTATTTATTTATTTATTTTACTAGTAATGGAGGCGATCTGTGATTTTTAACGGGACTGCGACATTGCGGCGGACAGATTGGACACCTAACTGACATTTTTGACACTTTTTTGGGAACCAGTGACATTATTACAGTAATCTCAGTGTAATTACAGTGCTAAAAATATGCACTGTTATTGTACCAATGACACTGGCAGGGAAGGGGATAACATCCGGTGCGATAAAAGGGGTTAAATATGTTCCCTGCAGGTGTTTTCTAACTGTATGGGGGGACTGTTCCCCATTCTGTCACTGCAGGGAGCGATCGCAAACCATGTCCTCCGGAACCACTGATTGGCTCCCCCCGCTGGCCAATGGGAGCACGCACCCACAAAAGCGAGTTCTCAAGCCGACGTACACCTACGGCGATTTGCGGGAACGAGACACCTTGCCGCAGTTGTTATTATTATTATTAGTAGTAGTAGTAGTATTAGTAGTAGTAGTAGTATTAATATCCTAACACTAACAAAAAAAAAAAAAAATAACCCTAACCCTGACTTCTAATCCTAACCCTAACCTAACCTTAGCTCTAACCCCTTACTCTAACAGAAAAAAAAAAAAAGAATAAAAAAAGAAATAGAAGCTAATGGAAAATCTAAAAAAACTGAAATACCTAGGAACAAACGATACAGATAATAGTTTTCTCTATAGGATAATAAAAAAAACGCCAAAAACGGGGTGCCATTAAGAATAAATGGCGCTTAAATGTGTGTTGCGCATTATGCAGCGATTATCATGCGATTTGTAATCTTGAGCCGATTCTGAGGGCGATTCTAAATTGCCAAGTGTCTTTTACAAAAGACAAGAGAGGGAAGAAGAGATAGGGTCAGGGAAAGGAGGGAGGGTGTCTGAGAAAAATGAAAGTGCTTTTTTTTATCCTAATGCTGCTAGTGTTAGTAAATAGATAGGAAAGTTTATTATATTTACCTGTTTTAACCTTTTTTTTTATTTTACATTTCTTCAGTTGCTTCCTGGTTTCCAGCCTAGGCCAAAATGATGTCAAACATCCGAGGAGTCTTCGTGGGCATTTTTTTTGTTTCATCTGGAGGAGGGGCTTTCTCAGCTAAGCACACCCTTCTGCCTGCATGTCTGAGCTAAGGGCAGTTGGATTCCATGAAGTAAATGCTACATGAATTATTTGCCCTTAAGATGACCATGGCTAAAAATGCTGGGGGGGAGGGTGTTTTTCAAAGTGAATACTCAACAAAATAAAGCATGGAGACATGGATGGATGGGGGAGTTTGCTTTGAATATTAAAATGAATTAAATAGTGTTTTCAGTCTATGGTGCTCAGATTCAGTTTGGTTTGGTTTGAAATTCTTGCTTCACATATCTCAAATGGGCACATATTTTATTATTTATTTATTTATTTATTTATTATTACTTAATATTCATGTATTGAATTGATTTATTTTTTATTTAGGATTTTTATTTATTTGTGTATTTGTTTTACATTTATTAAACCATTTATTAGTGTTATTTTATTATTATTATTTTATTATTATTTATTACCAAACCAGTTATAATTTCCAGTAAAAAAAGTAAAACTGTCATGGATAAAATAAACTGCTGACTCAGCCTCAAGCCTAGACATCCCAAGTCACATTGGGGGGGAGACTTACTAACACTGGAGCACACAGAATCAGGTCCAGCTTTGCATAGTAGCCAATCAGCTTCTAGATTTTATTGTCAAAGCTTAAATGAACAAGTTGACGTTAGAAGCTGATTGGTTATCATGCACAGCTGGTCCTGATTCTGTGTGCACCAGTTTTAGTAAATCTCCCCCATGATCTCTAGATACCAATCATTACTACAGAAAGCCAATTCTTTTCTATCAGTAAAAAGAATCAGACCACTGCCACCCTACACATTAAAAATTACAATAAAAATAGGTTTCTTAAATTGATTAGCACACATAGAGATATTAAATTAAATGTAATATATATATATATATATATATATATTTATATTTATGTATATATATATGTATATGTATATATGTGTGTGTATATATATATATATATATATATATATATATATATATATATATATATATATATATATATACATAAATATATATAGCCACTGATAGCCACTCAAGCCGTTCAATATCAATTTTACGCTGACGACACACAAATCTATCTCTCCACCCCTCAACTCACTCCATCAGTCTCCTCACGCATCACCAACTTACTAACAGACATATCTGTATGGATGTCACAACACTTCCTCAAACTCAACTTGTCCAAAACCAAACTTATAATATTTCCTCCCCCACGTGCCTCTTCCCTGTCAAGAGTAATGGCACAACCATCCACCCATCCCCACATGTCAGGGTGCTAGGTGTTATCCTGGACTCTGAACTCTCCTTTCAGCCCCACATCCAATCACTTTCCAAAGCTTGTCGCCTCAACCTCTGAAACATCTCTAAACTACGTCCCTTTCTAACCAATGAAACCACAAAGCTCCTGATTCACTCCCTGGTTATCTCTCGCCTTGACTACTGCAACTCCCTCCACATTGGCTCACCTTTAAATAGACTATCCCCCCTTCAGTCCATCATGAATGCTGCTGCCAGACTCATACACCCTACAAACTACACAGTGTCTGCTACCCCTCTCTTCCAATCCCTCCACTGGCTACCACTTGCCCAATGAATTAAATTAAAAATACTAACACTTACTTACAAAGACATCCACAACTCTGCCCCCAGCTACATCACTAGCCTAGTCTCAAAATACCAACCTAATCGCCCACTTTGTTCCTCCAAAGACCTCCTGCTCTCTAGATCCCTCATCACCTCCTCCCATATCCGCTTCCTGGACTTCTCCCATCGAGCCTCGCCCATCCTCTGGGACTCACCACCTCAATCTGTCAGAATGTCTCCAAATTTATACACTTTTAGGCGATCCCTGAAAACTTTCCTCTTCAGAGAAGCCTATCCTGCCTCCATCTAACAACTGCACTATTTTCTCCATTAGCTCATCCCCCACAGCTATTACCCTTTTGTATAACTTGACCTTCCCTCCTAGATTGTAAGCTCTAATGAGCAGGGCCCTCTGATTCCCCCTGTCTTGAATTTTATTGTATTTTAATGTCTACCCTAATGTTGTAAAGTGCTGCGTAAACTGTCGGTGCTATATAAATCAATATATATATATATATATATATATATATATAGCATTTATGGCTGCAGCTATCTTGAGTAAGAGCAGATGATTCATGTAGCATTTACTTCCTGGAATCCATCTTCCCTTAGCTCAGGCATGTAACCAGGGTAAGCAAGGTGTGCTTAGCTGAGAAAGCCCCTCCTCCAGATGAAAAAAAATACCCATGAAGACTCAATGGATGTATGACAACATTTTGGCCTAGGAAACCAGGAAGCAACTAAAGAAATGTCTTAAAAAAAAAGTTTAAAACAAAAAATTATTATATACCAACAAAAGGAAGAAAGGAATGGGACTTTGTATGAGGCAAGTCACTAAATAGATACCTTATTCAAATAATTTATAAAACGATTTATTAAAAACAAATCACTTTATAGAGAGTGTCAATCTGTAATACAAGACAATATATAATATAATACATTTGCATGAATATAAAGTTGTTATACAGATTAAGATAAAACATAATAAACATTATAGTTACAAAAAGACACTCATCCATTCATAACAGTTCAATGAACATAATCGATTGTTCATGGTGAGCCAAATTTGTCTAAGCATCAGTTCGATGTATACTTGGCGCACATTTCATGGCTCATGCCAATCATCAGGAGTAAAATGCTCTGAATAGAAATCAGTGACATCTATAAGTATAGGATATCCTTTAAACGGAGAACAATCTCTCAAAATAAAGGTGTGTGACAGTGCGGCCAAATGGTGACGCCCAACCTTAAATCCAAGGGAAGACTGACACTCTCTATAACGTGATTTGTTATTAATAAATCATTTTATAAATGATTTGAATAAGGTCTCCATTCAGTGACTTGCCTCATATAAAGTCCCATTTCTTTCTTCCTTTTGTTGTATGCATATCAGGGATGGAGGCTTGTCATTGTTACAACTAGGTTGTGTTAGGTCGCATCCATTATATATTATATACCTCTATTTTTACTAAGGCTAGCAACATAAGGATTAAAAACAGTTTCTGTTGATTGAGAGAGTTTAGTTCAACTTCAAGTAGAGCTCTTTAATATATATATATACATGGCTAAACATTTATTTATTTTTTCCCAAAAAAAAAAATCGCCACCAGTTGCCCCGCCCAACCCCTACCCTTCCCAGCCCCTAATCACGCCCTCATAAATTATCTCATGAAATTACACTTAAATGTTTTATGCAGAAATACAGTATCTCACAAAAGTAAATACATCCATTTTTGTAAATATTTTATTATATCTTTTCATGTGACAACACTGAAGAAATGACACTTTGCTACAATATAATGTAGTGAGTGTACAGTTTGTATAACAGTGTATATTTGCTGTCCCCTCAAAATAACTCAACACACAGCCATTAATGTCTAAACCACTGGCAACAAAAGTGAGTACACCTCTAAGTGAAAACGTCTAAATTGGGCCCAAAGTGTCAATATTTTGTGTGGCCACCATTATTTTCCAGCACTGCCTTAACCCTCTTGGGCATGGAGTTCACCAGAGTTTCACAGGTTACTACTGGAGACCTCTTTCAGTCCACAATGATGACATCACAGAGCTGGTGGATGTAAGAGACCTTGTGCTCCTCCACCTTCCATTTGAGGATGCCCCACAGATGCTGAATTGGGTATAGGTCTGGAGACATGCTTGGCCAGTCCATCACCGCTTCTTTAGCAGGCAGTGGTGGTCTTGGAGGTGTGTTTGGAGTGGTTATCATATTGGAATACTGCCCTTGGGCCCAGTCTCCGAAGGGAGGGGGATCATGCTCTGCTTTAGTATGTCACAGTGCATGTTGGTCTTCATGGTTCCCTCAGTGAACTGTAGCTCTCCAGTGCCGGCAGCACTCATGCAGCCCCAGACCATGACAATCCCACCACCATGCTTGACTGCAGGCAAGACACACCTGTCTTTGTATGCCTCACCTGGTTGCCGCCACACACACTTGACACCATCTGAACCAAATAAGTTTATCTTGGTCTCATCAGACCACAGGACATGGTTCCAGTAATCCATGTACTTAGTCTGCTTGCCTTCAGCAAACTGTTTGTGGGCTTTCTTTTGAAGATCTTCTGGGATGACAGCCATGCAGTGTGCGGTGTATGGTCTGCGCACTGATAGGCTGAACCCCACCCCTTCAACTTCTGCAATGCTGGCAGCACTCATACGTCTATTTCCCAAAGACAACCCCTGGATATGACGCTGAGCATGTGCACTCAACTTCTTTGGTCGTCCCTGGTGAGGCCTGTTCTGAGTGGAACTTGTCTTATTAAACCGCTGTATGGTCTAGGCCACCATGCTGCAGCTCAGTTTCAGGGTTTTGCCAATCTTTTTATAGCCTAGGCCATCATTATGTAGAGCGTCAATTCTTTTTTTCAGATCTTTGCCATGCGGTACCATGTTGAACTTCCAGTGACCAGTATGAAAGAGTGGGAGCGATAACACCAAATTTAATGCACCAGCTCCCCATTCGAACCTGAGGCCTTGTAACACTAATGAGTCACATGACACCAGGGAGGGAAAATGACTAATTGGGCCCAATTTGGACATTTTCACTTAAAGGTATAGTCACTTTTGTTGCCAGCGGTGTACACATTAATGGTTGTGTGTTGAGTTATTTTCAGGGGACAGCAAATTTAAACTGTTATACAAGCTGTACACTCACTACTTTGAGAGATACTGTAAGCTATAAAAATAACTATTAACAACAACTTTATCCGTGTCCACCAATGCAGCCTACCCGTGTTCCCCCAGTGCAGCATGTGTCACCCCAGTGCAGCCTGTTTCCCACCCCAATGCAGCCTGTGCCCCCCAATGCAGCCTGTGTCGTTCCCCCAGTGCAGCCTGTGTCCTTCAAGCAGTGCAGCTTGTGTCCTCCCTCCAGGGCAGACTGTTTCCTCCCCCCAGTGCAGCCTGTGTCCTTCCCACAGTGCAGCCTGTGTCCTCCCTCCAGGGCAGACTGTTTCCTCCCCCCAATGCAGCCTGTGTCCCTCCCAGTGCAGCCTGTGTCCTCCCCCCAGTGCAGCCTGTGTCACTCCCCAGAGCAGCCTGTGTCCTCCCCCAGTGCAGCCTGTGTCCTCCCCCCAGGGCAGACTGTTTCCTCCCAGCAGTGCAGCCTGTGTCCCTCCCCCCAGTGCAGCCTGTGTCCTCCCCCCAGTGCAGCCTATGTCGTCCCCCCAGTGCAGCCTGTGCCGTCCCTCCAGTGCAGCCTGTGTCTTCCCCCCAGTGCAGACGGTGTCCTTTCCCAGTGCAGCCTGTTTCGTCCCCCCAGTGCAGCCTGTGTCCTCCCCCCAATGCAGCCTGTGTCCGCCACCCCCAGTGCAGCCTGTGTCCTCCCCCCAGTGCAGCCTGTGTCCCCCCCTGCAGGCTCTGTTCCCCCCCAGTGCAGCCTGTGTCCTCCCCCCAGTGCAGCCTGTGTCCCCCGCCCCGTGCAGCCCGTGTTCCCCCCAGTGCAGCCTGTGTCCTCCCCCCTGTGCAACCTGTGTCCCTCCCCAGTGCCGCCTGTGTCCCTCCCCAGTGCAGCCTGTGTCCTCCCCCAGTGCAGCCTGTGTACTCCCCCCAGGGCAGACTGTTTCCTCCCCCCAGTGCAGCCTGTGTCCCTCCCCCCAGTGCAGCCTGTGTCCTTCCCCCAGTGCAGCCTGTGTCCTCCCCCCAGTGCAGCCTGTGTTGTCTCCCTAGTGCATATCGTCCCCCCATATGCACATATATATAATATATGTATATATATGTATATATATATATATATATATATATATATATATATATATATATATATATATATATATTTTTTTTTTATTTTTTTTTTTTTTTATTATTGACAGTCTTTTTTTGTTTATAGCGCAAAAAATAAAAAATGCAGAGGTGATTAAATACCACCAACAGAAAGCTCAATTTGTGGGACATCAATTTTATTTGGGTACAGCCTCACACGACCGCGCAATTGTCAGTTAAAGTAACGCAGTGCCTTATCGCCCGAGCAATGGCCTGGTCATAAAGGGGGGTAAATCTTCCATAGAGCAAGTGGTTAAAGGAATTTCAAAAAATAACAGATTTACAAAAAGTATCAACAGGTGAAAAAAAAAAAAGCCTAAAAAATTAGCTGCAGTGTACAAATGTTTTCATTTTGGGTTTAGAAACGCTTTGAAGGGAAAAAATGGAATTAAAGCGGAGTTCCCACTGTTAAAAAAAAAAATGTTTTTAGGATGAATATCTTTTGTTTCTAACGGTCATTTATAGCACTCACGTTTCTGTCCTAAATCGGCACTCGATTGGCGACTTCATAGAGGAATATATCTTATACAGGCATACACCACTTTTAAGTTCACAATGGGGTTTATTTACTAAAGCTGGAAAGTGCAAAATCAGGCTCACTTCTGCATAGAAACCAATGAGCTTCTAACCCCAGCTTGTTCAATTAAGCTTTGGTAATAAAACCTGGACCTCATTGGTTTCTATGCAAAAGTGAGCCTGATTTTGCACTTTCCAGCTTTAGTAAATAAACCCCATTGAGTACTTAATAGTGGGGTATGCCTGTATTCCTCTTTCCTGGCAGTTTCCATAGTACTTGTGGGCATGTGAAGCCCACAAGCACTATATTCCGGACTCTGGTGCAGCTGAGCGACCATCATGCACTGCTGTTTCTCACGCATGCGCGATATGTACGGCGCAGCGCCGTACACTTCTGACATTGCCATCACAACGGGCAGCGTCGTTGGAAGTGCCCGCCCCTGTTGTGATGGCAACGAAAGCCCTCATCGCTGCCCACTGACTCCTGGTAAATGATGACGAGCATCTCCCAGGAGCACTAGCAAGCATGGTCGCTGAGGGAAATGACGTAAGGCGCCATGGAGAGAAAGAGGCAGATTATGAGGGACCCCCTAGCAACAGACATGAAAAGGTGAATAAAAAAAAATTGTTTCCAAATATTGTTAATTGTGTTTAATGCAGCGGAATAATGCAAAATTAATTTTATAAGTGGAACTCCGCTTTATGTTGGAAAATGAGGAAGAAAAATGGGGGACAGGGAGAAAAGTGTTCTTTTTTCTAGCTAAAATATCCTAAAATATTACACGGTGCGAAGGAAAATCCGTCATTATCCGGTTGACACGTAACCATTTCACAAGAAAGTTTCCTTGGTTCTATTTGCAGTTATATGCAAACTTAGTGACTGGAAAGAGATGTAATTAAATCAAGTTACAAAAGTGAGAAGGATCAACAAGCTGTAGCGCGGCCCATAGCTGCTCCTGTTGCCATGACGACCCGAATAGCTCTTGCCTGTGATGTAGTGGAGACTTAACCAAAGGCATTTCGGGGGCTCAGCTGACATTTTAAACCTTTTTTTTTTTTTTTTTGTGAGAGATCCGTCTGATTTCTTTCCTCCAAATGAGAAGTGCCTTCTCGCCTTTGATTGATAAGAGTAACCTTGCCCGTTGCAATCCAGTTTTTGGATATAGGGAGCCTTGAAGGGCACAACCCTTTTTTCTCAGATGTAAAGGAGCTGCGAATGATCTGTATGGGCAAATCCTCTGTGAATTAGATGAATCAAAATGAGTTCAGCTTTTGAAGGTATTATTTGGATAACAAAAAAAAATCACATTTTTAGCATAATCAATTAAAGGCCGCTCTAAAGACATAAAGGGGGGCTTTGAAAGTGATCTGGGGGATTACACGTTACCAATACTGTATGAAAGCAATGCTGGTGACATGGACACTAAGGCTTTAGCACAGCGTACAATGTCACACATATGAAATTCTATAGGGGGGGTGTAAAGTGTACTTATCACCACTGCAACATGGAATGTAGCCATTTCATCCAATCACCCACAATGGGTTAACTTCCAGTTTGGTATTTTGTGACAGGTACATTTTATTATATAAAAAATAAATTCTCACCAACCTGGTGTAGTCAGAATGTTAATGATCTGATTTACTGAAAAAGTAATTCATTTCTAAAAAAAAAAAAAAAATTAAAAATTAATACATTTGCCTGGAATCTGATTGGCCACTGAAAGAGAACTATGGGTTAAAGTGGCATCGGATCTAAAAGTGATCATTCATGGGCTGATTTTTATATTTTGACTTTTTCAAATTGACGACAAATGAACAATTTTGAAGAAAGTCAGGTCATTAAAAAAATAAATAAAAAAAAAAACATAGCTAACCCTTTACATTATATTCTAAATTCTTTTCTTTTTATTTCTTTCTTATTCTTTTCAGAATCTTTTTTTTTTATTTATTTTTTTATATTTTTACTTTTTCAAATTGACAGCAAATTAACAATTTTGAAGAAAGTCAGGTCATTAAAAAAAAAAAACGAACATAGTCAACCATTTACATTATATTCTAAATTATTTTCTTTTTATTTCTTTCTTATTCTTTTCAGAATCTCTTTTATTTATTTATTTTTTATTTTTTATTTTTTACTTTTTCAAATTGACAACAAATTAACAATCATGAAGAAAGTCACGTAATTAAAAAAAAACAAAAAACAAACATAGCCAACCATTTACATTATATTCTAAATTATTATTTTTTTATTTATTTCTTATTCTTTTCAGTCTCTCGTTTTTTAAATTCTTTTATATTTTTACTTTTTCAAATTGACAGCAAATTAACAATTTTGAAGAAAGTCCAGTCATTAAAAAACATAAAAAATTGAACATAGCCAACCATTTACATTGTATTCTAAATTCTTTTCTTTTTATTTCTTTCTTATTCTTTTCAGAATCTCTTTTTTTTTATTTTTTTATTCTTTTTAATAACATGAATCAATACATGTGATCATTTTGCAGGCTGGGTGACAAAATATCTACGCATGATACAGGACCTTTTGTGACTATAAAAATGAGATTGTAACTTGTGTGGTCAGCTTTAAAGTGGAGCTTTAGTCAGAAAATGAAAGTGATAATGAAGTCTCAGTTTTTTGTTTTCTTTAAAAATAACAAACATGTTATACTTACCTGCAGTGGTGGCTGTTTTTTTTTATTTGCCCTGAGCGACCGGTGGCACCTCCCCCCCCCAACTGTCAGTCTGGCATTTACCCCACCTTGGCGGTTAGCGGGTGGCGAGCAGCAGGTAGCCAATCGGGTGACGGTTGTCAAAACCCGCTTCCCGATTGGCCTGGAGGAGGATCAGTGTTTCAATAGCGAATATTAATTTGCTGTTGTAATACACCTGGGTCGTAGCGCAATGCTTTACGCCCGGAGCTCACCCTATTTTGAAGCCTATTAGAGCCTCTGTCTCTAAACAGGTGCTTCAAAAAATGCAGAATGCATTAAGATAAAAAAAATCTTCTGTTGTTACAACCACTTTAAGGCTGGCCCTTTTTAGAGGTATAGCTATGTAAAACAATTAAAATAAGTGCCTATACTGTATAAAATTCACTGTCTCACTCTGCTCTGCACTTGCTTAGCTGTTCTGCACTTGCTTAGTCTATTTTTTAGCACTGTGACGAATTTGTAGAGGCTGATCTGATGTCAGCCTAAAGATTTACTGCTGCTCAGGGGCTCTGGACTTTAACTAAATGACAGCCTCCAGCAAGAAGAAGCAGGAACAATGCTGAAGGCAATTTACAGCACATACTAATTTTGGTAGCATAAGTATTAATGTGGAATATATCTTGTTTAAAGGATATTATTTTTTAATAAGTTGTTATGGGTAAAGTTCCACTTTAAAGTGATTCTAAAGCTTCAAGTTTTTTTTTTTTTAAATAGCAAACATATTATACTTAACTCCACTGTGCAGTTCATTTTGCTCAGAGTGGCCCAGATTATCCTCTTCTGGTAGCTCCCCGCATCATATAAAACCCTTGGGAGAAGAGCTCTCCCCGGGGGTTACCTTGCGGGCGCACTCCCGAGTCCAGCATTTGCATCCATAGACACAGAATGCCGGACACAGCCCTCCCCCCGCATCATTGGATTTAATTGACAGCAGCGGGAGCCAATGGCTGCGTTGCTATCAATCAATCAAATTAGGAGCCGAGAACACCGGGCAAAAGAAGAGTGTGTCTCTGCCATGGGAAATTCCAGGGCTCGGGTATCAGGTAAGTAAAACGGGGGGCAGGGGCAGTCCCTGCCAGGTGTTTATTCACCTTAATGCATAGGATGCATTAAGGTGAAAAATCACAAGGGTTTACAACCCCTTTAAGATGGCCATTCACTATACAGTCCATTCTCTGAATAATCTCTTTTAGGCTTCACTCACATGGCTGTAAAAAAAAAAAAAAAAACATACACATGTGCTTTTTTAATTACAGATCTGAACAAAGCTGCATTGTTTTCAATACAGCCATTCGCACATAGGGAGTTTTTTTTATATATTTATATATACGTTTTGAATAAGGTTTCTGCGCTTTGCTACATTCTATTTTGCTTTGTTTTTACTTTGTTTGTAAAGTTTTATTCTTTGTTGGTTCTGTATTCATGTGACCCAATTGATCATGTGATCATTGATAGACTATTTAAATGCTTTTGACACTCTTTAAATCAGGCATGATTACGTCCCACGGCCAAAACGCATCGGGTGTTTTACAGCTGTATTCATGTGACCGCATTTTGTTGACCAACTCGGGTGCCAGTGGATTGTGTCTTGTGGAGGCATCGGAAGCCTCATAGTCTGACCCCCGGGTCTGGAGCTAAGGCTTGAGCAGGTGGCAGTGCTGTTACACCTGTTTCCATTGAAGCCCTTCCCAAAGGTGCGTAATCATGCACTACATTCAGACCCATAACACAGACTTTAAAAATCCATGCCCAAGAACTTGCGTTTTACATGCTTACACGTATAAATGCAAGTTTATGCATTTATAAGCATGAAGATTAAGTCTCAAGAAAAAAAAATCATTATGTAGGCATTCGCGTCTTTACGCATTTTAACGCATCTACACGCAAGTATTTTACTGATCATTTTGCATGTGTTCTAAAATCAGTACATTTTTTATGGCCATGTGAATGAAACCTAATGCCCTGCACACACTCGGAAATTCCGACGGAAATGGTCCGATCGGATTATGTTGTCGGAAAATCCGATCGTGTGTGGGCTCTATCGGACTTTTTCCGTTGGAAATTCAGATGGAAAAAGTTTGAGAGCTGGATCTAAAATTTTCCGACAACAAAATCCGATCAGACAAAGTGTCACGCGTGCTCAGAATAAATTACGAGATGAAAGCTATTGGCTACTAGCCTCTACGTAGTCTCGTCCTACGCAATGAACGTCACCGCGTTCAGAACGATTGGATTTTCCGACAACTTTGTCCGACCGTGTGTATGCAACACGAGTTTCGGCCAAAATCCGTCTGAAAAAATCTGACGGATTTTGTGGTCGGAATGTCCGACCGTGTGTACAGGGCATTAGATCTACACACCTGTGTAATATAAGTACAAACTTAAACAGTCTATTAAATTAGTATCAAATCAGGTAAACCCTTGCACTATATAGTTGAGAGCAGATCTAAAGGAGATGGTACAATCTGATTGTAATGTCAGCCTTAGGCAGGGAAGGAAATCGCTTGATTCCCTCATCAACACAGTCAATGTTGATGAGGGAATCTTTCCCATGGAACCATTGTGTTCTCCCAGCGGGGGGGGGGGGGGGGGTGGTCGCAGGGAGCACTCCCTGCCTGGACAACACAGTGATTATTGCTAGATGCTATAGCCGCTGGCAATATCGGATGTAAAAATCCAACATGCTGGTTGTACCTCAGTTGATCGATGGGTTGACTTGGGTACAGTCAACCTGCCCATAGATGATTAGAACCATCTAGGCTGGCTTTTGGCTGGTCAGCGTTGGGGTATATTTCATTAACAATGTGATTGAACAGATCAAAAGAATACATGCATTTTTTTTTGGTGTCATCCAATGAGTTATTAGAAACTTTCAGGTTCAACAATACTCTTTGGCGTTGGTTGCAGAGATTGTCCTGCAACTGACTAATGAGATTTCCCTTTTCACTATAGTAAAGGGATCATTCCCTTTACTGTGTACAAATCACTTGAGCAAAGAAAAAAAGAAAAGGATGGAGACAGTTTTTGGCCACATGCAACGCTATTATTCCTTTCTTTGGGCTGAAGCCCAAATCTGTTCTGTTGGTTATTCAAAGGAAATTGTAAGCATAGAAATAGATTCCTTTCCAGACTTGGCTTGCAGGTGTGGGTGCAGGACTATCATTCATTAGCTGGAAGGGTTGCTTTACTGAAGGAGTAGAGAATAAGGAGAAGCTATGTTCACTTTAAATACCTAATCATATACAAGGAATGTTACATTAAAACAAGTTTTGCCTGCACAGGATTGGACTTTTGAAGTGAACGCTCTTCACTTATTTAGTAGATCAACATTTGTGAGTTGCTGACCTGGAACACAGTAGGCCTTTGATACTTCCCTAGCCACATACTTGCCCCAGCTCACTGAGGTTGACTTACTAAAGAAGTAGAGAATTTTTACTTTTGGATGGAATGGAAAATGGCATTCAATTCAATAAATCAATCATGTCCAAGGCAAAAATCGTTTATATATAAATATATATATATATATATATATATATATATATATATTCCTTTGCACATGCTTGGGTGTCCAAAGCGAGCATAGTCAAAGCCAGATTTGGCCTGTGGGGTACAGGGCACTTCGGGTTCCTGGAACCCCTTATAAACAGAGTTGGTTTACATTCTCAATGACAGTGATACATTTTTAAAATGCATGACACAACATCATTCTAAAGTCACCCATGCCAACACACATATGCAGTCATAGTTCTCCATGTGTGGCTTGCTTGATCCACCAAAATTCCTTTTTTCAAAACAACACAACATACCAGTCCAAAGTTTTACAGATGATGGCCGGTATGGCCCTTTTTTTATATATATTTTATTAATTAATTCTTTTTTTACAATTTTATATACAGGCATACACCACTTTTAAGTACACAATGGGGTCTATTTACTAAAGCTGGAAAGTGAAAAATCAGGCTCACTTTTGCATAGAAACCAATGAGCTTCAAGGTGTTATTACCAAAGCTTAATTGAACAAGCTGGGGTTAGAAGCTCATTGGTTTCTATGCAGAAGTGAGCCTGATTTTGCACTTGCCAGCTTTAGTAAATAGACCCCATTGTGTACTTAAAAGCGGGGTATGCCTGTATAATTTTTTTATCTTGTTTTATAAAATTTTTGTATAGGGGGGGTCCCTTCTATCAGGGCCTGGTGCAATTGCCCTTTTGCCCTTTATAAATCCACTCCTGGGAATAGTATAACCTTATTCACTAAACTCTGGGAATGTTTATATTGATAAATGAGCAGTCTGTACTCCTTTAGTAAAACAGCCCAACTATCTGATAAGACAGGAGCTTGGACCTTTAAAAAACATTATATTATGGCATCTTATATATTCCTATTATAACGGGTTCATTTTAATGTCACACTTTATTACTTTGTTCAAGTCCAGAAAATATTTTTGTGCCTCTATCAAAATTGAAAATATTAACGTTATTGGCTATAAAAATTATTTCTTATGGTCATGATCTCCTATGGACACAGATGGGCAGATTATGTAAATATATATAATTTTTGCCTGTCCTTAATATTAATATTAATTCCAAACACTAAAGGCACATTTTTATGATACTCTGATACAAGCTGATTTTCCAAAGAATATCAGAATGTGCACACAATACATTTTGGGAATGTTCACTTCTGTTACCCAATCACAATCAGATTACATAAGTAAACAAGGATTTTCTTTTTACATGATTGGATAATTGAAGTGAATCACACATTTTATCGTATGAACATTCTCAAATCCTTTAATATATCAGCCTTAATGATATGTTCCACGCGTTCGCATTGGAAAGGTCAATTGCAAAAGGGACTTAATATATTATGTTTTTGGAATGCTAGACAAAACTCTGCAACTGACCCACATAAAATAAAATTGGGTATTGTAGAGCCAATCTGATAAATCAGCCTCTAAGAATAAAAAAGCAATGCAATATTTCTCATTAAGCAACTGAAAGAAGATAGATCAGAAATGTAAAGTGTTCATTTTAAAGATCACACCACACATAGGCCTGTTTTCCTTTCACAAGCAGCATTGCATTAAGACAGCGCCCAGTCTGAACCTGACTTATGAAAAGGCCATTGCCATCTCAGGCAGTCTGGAGTGGGCTCTACTGGGGTTACTCCTCCATCAAAGGATTGGAAATGAAGTACGTGGGCATACACTCATTTAACGACAAGTAATTGACAAATCCAAAGACCCGCATTACTAGTGAAATGGGAAGATATTAATTATTTATAAACGATTAGCCTTTCTGTGTGTCCTGGACAAATTCTATCTTGTACTGGAAATATAACTTGTCACACTGCAGTCAGGGGAAGGGACAGGCACAATTCCAAAGGGAAAAAGATAATTCAATGTTTAATTATACATTCACCACAAGAGAATACCATGAGCATATACATATATATATGTATATATATATATATATATATATATATATATATATATATATATATATATATATATATATATATATACACATATATACATATATATGTATTTCCTATATATTTACAGTATAATGAATTCAAATGCAATCTAGTAATATAAAATAAAATAAAAATGTAATATATACTTCTTATGATTTATATTTAAAAAAAAAAAAACATTTGTACAGATAGATATGTAAGAACTAGAAAAAAATGTACACACACTTACATATCCAGGTGCCTTGTTTATGCATGTGTATGTGCATATATAATTGATACCTATGTATGGAATGTGTATTTTAATATGGCTCTCTAACCTTTTGCTTTAATTATTTCCTTCCATTGAATAAAAAACGTTTTGGGAGAATTGGTCAGAGATGTACCTCTAAATATTAACCCAATGATTAACCTATTATAAATATAATACTAGCCCCTCACAAGACAGTTAATATATATATCATATTTTAATAATTAATATTTTCTAACGCAATTAAAATTAATTTCCAGATATTATATATATATATATATATATATATATATATATATATTTTTTTTATATATATATATATATATATATATATATATATATATATATATATATATATATAGGCAAGGGTGTATTCTTCTAGTAATAAAGATATGCAGTACAGTACATATGCAGCAAAAATGTGTATTAAAAATTAATTTCTGGTTATACATTGCTGCTATATATTTACAAACACTGATTTTTAGGGGGCTAAGTAGACAGTATTTAGCATACTTAGCAAGGGACCAATGCTGTCTTTCCTCAAAGTGTATATATATTTGCTTGCACCCTGCATACATTTTCAAATTTTAGGGGACTGACTAGATAGTATTTATATTTAACATACTTAGCAAGGCACCAATGCAGCCATTCCTCAAAGCGTATATATATTTGCTTGCACCTTGCATACATATTATTCACATTTTATGGGACTCAGTAGATATTTTGCATATTTAGCTAGGAACCAATTCAGTTTTCCCTCAAAGTGTATATAATTACTTGCACCCTACATACATGTTCACATTTTAGGGGATATAGTTGATAGTATTTCTACATTTCACCTCCCACATTTCAAATTTTAGGGGACTGAGTAGATAGTATTTAACATACTTAGTAAGGGATCAATGCAGCCACTGCTCAAACCGTATGAATATTTGCTTGCACCCTGCAACCCTGCATGCAAATTTTAGGGGACTGAGTATTTAACATACTTAGTAAGGGACCAATGCAGCCACTGCTCAAACCGTATGAATATTTGCTTGCACCCTGCAACCCTGCATGCAAATTTTAGGGGACTGAGTATTTAACATACTTAGTAAGGGACCAATGCAGCCACTGCTCAAACCGTATGAATATTTGCTTGCACCCTGCATGCAAATTTTAGGGCACTGAGTGGAAATTTTGCATACTTAGCTGGGGACCAATTCAGTCTTTCCTCAAAGTGTATAAATTGACTTGTCCCCTACATGTTCACATTTTAGGGGACATAGTTGATAGTATTTCCACATTTCAAATTTTAGGGGACTAAGTAGACATTTTGCATACTTAAATAGGGACCAATTCAGTTTTTCCTCAAAGTGTATATAATTACTTGCACCCTACATGTACACATTTTAGGGGACACAGTTGATAGTATTTCTACATTTCAAGTTTTAGGGGACTAAGTAGACATTTTGCATACTTAGCTAGGGACCAATTCAGTTTTTCCTCAAAGTGTATATAATTACTTGCACCCTACATGTACACATTTTAGGGGACACAGTTGATAGTATTTCTACATTCCACATTTCAAATTTTAGGGGACTGAGTAGACATTCTACATACTTTGCTAGGGACAAATTCATTCTTCCCTCAAATTTTATATAAGTACATGTATCCTGCATACATTTTCAACCCTTAGGGAGTAATTATTAGTTTAATTATTTTTACCCTAGTCTTTTTGTATTTCAAAAACTCAACCAAGGTAATGGGAAAATTATTTTTGAATTTCCCAGAATGTGAAATGAGCACAGGCCAGAGTACAAAGGATGTTTTAAATTAAACCTAAATGGTAATAATAAATAAATAAATAACAAATTAAAATAAAAAAAGCTATAAAATAATCATAATTATAATAACAATAATAATAATTTAGAGCAAACGTCAGCAACTTTTTTTTTTTTTAATTCAGAAGCAGCAGCAGTTCTCCAACAAAATCCTCTAAGCACTACTACAAAGAAAATGAAAACTTTTATCGTCCTTGGCTATGGAGCCCCTTTACCTGTTGACAGCTAGATACAATTGTCTTTAGAAGCCTC
The DNA here is from genome assembly GCF_037356315.1 of Lithobates pipiens. Lineage (NCBI taxonomy): Eukaryota > Metazoa > Chordata > Amphibia > Anura > Ranidae > Lithobates > Lithobates pipiens. Next base: position 116,551,904 of record NW_027507758.1, read on the forward strand.
TTGTCTGGCCAGAGGGGCATCACCTTATCTTATGCATAGTCTGGATCTAGGATGGAAACCACAAGCAGCCAGGGTCTTGAATGTCAAGCAAATCCCCCCTACCTGCCTCTGTCTGGTCGATGGTGACAAGTCCACAAGAACAGACCTTCAGCTGCCAGCAGCTCTGCTGTCTCTGCCTTTATTTGAGCTTTGGCTGCCTCTGTTGACTTTAGCACAAAGCAAAGATTCCTACTACTTCAGAAAAAAAAAAAGATGAATATTTTACCAAGATATTGATCAGCATTATAAAACTCACTTAAACCTAATGAGTCAAGAAAAACTGCAGCAAAGGAAAAAAAAACTATATCTGTGTAAATTTGCTATTGTGACGTGTTGCTTGAAAGTTTACCCTCCTGGAATTTGGATGTGGAATTTTTTGTTTACTGTCACTGTTTACTCACAGATCACGGATGCTTAAACCAGCAAGCGTTTGGGGGGGGGGGGGGGGGCACAAAAAAACATGTAGTAGTTGTAGGAGCCCCCTCCACCACCCAGTACAAAACACAGACCCAGGAGCCATGGGTGGCAGTCAGCAGAGGAGCAAAGGAGAAAGGCACAGGGCTGCCTGATGCCAGGCTGACATGGCACTGACATGCTTTTCTGTGTCTTTGGGGGGGAACACAACTCCATGTTATCTGCCAGGATCAGTGGAGTGCGAGACACTAAGTAGTTTAAAACGACCAGTTAAACAATGGCCGAGTGATAGGAACATAGCAGGTTATAGCATCACATTCAAAGAGCATTGTTCCCAAATCAGGCCCATTCCTAGCCCTATTCTTCTTCTCCACGGGAGGCTTTTATGTGCTAATGAAACACATTTCATGCTGACTTCTCAACGTGTGTGTCCCTGCAGACTGGCCACCGCTCTCTGCCTCTCCCCCCCATACACAATGTGGATTCCTGAGCAGGATTTAAACGTTCTTATTTTCTGTCTGCAATCTATCACAGCCCGGAGCTCGTGGGAAACACACCAGCCGGGACTGCCATTCATAATTCGGTTATTAGAGGGGGGCAGCAGGAGCAAGAGAGCGACACTGCTTGTCACCCACGTGTTCCTCCGCTAATTACCATTGTTTTTACTTTGCAGTCACAGTCCATCGGGCTGAGCAAACTGGAACAAGCCTATCCAAACTACATCCAAACTACAGGCTTAGGGCTCGGAGGAGAAACCAAGGATCGGGTTACTACAGGCTTATGGGGACTTTTTAGGATAATTCCGATTTGTTTTAATTAATAAAGAAATAATGGTTATGTCTAGCACTATATATAGATCTATATATATATAGATAGATCTATAGATAGATAGATAGATGGATATCTCTCTCTCTCTCTCTCTCTCTCTCTCTCTATGTATATATATATAGATATATAGATAGATAGATATATAGATAGATAGATAGATAGATCTCTCTCCCTCTCTCTCTCTATATACATATATATATATATATATATATATATATATATATATATATATGTATATATATATATACAGATATATATATATATATATAGATATATATATATATATATATATATATATATATATATATATATATATATATATATATAGAGAGAGAGAGAGAGATATATATATATATATAGAGAGAGAGAGAGAGAGAGAGAGATATCTATCAATCCATATATTTAGAGAGAGAGAGAGATACATATATAGATAGATAAAGATATGTATCTGTATCTATCTATCTATATATATAGAGAGAGAGAAAGATATATAGAGAGAGAGATAGATATGCCTCTCTCTCTATATATATATAGAGAGAGAGAGAGATCTATATATTATATTTCTACAGATATACATCAAGATATCTCTCTCTCTCTCTGTCTCTCTCTCTCTGTCTCTCTATATATATATATATATATACAATTCATTTTATATATTCCTGTTTTTATGTTTCAATACGGGTGCATTTTAAATCCCTATAGAGAAGGAAATAGAGAAAGTATTATAATATTATACCTTTTAAAGCTGGCCCATACAATATACAATTCTCTTGTTCAATTTCCTTTAGATTTACCTTCAACTATGTAATGCAAGGACCCGCCTGATTACATAAAAACTAAAAGTGTTTAGGTTTGACCTCATATGGTTTTGGAAATCTAAAGGAGGATTGTATACTGTATGGCCTGTCTAAGTTCATATACAAGACCATATTTTAGAGAGAGAGAGAGAAATACTTAAATATTAAAACATTATAAACTGCATTCTCCTTGTGCAAGGAATGAAACAACATTTACAAAGAAAGTATATATATATATATATATATATATATATATATATATATATATATATATATATATAAATTATTAGAGCAGGTTGCAAGAAGGGGCAATTTGCTTGGGTTTCAAGTCTTTGCATGTGTTTGCGGCATTGGTTGGGGATTCTAGGTCCCAGGGCCCTATAACTGATAAAGAGTAATAAAAAAAATACATTATAAAACCTCCTGGATGAATGTATTAACTGCACAAGCAAAAGTTTTTTTTTTTTTAAGACAAAGAAAGAAAAAAAGAAAGAAAGAAAGAAAGTGTATTGTTACATCTACAACAGAGAAGTTGTTACATATTTACACTACTTTCACAATAACCTATTGTATGAAGCATACCAATGTTATATTACTATAATGTTATAGTACTATATAACTTAGTATATTCCTATATTCCATCCTCTGATATATATATATATATTAGAATTGCAACTTTCTAGATGAGAAAATGTTTAAAAAGTGCACTAAATATTTCGATGTTGATGGCATTTTAAATGGAAAGTTTAATAAAATTCGGGAAATTGTGGCAAGTACATGGGCGGTATAAATAATTACAGAGCAAAAAAATCGACGTTTTGCAGGGAGTACACAAAAAAAAAGTCAAGAGCTGTCAGAAAGTGCTCTAAATAAGGAGTAATCAGTTGTATTATGTTCCCTTTGCTAATAGTACACCAGTGCTGCACCATCTTTTTTTTTTCCTGCTGCTCAGTAGCTGTTGCGATAGTTTTGCTCAGTTGCAGTCTTTGCATGTCATTTGTGGGAAGTAGTCCTCCTACACCACAAAGTGCCCTATGTGTAACCTGGCGCCTACAAGACTGCTGACTCCACAGCTGTCTGGATTGTGACCTCCACCGGTCAGGTGACCGTGCAGGTGCTGGACCCTTTATCACCTTATTGCACCGGTCAGATTAGTTTTCTTCAATCCTATACAGCAAAACACAGGATTCAGTCTGTGATCCAGAGCAGCAGAAATATCACAGACCTGTGAAAAGTAGAGGAAGAATGTCTGAACCGAGAGCAAGTTCTCACTGGAGTCCATTTACTAAAGTAGAGGCCAGAGCAAAGTGAACATTCACCGATCTTAGTAAATGCGAGTCTGTGTTATCTTCAGTTATTTAATAATGTGTAGGTAAAAAAATCCTGTTTTTATTTATTTCTCGTACCCATGATTAAATATCAAACAATGCAAATCTACCCTATTTATTAAGCTCAATGATCATTTACTTTGCTATGTGAATGGTCTCCACCTCTTTAGTAAATCATCCCTGTAAACTTAGTAAGGTCTGAGTTAACATTTTAAGCCTTTTTTTTTCTTTGATTTCGTTTGATTATTGTAAATGATATGGCAGAAATAAAACATAAAAAATCCAAAAGTAAATGGCAATACAATTTTAATAGAGATTGTTAAACTCCGGCTGGGACAGGCCAGAATACATAGTCATAAATAAAGTATACAGAACCATAAATTAAGCCTTTTGCAAACATTTTACTTAAAAAAATTAACTTTTTTTGTCAATTACAATATTTTCGCATCTTTTTTTTTTTTTTTTTTACACCATGTATATGACATACTTTTGGTCCTCGGTAGAAACTACAAGTTTCACACAAAATTAAAAAGGATCCAACACATTCACAAAAAAAAAAAATCCCTGCAACATAACAAAACACAAAAAAATGAAACAGAGTGGAAGATAGTTGACAGCTAAGGGGAGAGGAAAAAACTGTACACCTCAAGTTTAGGGATAGAAAGGGGGGGGGGGGGGGTTAAACACAGACTAATGTTTTACATAAATGTATAGAGTCAATCAAAGTCCTTTAAGTTGTCTAGAATTAGGAAGAGTTCATTATTGGTCTGGAATACACACCTTGATAGTAAGAAGTGTCACTTGAAATAGGCGAGGACTCTAATGCAGCTTTGTTCGTTACAGTGCTCATGGCTAGGCTACCTGCCATCGGAGAGCCATAGCCAGAGTAATGCATAACCTGTTCGTAGGCTTTCAAGTCCATTTTATGGTGGTGGTGGCTGTGATGATGGTGGTGATGATGGTGTTGCTGTTCTGAGGACATGAGGTTGTTAATGGAGAAAGGGTGGTTGAAGGAATAATGATGTTCCGGTTTGAGGTGGGACTGGGCATCATGGGACAACACTGAATGGTGTTGAGACAGCAAGTGTTGGGCTTGGGACACTGGAGAAGGGTTGTGGTCAGGGCTCAAGCCTTGGCTGGATTTCAGGTCCACCAAAGCCCTCTTCTGCTCATGGCATGGTGAGGAGCTGGAATGAGGAGATTCGTTTCCCCCAGAGCTTTCCGAACTACTGTTAGCGGCAGAACCCACACTGGACCCACCTTCAGAAAGCTTCTTGCCTCCACCATCTCTGGGGCTGTGCTTCTTATCGCACTTGAAGCGTTTCTGACGCCTCAGGTAGCATCCATTCTCGAACATGTTCCCAGAGTCTGGGTGGAGAGTCCAAAAAGAGCCCTTGCCAGGCTTGTCTGGAGACCTGGGCACCTTGAGGAAACAGTCATTAAAGGACAAGGAGTGGCGGATGGAGTTCTGCCAGCGCTGCTGGTTCTGCCTGTAGAAAGGGAACAGGTCCATGATCCACTGGTAGATCTCACTCAAAGTCAGCATCTTGTTGGGTGACTGTTGGATAGCCATAGTGATGAGCGAGATGTAGGAGTAGGGCGGCTTGGCATGGGTGTAACTCCTCCTGTAGGTCTTAGGATCCCTGGATCGGTTGATGTTGCTCTGTCCATAGATAGGGCTCATTGAATTGATGTTGGTGTAAGGTGCCAATGCGTTCATAGACGTAGCCTGGGCGCTCATGGGGCTCATACTTGGGCTCAGATGCGTGCCCATGCTGCCTACACCTGAACCCATACCGGCCATGGCACCGGTGCCAGGAGACATGCCAGTCAAAGATGGGCTCATTCCAGTGTTGACATAGGACATGTTCATGGAGCTTCCTGTCATGTTAGCGGTGGTGCTCATAGCGGACATGCTCATGTACGTGTTCATGGTGTTCATACTTAGCCCAGCGTTCATGTTGCCTACTGACGAGTAAGCCTGGGGAAATGGAAAGGGTAGAGTTACTAAAAGGGAATCCCATAAATCTGGTAGAGCAGTTATAAAAGAGCTAATATAGCATATATATTGGAAATTAAAGATGTGTGTGTGTATATATATATATATATATATATATATATATCACATGAATCGAGTACAGCAATTATAAAAAAAAAATATTATTTATATAAAACATATGTATTGGAAAGACGCAAGTCTATTTATATGTGTGTGTGTTGTAGATATCATGAATCCAGATACAGAAATTCAAAAGTGCAAGTGAGCCTAAAATGATATATGTATAAATAATGTGTATATATATATATATATATATATATATATATATATATATATATATATATATAGTGTGTGTGTGTGGTGTTGTCATTGCTCTTTATCTCTCTTTATAAATAAATAAATATAAAATCAAACCTGTAACATTGGAAGTTTGATAATATATATATATATTTATATGATATATATATATTTGATATATGATATATATATATATATATATATATATATATATATATATATATATATATATATATATATATATATATATATATACATATAATATATATTAAAATTTGTAAAATTTGGAATATATAGAATTTATTTATGATGACTACTATAATAATAATAATAATAATAATAATAATGTATAAGTAAACAGTTGTCTTTTCATTGTTCTCTCCTCTCTGTAATTCCGATTGCCCCATAGCACCAAGACTAAAGTTTAACATTAGCTATTTGGAGTCCAACCCCTCCTACCTAATATCTAACTGGCAAACAATTGTCAATTTATAAGCACTGGGAAATAGATTGGTATAAATATTGACATACTTCTTTGTTTCTTAGGCGTCACTGTTTTGTGACCCACTACTACAGCTTGTGTTGATATCACAGCAATAAACTAGTAGAGGACTAGACACCTTTCACTTGCCAGATCCCAAGCAGGCAACCAGTGAAAGAAGTCAACCCAAAGCACCAAAACTGGCCAGTGCCTGTAAATGACAGTTGCTGAAATCAGATGAAAATGTCCCTGATTCTCCAGTCCTGGAAGTTTGATTAGCTGTTACAATTACAAGAAGAAACTTTTTTTTTTTCCTTGTCTCTCTCCCCCCACCCCATGCCAAACACAAGCTTGTTGGGATAGTGTGTGGCTCATCATCGAAGAGGATTTGGAGGCGCCACAAGTCAATATTTGATCACAAAGTTAATATTATCCCAAGGCTAACAGTGTGCTATAAAGAGGCAGAATGAGGCAAAGATGACATCAAGTAGAAAGAGACTTTTCTTACCTCTGGTTCGGTGTAGTAGCTGCTCCAATCTGAATGTTCGTGTCCTTCCATTTTCACAGCTCCTAGCATACTGGAAGCACAGTGCATGGCAGTTTAAAATTTAACAGCCACAGGCAACAACTACGCCAGTGATAGCAACAAAAAGAGAGAGAGAGAGAGAGAGAGAGAGAGAGAGAGAGGAGAGAGAGAGAGAGAGAGGAGAGAGAGAGAGGAGCCCTCCTCCCCCAACACTCCCTCTCTGCACTAGGAGGGGGAAGTAGGAATCTCACTAGCTTCTCCTTCTTCTTCTTCTGATCAGCAGTGGAGCTCCTGGGTGAATGGGCAGGAGTTGGAGGAGGACAGTGCAGGCTCGCCTGCTCCTGACAATGGCTTCTAACAGTCACACTGATGATGATGATGATGATGATAACAGTTGTTGTGGTGACGTTGTAGCAGTTTGCTGGGTGATATAGCATCCAGCTTGAGACAAGCCTCCAATCCCCAAGTCCTCGCCAGCCCATTTGAATAATCAGCTCACACCTAGGCGTGAGAGTCTTCCATGGCCCCCCATTGTACACCTGCCCTGTGCTCCCAACAAGACCCATTTCAATAGATTCATTAAACTATAATCTGATTGTTCAGTCCAAAGAGGAGGGAGAGCAGAATGCGGCACCCTATACCGTGGCCACAGAGTCTTCTCCTCTTCTGTCTGGGCGAGAAGAAAAGTTTTTTTTTGTTTTTGTTTTTTTAGCCATTTAAGTCCCGGACTTTCCACTACTGTGTACTTATAGGATAAATGTGACAATATAACAGAGAGGCATAGATCTGGGTAACAAAGGTGCCTGCTGGATAAATTCATGGATTTTATTTTTCTATTTTTTTTTTTTTTTTTTTGATGGTTATTGTTGCATTGTTGGCAGTGTATCATTTTGTTATCTTTGTTAGGAAACTGAAATAGTGCGCAATGTACCTTTTTTTCCTCCTCTCTATTTAAATAGGGAACAAATACATTGGCGCTTTATTATGGATTCAAAACAAGAAAATTGTGTAATTATACAACCATAGATATTTAGCTGTAATAATTAAAATTTACAAATGAAATAATTATCTATCTATCTATCTATCTATCTATCTATCTATCTATCTATCTATCTATCTATCTATCTATCTATATCTGTATGTGTTAATACAATTGTTAATATATATATATGTGTGTGTGCGTGTATAGATATATATATATAGCTATAGATATGGATATATATATATATATGGATATATATGTATCTATGTAATTTTTTCAACACATATTTTTATTACATATATATCTATATAGATATATAGATAGATATATTTATATAGATATATCTATATATCTATATATATATATATATCTATATATATATATATATATATCTATATCTATATTTATATCTATATCTATATATCTATCTATCTATCTATCTATCTATCTATCTATCTATATATATATATATATATATATATATATATATATATATCTATATCTATCTATCTATATATATATATATATATATATATATATATATATATCTATATCTATATATATATATATCTATATCTATATATATATATATATATATATATATATATATAGATAGATAGATAGATAGATAGATAGATAGATAGATAATATTTTTAACACGTATCGTTATATAGATATAGTTTTTAACATATAGATATATATCTATATAGATATATATAGACATATATCTATATAGATATATATCTATATAGACATATATCTATATAAATATATATATATGTGTGTGGGTGTATTCTCGATATTTAAGGCACAATAAAACTATTAAAGCACAAGTGGCGAATAAAGTGTGCATCCCAGTGTTATGAAATAGTATAATTATATTTATTGGGATATATTACTGGTTAAAAGCACATCCAAACAGACACATTGATATAATGTTCTGCATACCGCACAGCTACACACACACACACACACACACACACATATATATGTATAAAATTATTATTATTATTCATAATACTAATTTATTTTATATGTGTTTTTAACATCTAAACCGACATAAGTTACATGTGAATATACAATATTTACAAATTTACATATATAACACACAGTAGAGTTCGGAGAGGAGTATACTAATTGAATACAAGTTCGCAATATTATATCACATATATCATTAGATAATAGGTTCAGATGTATGATGTATATTACGCACATATATAGTTTAGGTCATAATATTTATTTCATCTTAATGAACAGTAAAAGAAAACCTGAATTCTAATTATTATTCTAATCAAAGGCCGAAATACCAAATAGAAGACTTACACAGTCCCATCTGTCCCGATCTAGCTGGTAGAAGGTCGCCTAGTAAAGTCCCATCTTAATGCATCATAATGGGGTCCGATCCGGCTGCCCTTGATGGACACAATCATCAATACGGGGCAATGATGGAGCTGGCAGAAGGGATGGCAATCCATGGGTGTAGAAAATAAAAATGTAACAAGTGACATTTGGTGCTGAGTTTGGGGCTCCGCTTCCACCGCTGCTTTTAGTCCTCTACAACTGTCTACTCTGCTGCAACATATATTTATTCTAGGGGACACGTTTGCTGTTTGAGATATTAAACAAAGTAAAGTTTATTTAACGTGTTTGATCATCGCAGATTTAGCAGATCGTCTCAGGGATGGTCAATAAATTGGGCCTTAGGAAAACAAGAGTATTCTGAGACAGAATGAAGCTCTGGCTTTAGTTTGTACAATCCTGGCGCATGTACACAAAGCAAGGCATATAGATGGAAAGGATTATATCTAAATATTTGTGCCTCCCTATTTATAGACAAGCACACACATATTACATGGGAACACACACTGCTAAGTGCACATTGGTGTGGAAGACACAGAACAAAAACCAAAAAACAAATAATGGCTCATTATATTATTATACACACTATAAAAATAAATTATACAGAAACAACATTTACTTTAAAGTGATTTTTATTGCACTGTAAATGATGTAGTAGAAAGATTTTCATTAGACTGTCATCCTTTTTTATTTTTTATTTTATTATAATGTAGATGGATATTATTTTATTTGCTATTATGTTCTGCTTTTGAGAATGTGCCCATTTTTAATATCATCATCTAATATTATAGTATATATATATATATAGTATATTAGCCTATGTGGTTTGTACTAGGTTGTTGAAGATCTGGGGTGAAGGTGTAGTAGAGTGATAGCTAGGCCTGTAGTATACAGGTGAGTTAGAATTCCTGGGAGGAGAGCTCCCCCTCTTGGTAGTCTCAGGCAGTCTTTGTAGTCTACCTTCAATTCAAGGCAGATTCAGGATGTGCTAGATTGTACATTACTACTTGGTGATAACAGAGCTTTGTATGTGATGATCCCCAGAAATATAGTAGAGAACAAAGGATTTCTGCAGGATTAGTTAATTAAGCTGATGGTGTATAGGTCTGGGTTCATTTTGTTGAAGAATGTTTGGAATTGTCAAACAGGGGGGCTAGAAAATGTAATTTCTGGTGGCACAAAAGTAAGCTGGGGCATAGATGGCATATTGTTATGTGCAACCAGACTTTGCCAGACAGGGCCATTATACATATTTTGCTACCTGATTCTTGGTAAAAGTTGTAACTTAAAGCATGTCATGCTGAGTACTCTTTATGCTGCCAAAGCCCTAGTAATTCTTATGCGGAGAACTGGACTCCACAGGACTGATAGGGGCTACCATAAGTATGAGTATTCAAATAGCAAAGGGCATAGTGCACTTGTGTGAAATGAAGGTGACCTGGGGGAAGATTTGAAGCTTTTTTTATTTACACTTTAAAGTCTATCTGTGAACAAAATTAAATCAACCCTCATCATACCCACACATCTCTACCTCCATTCCCAGGATTCAGTAATTTTTTTTAATGCTTTTCAAAGCAGTCTTTTACCTCCCTGAGTTTGCCATCACCTTTCTCATGCTGGTAAGTCTTCCAGGAGTACAGACCAGTGATCCAGCACTTCAGCCAGGCCCGCCATTACCCGGATTGGTGCTGTCACAATGTCCCCACAACAATGCAGTCTTCTGGAGCCTGAGAGGATCCCATCACAGTACAGCCAATGGGAAGTGTCCTCATCACCCAGAAAGCAGAGATGCTAAGTTTAGAATGGAATTAAATCAGAACTAAGAAGTGACATGTAAGAAGCATGTAAGAGGCATGTAAGGAGGTGAAGCCCATGGCTCATGGATGTGCATGGTGTCCGTATGTTAGAAAGGAATCAAGAATGCCTAGCCCACCTCTGGATGGTGCCTAATGAAGGGGCGCTGCCGTATCATACTCTTCAGTTCCAGAACATCCTTCCTGAGGACTGGTGCCTAGAACTGGACAGCATACTCCATGTGCGGCCAGACCAGAGTCTTGTAGAGTGAGAGAATTATAATTTTATCTCTGGAGTTAATCCCCTTTTTAATGCATACCAATATTCTGTTTGCTTTGCTTGCAGCAGCTTGGCATTGCATGCCATTGCTGAGCCTATCATCTACTAGGAGCCCCAGGTCATTTTCTACCCTAGATTCCCCCAGAGGTTCTCCCCCCAGTGAGTAGATTGCATTTATATTTTTGCCACCCAAATGCATTGTTTTACATTTTTCTACATTAAACCTAATTTGCCATGTAGTTGCCCACCCCATTAATTTGTTCAGATCTTCTTGCAAGGTTTCCACATCCTGCGGAGAAGTTATTGCCCTGCTTAGCTTAGTATCATTCACAATGTTGTTTATGAACAAATTAAATAGGATTGGTCCCAGCACAGAACCCTATGGGACCCCACTACCCACCACTGACCATTCTAAGTATTCCCCATTTATCCCCACCCTCTGTACTTGTCCTTGTAGACAGTTTTCAATCCCTGTACTCACTCTATAGTCCATGCCAATGGACCTTATTTTGTACAGTAAACGTTTATGGTGAACTGTGTCAAATACTTTTGCAACATCCAGATACACCAGGTCTACTGGCCTTCCTTTATCTAGATGGCAACTCCGCCCTTATAGAAGGTTAATAGATTGGTTTGGCAAGAAGGATTTTTCATGAATCCATGCTGATTACTGCTAATGATACAGTTTTCAACACTAAAATCTTGTATATAGTCCCTTATGATCGACTCCAAGAGCTTGCATACTATTGATGTTAGGCTAACTGGTCTGTAATTCCCAGGGATGTATTTTGGGCCCTTTTTAAATATTGGTGCTACATTGGCTTTTCTCCAATCCGCTGGTACCATTTTATTAATGTTAAGTTTCCTAAGTCTAATTCTAATTCTGTCCTCTGTTAGCCATGAGGGTGCTTCCCGTGATATGTCACGAGGATAATGTTATGTGATATTTTTGAAATCGTTATAAGAGTATTCTTATTATGGAAAATTGCTCTGAAAGTTGACATTGACACACACATATATATATATATATATATATATGAACTAACGAATATATATATTTTTCTATATGTATATATTTTACATATTCATTTCTTTTTTTACCACTGTGCGCTTCATATAAATTCCCAATTTCTTGCCCTCTTTCTTTCTACTGATTAAGGGATGGAGGCAGAGGACCACAGCAAGCCCTGCTTCATTTAAAGTCCCACAAACCCCCATGTTTTTAAATACTGTATTTTACCCATATTCAGAGAGGGATAGGTGGAGAGAAAAAGAGGAAAGAAAGAAAGAGAGGAACTAAAGAAATATGAGTGCAGGAGAGAAGGGACAGTAAGAGAGAAGATGGAGGAAAGAATACACAAAGGGAGAGAGGAGATAGAAGAGAGTACAGAAAAGGTGGGATAGGGAGAGAGGATATGGAAAAGAGAGAGTACAGGAAAGGTGGGGCAGGGAGAGAAGAGATGGAAGAGATTACAGGAAAGGTGGGGCAGGGAGAGAAGGGATGGAAGAGAGTACAGGAAAGGTGGGGCAGAAAGGCAGGTGAAGGAAGAGAGTACAGGAAAGGTGGGACAGGGAGATAGGTGGTGGAAGAGAGTACAGGAAAGGTGGGTCAGGGAGAGAAGGGATGGAAGAGAGTACAGGAAAGGTGAGTCAGGGAGAGAAGGGATGGAAGAGAGTACAGGAAAGGTGGGACAGGGAGATAGGTGGTGAAAGAAGGTACGGGAAAGGAAGGGCAGGGAGACAGGTGATGAAAGAGAGTACAGGAAAGGTGGGACAGGAAGACAGGTGGTGAAAGAAGGTACAGGAAAGGTGGGGCAGGGACACAGGTGGTGGAAGAGAGTACAGGAAAGGTGAGGCAGGGAGACAGGTGGTGGAAGAGAGTATAGGAATGGTGGGGCAGGGAGACAGGTGGTGGAAGAGAGTACAGGAAAGGTGGGGCAGGGAGACAGGTGGTGGAAGAGAATACAGGAAAGGTGGGGCAGGGAGACAGGTGGTGGAAGAGAGTACAGGAAAGGTGGAGTGGGGAGACAGGTGGTGGAAGAGAATACAGGAAAGGTGGGGCAGGGAGACAGGTGGTGGAAGAGAGTACAGGAAAGGTGGAGTGGGGAGAGAGGAGATGGAAGAGAGAGAGAGAGAGTACAGGAAAGGTGGGACAGGGAGAGAGGAGATAGAAGAGAGAGAAAGTACAGAAGAGTGAGGGGAGAGGAAAGAAGGCAGAGAGAGAAAAAGGAGGTACAAGGCAGGGGGGAAAAAAAGAAAAGAAAGAAAAGAGGGAGTATAGAGGACAGACAGTGAAAGAAAGTGAGATGATAGCAAAAAACAAACCTGGCTGTGTATATTTTAGTGCAGTAATTAGGGTTTAATTTATAGGCAATTATATCCTCTACTAAATATAAACATTAAAAGACACTCAGTGATGGTAGTGATCTCATAATCCATTATTTTCATGGCTGACGCAAAACAAATATAAAGTCATAGGAAAACATGTGTTAATGTAAGTTATGGCCCATTTCCAGCCAGCTTCTTTCAAGAAAGATAAATTGAGCATCTTCAAATCAGGCAGTATATAGAAATCGTTGTATCCTAATGTGCCATAAAGCACTACCTCTCTGTACAGCTTCCTTCTGAAGATTAGCGTGTTTTGTCCAGATGCTGAACCCCTCCTGCTGAGTTTATTTTATTAATAAATGAATAATAAAAGACAACTTTTTTACACTTTTTAAATTAAAAAATACTATCTATCTGTCTATCCAAGTATCCTTCATATTTATTTTCCTTTGGATATGATAATAATAAAAACATGAAAACTCTACCATTTTAGAAGCTAGCAATCCAAATCTATAACAATACCCAGGTCCCCCTGCGGTTTTTTGATGCAAGTGATGATGCATTGTGATGCTTAACCTTTAATATTCTTGTTTAGGTGTTAGTAGTACACACAAAATGTATTTTTATTTCACACAGACCTAAATATGTGTGTTCCTGACATGTGATTATATAAAATACTATTTGGCAACATCATCAAAAATACATGTAAAAAATCATTATGGATTGTAAAGTGTAGTTTCAGTGTTCTTCCTTTGGGGCTTAAATGCTCATTACCGACAGCTCTTGAAAACTAAAATTTTTACCTGTCATTCTTTGCCGAGATATTTGCCGTGAGACCTACTGAGCACTACACAGCCCCCATTGCTTATGCACACTGCAATCTGTTTATTGCAGTAGAAAGTCTATACTGCATTCCTCTCAGTGGAGTACAAACATTCCATTGCAATAAATGGAGATCACAGGAAATATGTACAGAAAGAACTAGACATGACAGAATGGATTGTCCAGAAAAGGCTGTGAAGGGCTAGCAAAGAATACAGTAGAGTGGGGCAGGGAAATACATGGCTTTTAATGGCTGTTAGGTCTGGGCATTCTAGATCAATAGGCATATGGGAGCTAAAAGACACAAAGGGGTTTATTTACTAAAGGCAAATAGGCTGTTCAGTTTTCAAGGGAATTTGCACTTTGCAAGGGAAATTACCCATAGCTTAGTGAATGAAATTTAGCACATCCAATCATGTGCAACCAAAATTATTTTTTATTTTACTTTCATATGATTGGATATTCTTTGCAAAGCGAATTTTTACCACATTCACTAAGCTAAAGAAAAATTCTCTTGCAAATTGAATAGGATATTATTAAATCCACCCCATAAACTTTAAATTAACATGGATGGGGTTGTTGTAAGTGGGGAAAAGTGTTGTATTTTTTATTTGTGTTAAATTTTAATTCATATTTTATTTGCTTTTCGTTTTTTTTTTTCTCAATTGTTGTTAAATATCAAATTACAATTAAAACATGGAAATTACCTGTTAAAAATACAAGGCCTACTAGACACTATCAGAAACTCTAGGAAGTGCATGTACAACTTTTTTCCAGTTTGGATAGCGTGGGAGAGGGAAGGAAAACCTGTCAGATTTTTTATTTGTGTTCAGTTTTCCATTTTAATTCATATTTTATTTGCTTTTAGATTTTTTTCTCAATTGTTGTTAAATATTAAATTACAATTAAACTATGGAAATTACCTGTTAAAAATACAAGGACTGCCAGACACTATCGGAAACTCTGGGAAGTGTATGTCCAACTTTTTTCAGTTTGGATAGCGTGGGAGAGCGAAGGAAACCCTGTCAGATGTTTATTGTGGGCTGTAACCTCATTGGGTTTCTTATCTCTATTTATCCTTGTGGCCATTATCACAGAGCCAGAAAGTGATGGTAAATCAACAATTTTAAAGTTGTGACCAGAATAAGGGTTGAGGGTAGATAGGATTTTGAAATATTGTCCCACGTGTGCTGGCATTCCCTGATTTGAGAATATTGGTGTCAAATAATTAAACCAATAAATAAAATCTCATCTATCTCTCTTTGGGCTCACAAGGGGAGTTTATTTCACAAAATGTAAATTTTCAGATTATACACCAGACTTTTGGAATACCCCTAGTGGTGGACTTTTAAGGCATGTACATTAAATATCCCAAAAATTTTTAAAGATACAAGAAAGTTTTTTTATTGAAAAAATTAAGAAAATACATAAAACAAGGAATGCATAAATACACTGATAATCTGTACATGTGTGGGTTACTTGGAATAACCTACTCGTTTCAGAGAGACTGAATCTCCTTCTTCAGGGGGTATGCATAATTGTAAAAAATAATATATTCAGAACAGTGTGTTGAATAAACATTCCATCAGATTTGTAATTAAAAACACGACAGAGAACCAGGGTGGTGTTGCCGATGGTTGTTTTACCCCCCTGTGGAGGACCACATTCTGTTGTTGGATGCTGTGAGGGACGGGTGGATATTTGTAATACTAAGGACCGTTTGCTTTGCCCCAATGTCTCTCCTGGGTTGGGAGCTTTAACTCCAACTGCCCATCAGTGCTAGGGGGTTGGTCTCTTTTTTACATCTTGCTAGTCTCTCAGCCCTCTCTGTCAGGAGACAGAGAGGGGGTAAAACAACCATCGGCAACACCACCCTGGTTCTCTGTCGTGTTTTTAATTACAAATCTGATGGAATGTTTATTCAACACAATGTTCTGAATATATTAATTTTTACAATTATGCATACCCCCTGAAGAAGGAGATTCAGTCTCTCCGAAATGCGTAGGGTATTCCAAGTAACCGACACATGTACAGATTATCAGTGTATTTATGCATTCCCTGTTTTATGTATTTTCTTAATTTTTTCAATAAAAAAAACTTTCTTGTATCTTTACATTTTTTTTTATATTTACTGTACGTGCCTTAAAAGTCCACCACTAGGGGTATTCCAAAATTCTGGTCTATAACTTTGGATGTGGCACCCAAAACTGTAAAATTATTGCCTCCCACATACAGGGCAGGACTTACCATTGGGCTTGACTGGGCCCAAGCCCATGGGCCCCCGCCAAATAGGGGGCCCCACCGAGATATATAGCCAAGTGTACTCGGCTCGACTCTGCTCACAGTCACGCCCAGTCCCGCCCTATGATGGACATAACACAGGGACTGGGCGTGACCGTGAGCCAAGCCAAATACACTCAGCTGCTCTCTGCTCGGGACGGCGACAGGATCTAAGAGCCACCGAGAGGACCCGAGAGCCGCCAAGATACACAGGACTCTATATCTCGGCGGCACCATTTTTAAACTTCAAGACTGCAATGACAAGGCTACAAACGACAAGGCTGCAAATTACACTGGACAAGGCTGCAGATGGATGGGCAAGGCTGCAGATGGACACTGATAAGGCTGCATTGATGGGCATTTAAATGTAATTTTTTTTCCTTAAACTTCCCTCCTAAAAGTTTTTTTCCTTAAAATCCCCTTCTAAACTTCGGGTGCGTGTTATACTCCGATAAATCCGATAATGTATAGAAGGTAGGGCCCGAAAGTGACTCAAGCCCAGGGGCCCTTACCACCCTAAATCCTGCCCTGCCCACATATATCCTTTTGAATTTTCAGATTATGAAATAAACTATACTACCTAGCAAAGCTAAAAGTCTAATTCCAAAACACTTCAAATCAACAAAACTACCTTTAATGAGTAAATAGTTGTTGGGGTCTTTAAAATCAATGGAAGAAATTATAACTGTTAAACAATATGCCTTTCAAATTTTCTAGCTGGGCAGGATGGATAATCTTTAAAAATTCAGTGATTTGTTGGTAAATATTTCTGCTGAATTGTCATCAAGAAAATTACATCGAGAAAACCATTGGATGTTTTTCTGCTTGGCAAGGTACTTTCTAATCAAATAAGAATGTATATGGACAGTTATAGACATATGCACCCCTGTGATTTCTGTGTCTGTATTTTTGTTTAATCTGTGTTTGAGAATTCATTGCCTTGCTCATTTTTTAGCATTATTATCCACATTTATCTGGAATAGGTACTTAAAATTTCTGCTGTTTGTACAAAAGAAGGATAACTATGTGGTGATGACTTAAATATTCCATGTTTTTGATTGCAAGCATTCTCTAAAATGTGGTGAATAGGAATGTAAAGAAGTTTAGAAACTTTAATAAAAATCTTTGCTGAAACAGGTGGCTAGAGTAAATGTTCCAATAAGGACACTTGATCCAGTATAAACTACATAAGGATGGATTCCCCTCACTTTCTAGAGATTTCCTCTCACTTCCTGTTGCGCCTTAGGTAAAGTGAAAGAGGAGCTCCAGTCTACCCCCAAAAAAGTAAAAGTCAGCAGCTACAAATAATGTATCTGTTGACTTTTAATATATGGACACCTGCCCCTGGATCCAGCAATGTACTCACCCAAGCCAATTCTTCAATCGGCTTCAGGTGCAAGCGTCGGCATCTTCATTGAGACCCCTTTCACACTGGGGCAGTGTGGGTGTTAAAGCGCTGCTAGTTTTAGCAGGGCTTTACCGCTGTTATAGCAGCTCTTTTTGACCGCTAGCAGGGCCCTTTACCCCACGTTAGAGGCCAAAGAAGGGGTTATAGTGCCTGCATTGCGATGCTGCCATACACCCCTAAGTGAAAATGTCCAAATTGGGTCAATTTAGCCATTTCCCTCTCCGGTGTCATGTGATTCATCAGTGTTACAAGGTCTCAGGTCTCAGGTGTGAATGGGGAGCAGGTATGTTAAATTTGGTGTTATTCCTCTCACTCTCTCATACTGGTCATTGGAAGTTCAACATGGCACCTCATGGCAAAGAACTCTCTGGGGATCTGAAAAAAATAATTCCTTCTCTGGCCTAGGCTATAAGAAGATTGCCAATACCCTGGAACTGAGCTGCAGAATGGTGGCCAAGACCATACAGTGGTTTAACAGGAAAGGTTCCATTCAGAACAGTCCTAGCCATGGTCGACCAAAGAAGTTGAGTGCATGTGTTCAGCATCATACCCAGAGGTTGTCTTTGGGAAATAGAAGTATGAGTGCTGCCAGCATTGCTGCAGAGGTTGAAGGGGTGGAAGGTCAGCGTGTCAGTGCTCAGACCACATGCTGCACACTGCATCAAATTGGTCTGCATGGCTGTCATTCCAGAAGGAAGCCTCCTCTAAAGATGATGCATGCACAAGAAAGCTCACAAACAGTTTACTAAAGACAAGCAGACAAAGAACATGGATTACCTAAACCATATACTGTGGTCTGATGAGACCAAGATAAACTTATTTGGTTCAGATGGTGTCAAGCATGTGTGGCGGCAACCAGGTGAGGATTACAAAGACAAGTTTGTCTTGCCTACAGTCAAGCATGGTGGTGGGAGTGTCATGGTCTGGGGCTGCATAAGTGCTACTGACATTGGGGAGCTACAGTTTACTGAGAAAACCATGAATGTCAACATGTACTGTGACATACTGAAGCAGAGAATAAGCCTCTCCCTTTCGGAGACTGGGCGGTAGGCAGTATTCCAACATGATAACGAGCTGATGGACTGGCCAAGCATGTCTCCAGACCTAAATCCTATTGAGCATCTGTGGGGCATCCTCAAATGGACGGTGGAGGAGCACAAGGTCTCTAAAATCCACCAGTTTCATGATGTCATCATGGAGGAGTGGAAGAGGACTTCAGTGGCAACCTGTGAAGCTCTGGTGAACTCCATGCCCAAGGGGGTTAAGGCAGTGCTGGAAAATGATGGTGGTCACACAAAATGCTGACACTTTGGGCCCAATTTGAACATTTCACTTAGGGGGTGTACTCACTTTTGTTGTCAGCAGTTTAGACATTAATGGCTGTGTGTTGAGTTATTTTGAGGCGACAGCAAATTTACACTGTTATACAAGCTGTACACTCATTACTTTACATGGTAGCAAAGTTTTATTTCTTCAGTGTAGATATAATAAAATATTTACAAGAATGTGTGAAGTGTACTCACTTTTGTGAGATACTATATATATATATATATATATATATATATATATATATATTGTTTAGGGGTTATCTAGCAAAAAATACTGATTTAACTGGTTCCTGACCGCCGGCCGTCCAATGACGGCCAGGCGGCGCACCTATTGTGGCGGGAGGCCGTCATATGACGGCCTCCCGTTTAAACAGGGAATGCGCTCGATCGTGCGCGCGCATCCCTGTTTCCTCGTTGGCGGCGTGTCACGGAGACACCGCTCGCCACCGAAGGGGGTGAACAGCCATTGGTTATGGCTGTTTACCACGTGATCGGCCGTGATGAAGTCACGGCCGATCACAGATGGTCACACCCCGGCTGTGCACAGCGCATGTGCGTGATCGCAAGCGCGCTGCGCGTGCACGTCGGTGGCGAACACTGCTCATCACCGACGCTTGTAATCAGCCATTGGCCGGCTGTTTACCCACGTGATCGGCTGTGATCCTTTCACAGCCGATCACTAAAATGTAAACAAACCGCGGTAACGAGATGTTACCGGGTTGTTCTCCTCCTCACACACCGATCGTGTGTGAGGAGGAGATTGCGGTAGCATCTCGTTACCGCCTAGTGTACACCAATCACACTGATTTCCCCCCCCAATAAAGAGGACCTGTCACCACCCCTCATAGTCCATCAGAGTACCTGTCACAGTCCATCAGAGTATTTGAGTACCTGTCACAGCCAATCAGAGTACCTGAGTACCTGTCCCAGTCCATCTGAGTACCCGAGTACCTGTCACAGTCCATCAGAGTACCCGAGTACCTGTCCCAGTCCATCAGAGTACCCGAGTACCTGTCCCAGTCCATCAGAGTACCCGAGTACCTGTCCCAGCCCATCAGAGTACCCGAGTACCTGTCACGGCCCATCAGAGTACCCGAGTACCTGTCACGGCCCATCAGAGTACCCGAGTACCTGTCACGGCCCATCAGAGTACCCGAGTACCTGTCACGGCCCATCAGAGTACCCGAGTACCTGTCACGGCCCATCAGAGTACCCGAGTACCTGTCACGGCCCATCAGAGTACCCGAGTACCTGTCACGGCACATCAGGGTACCCGAGTACCTGTCACGGCACATCAGGGTATCCGAGTACCTGTCACGGTCCATCAGAGTACCCAAGTACCTGTCACAGTCCATCAGGGTACCCGAGTACCTGTCACAGTCCATCAGGGTACCCGAGTACCTGTCACAGTCCATCATGGTACCCAAGTATCTGTCACGGTCCAACAGTGTACCCGAGTACCTGTCACAGCCCATCAAAGTACCCGAGTACCTGTCACAGCCCATCAAAGTACCCGAGTAGCTGTCACAGCCCATCAGAGTACCCGAGTACCTGTCACAGCCCATCAGAGTACCCGAGTACCTGTCACAGCCCATCTGAGTACCCGAGTACCTGTCACAGTTCATCTGAGTACCCGAGTACCTGTCACAGTTCATCTGACTACCTGAGTACCTGTCACAGTTCATCTGAGTACCTGAGTACCTGTCACAGTTCATCTGAGTACCCAAATACCAGTCACCAAGCCATTAGAGTACCTGTCACCAGGCCATCAGAGTACCCGAGTACCTGTCACCAGGCCATCAGAGTACCCGAGTACCTGTCACCAGGCCATCAGAGTACCCATGTACCTGTCTCCAGGCCATCAGAGTACCCGAGTACCTGTCACCAGGCCATCAGAGTACCCGAGTACCTGTCACCAGGCCATCAGAGTAACTATCTCCAGCCCATCAGAGTACCCGAGTACCTATTTGCAGCCCATGTCTCATAGAATATACACTGGGGTGTTTGCTTTCCAAAATGGGATCATTTTGTGGGTAATTTCACTGTCCTGGTGGTCCAGGACCTTCAAAAGTGTGATGGGTAGGAATGAAATGAGATGTGTCATTTATGCTCCTAGAACGCCTGAACGTACTACTTCAATGTTCGGCCTCTCTATGTGACCAGACTGTATAAAAGTCCTACACATGTGGTATCGCCATACTCGGGAGGAGTAGCAGAATGTGTTTTGGGTTGTAATTTTTGCTATATACATGCTATGTGTTAGAAATATCTTATAAATTGACAATTTTGTGTAAAAAAAAAATGCGTTTTAATTTTTTTCCACATATTCCAAAAACTTCTGGAAAAAAATTAACCGTTCAAAAGACTCATTATGCCTCACAGATTATACGTTGGAGTGTTTGCTTTCCAAAATGGGGTAATTTTATGGGCAATTCCATTGTCCTGGTACTCCAGGGCCTTCAAAAGTGTAATAGGTGGTTGAGAAATGAGATGCGTCATTTTTGCTCGTAGAACGTCTGAAGGTACTATTTCTGTTTCAATATTTTTTATTGAAAAGTTGAATAAACAGGAATAAACAAGAGACTACAATCTGCTCCTTGTGCGCCCTCGCAGGGGCTACAAAGCATGAATATGAAACCAAAGGGCCAGCCATCACATTATACTTAGAATAAACAGAAGAAAAGGAGGGAATATGAGTAGGGGATGGTATCGAGACTGGTTCCAGAACCAGGCAACTCGTTCCCTCGTCGTTTCCGGAGGGCAGGCCCTTCTTCCACCACCCCCTCCTACGGGGGCAGCAGAATTTGTTAGCAATGGGGGAGATTACAAAGAAGAGTGAAGAAAGATAGGGAACAAAAGAAGAAAAGATAGAGAGACAAGAGGGGGAAGGAAGGAGGGGGAACGTTCGGGCGTGGGTGCCTCGCCAAGAGGAGTTAGACCAAGCCCAGGCAAGCAGCTTGGAGCGCGGGGAACTCATAGGAGATCCACGGCTCCCAGATTTTTAGAAATTTAGCATGAGAATCATGAACAATACTGGACATACGTTCCTGAAGTAACATTGCAGTCATGCGGGTTTTAACACCTTGAAAATCTACCCGTTGGGACTTCCAGGCTTGGGCAATGGTCTGCTTGGCCGCTATAAATAGATAAGTAGCCAACTTCTGTTGAGGGCCCCGCAAACCAGGTACCGGGCAATGTAGGAGAGCTAGCTTAGCGTCCCTTCGGATGGTTAGGTGGAAAAGTGTCTGCAGCAAACCAAAAATCCTAGACCAGAACCCCACCAGCCTTGGGCAAGCCCACCATGTATGCATAACATCACCTCGCTGTCCACAGTTGCGGAAGCACCTGTCCGTACTCCCAGGGAAAGCCTGAGCTGTGCGGGCAGGTACCCAATACCATCGGAGCATTACTTTATATGCAGCCTCCAGGGTATTTGTGTTGAACGAGCATTTGGTGATTGTTTTCCAGGCCCTGCTCCAGTCCTCTGGGTCTACTGGGGTCTGAAGGTCCTTTTCCCATTGAGTCATATAAGAGAGGGGTGCTGATGGCGAACGGCTATTCAGGGAGGCATAAATGGCCGAAATAAGGCCTGGGGACCCTGGGGCGTGTTGGCATGAATGTTCAAAAAAAGTTTTTTGGAAGGGGTAGGTGGACCTGCAGCGCAACGCTGCAATCCAGTGCTTTAATTGGATAAAGTGATAATGCTCGCTAGCCGGCGCCCCTTTTGTTTCTCGGATACTCTCCCAGGAGGGGAATAAGCGTGAGGAAAGAACATTTTGGACTCGTGGGTAGCCATGTGAGGACTACCAGGAAAATGCCTGGGGCTCCTCCAGACCCGGGGGGAAAAGAGGGTTATGGGTGATGGGAAGTAGGGGTAGAAAGGGGGACATCAGATTGCTGGAAAGGCGAACTGAGTCCCACACCTGCAGACTATGTAGGAGCATGGGGCTGAGGGAGGGAGGGCGCAGATTCCTGGGGAGCTAGAGGAGTGCCTGAAGTGCACAAGGGTCACAGCCAGGCACCTCCAGGAGCACCCACAGAGGAACATCCGTGGTTGCATGGAGCATAGTCAACGGAGCGATCTGGATCGCTGTGTAGTATTTAGAGATATTGGGGACCCCCAAGCCTCCCCGGAGCCTATGGGTGTAAAGGGTCGCTCTAGGTACCCTGGGGCGTTTGCGCGCCCATATAAATTGGAGGATCCTATTCTGCAGGAGTCGGAAAAAAAAGGGGGTACCCGGACAAAGTACGAAAATAATAAAGGACTTTAGGAAGGATGGTCATCTTCGCCGCCGAGATCCTGCCTACCCATGAGAGTGTGGGGAATTGCCAGGCTTGCATAAGGGTGGACACCGTTCGCAACAGGGGATAATAATTGGCCGAGAAAAGGGAAGAATAAGACGGTGTCAATTTGACACCTAAATAATCAATCGAGTGGGAAGCCCAACGGTATGGAAAATGGTCCTGAAGGCGCTGCACCAGTTCCAGAGGGAGGTTAACATTCATCGCTGTGGTCTTGGAGAGGTTAATTTGAAGACCTGAGAAGGCAGAGAATCGGTCTAATACTAGTTGCAAGTTGGGCAGGGAGATAAGCGGGTTGGACAGGGTCAATAGGGCGTCGTCCGCAAAGAGGTTCACTTTGTATTGAGTGCCCGCGTAAGGGATTCCTGAGATATCACCACAGGCCCTGATCGCCGCCGCCAGCGGCTCCAATGCCAGGATAAATAGTGCCGGGGACAGGGGGCATCCCTGTCTAGTCCCCCGGAGTATCGGGAAAGGTTCAGAAAGGAAGCCCGCATATTTCACCGACGCCGACGGTGCGGAATAGAGGGCCTGAATCCATTGTAGAAAATGTGGTCCAAATCCCCATTTGGTTAGAACAAAGTAAAGGTAATCCCAGGAGAGCGAATCAAACGCTTTATAAATATCTAGGGATAGCAAAAGTCCTGGTATTTTACGCTGACGAAGTATATGAAGGAGATGGACCACCTTGCGGACATTGTCCCCCGCCTGGCGACCGGGCACAAAGCCCACCTGATCCCTGTGAATGAGGGTCTGAAGATATCTGTTGACTCGCGTGCTCAGAACCTTTCCCAGAACCTTCAGGTCAACATTCAACAGGGAGATGGGA
Source organism: Lithobates pipiens (assembly GCF_037356315.1). NCBI lineage: Eukaryota > Metazoa > Chordata > Amphibia > Anura > Ranidae > Lithobates > Lithobates pipiens. Next base: position 116,576,324 of record NW_027507758.1, read on the forward strand.
CTAAAGGACTGTGGGTCTGTGGCCTCCTTGGATGACTTAGGGATCATAGAGATATGGGCTTTCAGCGAGTCCGGCGAGGGTCTCGCACCTTCCCGCCAGGCGTTGAAGTAAGACGTTAAATGGGGCGTGAGCAGGGATGCAAATGTCCTATAGTATAGACCGGTAAAGCCGTCTGGACCCGGGGCCTTGGACGGCTTAAGGGACTTTAGGGCTTGGGCGACCTCCAGTTCAGTTATGGGAGCATTCAAATTAGCCTGTGCCGCTGAGGACAATAAAGGAAGACTAATTGATTGGAAGAAACTCTCGGCCCTGTCTCGGTCGAAGGCAGCTGGTCCACTATAGAGGGAGGAGAGGAAGGAGGCAAAGCCAGCAGCTACTTTGGATGGATTGGACGTGAATCCCCCACCTGTCACCTGTAATCGAACCGGCCTGCCCGGACCCCCCACTGAATTAAGTTTCCTAGCCAACATGGGACCAGGTTTGTTCGAGCAACTGTAAAATTTATATTTGGACCAGCGCAGAGCTTTCTCCGCCTGAGCGGAGGCGAGCAGGTCCAGCTCAGTGGCCAAGTTGTCACGTGTCCGCCTATGGGCTACCGTAGGACGTGCCTTCCACGTCGCATCCGCCGCCTCTAACAAGGAGGTCAACTCCCGTATCCGCTGCTCCCTGGCCCGCTTTGTACGGGAAGCGAGCTGGATTAGGTGTCCTCTGACCGTCGCCTTATGGGCTTCCCACAAGGCAACTGGAGAATCAACTGAGCCTACATTTTCTGTGAAATAGGTTTGGATATATGTTTCTATCTGAGAAGACGTAGCTTGCGTACTCAAGAGGGATTCATTAAGCCGCCAGAAATAGGCCGGGCGGGAGAATCCTGCCAAGGATATTCCAAGGATCAGGGATCATGATCAGACCAGGGAGAGGTAGCAATAATGATCTTATGTACCAACGGCAGGGAGCTAAGTTGCAGAAACACGTGATCTATTCTACAAAAACTCTGGTGGGGGGTTAGAAAAAAAAGTAAATTCCTGTGACAACGGATGTTGCTCGCGCCACACGTCCACCATGCCATATGACTGAAAGAGATCATGTAATATTTGTTCCTGGGAGGCATCACGGGACGGAGGCACTTCCCTGAGACTACGCCTGTCCAAAGAGGAGTTAAAAACAGAGTTAGAGTCTCCCATCATAATCAGAAGGCCTTTTTGGTGCCTAGTGATCACCTGAAACAAATGGGAGAAAAACCTCTGTTGAAATGAGTTAGGAGCATAATACCCAAACCAAAGTGACCTCCTGGTCCCGGAGGGTGCCCTGCAAGATCAAATATCTACCCGTAGGGTCCGCTATTTCCTTAGAACAGGTAAATTGGAGGTTACGCCTAAAGGCCATCAGCACCCCTCTTTGCTTCTCAGAAGCGGAAGCCATAAAAAACATTGGATAATGGGAGGACAAGTATTTGGGGGAAGAGGATAGGGAGAACCTGGTTTCCTGCAGACACACCACATCAATGGATTGAGATTTTAAATGACGGAAGACCTTCGACCTCTTAATGGGGGTATTGAACCCATGGATGTTCTGTGAGAATATTTTCAGCACATTCTGAGCCATCTGGGGGATAAAGGAAGGTTCATATTATAATAGAGCGACCAACAAGGTACGTACTTACCCTGATCCCATGGCGAGGCTATCCGAGCCCGAATTGAAGGTACTACTTCAATGTTGGTGCTCTGTATGTAGCCAGGCTGTGTAAAAGTCTCACACATGTGGTATCGCCGTACTCGGAAAGAGTAGCAGAATGTATTTGGGGGTGCAATTTGTTGTATGCATATGCTGTGTGTGAGAAATAACCTGATAATATGACAATTTTGTAAAAAAAAATAATAATAAAAAAAAATCTTCATTTTGCAAAGAATTGTGGGAAAAATGTACAACTTAAAAAAACTCATCATGCTACTTACTTAATACCTTGGAATGTCTACTTTGTAAAAAGGGGTCATTTGGGGGGTATTTGTACTTTCCTGACTTGTTAGTGTCTCAAGAAATGAGATGCACCTGATGTACTGAAGGCCTGATCAGAAGAGATCAATTTTCAGTGATTGGCACCATAGTTTGTAGACTCTATAACTTTCACAAAGACCAAATAATATACACTAATGTGGGTTATTTTTACCAAAGATATGTAGCAGTATAAATTTTGGCCAAAATGTATGAAGAAAAATTACTAATTAGCAAAAATTTATGACAGAAACAAAGAAAAAGGCATTTTTTTCACAAAATTTACGTTTTATTTTATTTATAGCACAAAAAATAAAAAAACTCACTAGTGATTAAATACCACTAAAAGAAAGCTCTATTTGTGTGGAAAAAAGGACGCACGTTTCATATGGGTACAGTGTTGCATGACTGAGTAATTGTCATTCAAACTGTGAGGCCGCGTACACACGCGCAGACTGTTTGCCCAACCTTGTTCGTCAAACAGTTTCGGCAAACAGTCCGCTCAAAATTTGCATGAGCGGACTTGCCCACACACGAGCGGACTGTTTGACGAACAAGGTTGGGCAAACAGTTCGCTCAACTTTTGAAATGAACGGACTCGCCCACGTAAGGAGGAGGCAAATCCGCCCATTTCGAGCGCGTGTACAGGTAGGCGGGGCCCGCGAAGGAGACGTCGCGGGCTCCGCCGCCTGGAATGTGCTTAAAGGGGAACCCCAACGCCGAAAAAAATCGGCGTGGGGGTTCCCCCAAAGTCCACACCAGACCCTTGTCCGAGCACGCTACCCGGCCGGCCAGGAAAGGGGGGCGAGCGAGCGCGCCCCCCCTCCTGAGCCGTACCAGGCCGCGTGCCCTCAACATGGGGGGTGCCTTGGGGAAGGGGGGGCCGCGCGGCCCCCCCACCCCAAAGCACCTTGTCCCCATGTTGATGAGGACAAGGGCCTCTTCCCGACAACCCTGGCCGTTGGTTGTCGGGGTCTGCGGGCGGGGAGCTTATCGGAATCCGGGAGCCCCCTTTAAGAAGGGGGCCCCCGGATACCGGCCCCCCACCCTATGTGAATGAGTATGGGGTACAATGTACCCCTACCCATTCACCTGTGAAATAAAGTACAAAAAAAAAACACAACACAGGGAAAAAATATTTTATTGCACAGCTCCGGGGGTCTTCCGTCTTCGGGGGTCTTCTCGCCGGACTCCTCCGCTATGTGTGTGTAGCTCTTTTACTAGCGGAGGAGCCCGGCTTTCTTCCTCCCCGCCGCCGGCCTCTTCTCCCGACTTCGGGGGTCTTGTCCCCCTCTTCGGTTCTTCTGCCGGGCCACCGCGCCTTCTTGTAGCTCTTTTACAGGCGGTGGCCCGGTCTTCTGTCGCCGCTGCCTTCCGTTCTTCTGTCGCCGCCTTCGGTTCTTCTGCCGGGCCACCGCGCCTTCTTGTAGCTCTTTTACAGGCGGTGGCCCGGTCTTCTGTCGCCGCTGTCGCTGTCGCCGCCTTCCGTTCTTGTTCTTCTTCTTGTTCTTCTTCTTCTTCTCCAGGCGATGTTGACACGTCGCTTCCTCCGGCCGGAATGCCAGAGACACGCTCCGCTGCCACTTATATAGTGACAATGGGGCGGGGTCACATGGTATATGTCACATGGGTTGGTCACATGGTGACCCCGCCCCCTTACGATGTCATAGTCCCCATGTGACATCAACCCATGTGACCAACCCATGTGACATATACCATGTGACCCCGCCCCATTGTCACTATATAAGTGACCGCACAGCGTGTCTCTGGCATTCCGGCCGGAGAGAGCGACGTGTCAACATCGCCTGGAGAAGAAGAAGAAGAACAAGAAGAAGAACAAGAACGGAAGGCGGCGACAGCGACAGCGGCGACAGAAGACCGGGCCACCGCCTGTAAAAGAGCTACAAGAAGGCGCGGTGGCCCGGCAGAAGAACCGAAGGCGGCGACAGAAGAACGGAAGGCAGCGGCGACAGAAGACCGGGCCACCGCCTGTAAAAGAGCTACAAGAAGGCGCGGTGGCCCGGCAGAAGAACCGAAGAGGGGGACAAGACCCCCGAAGTCGGGAGAAGAGGCCGGCGGCGGGGAGGAAGAAAGCCGGACTCCTCCGCTAGTAAAAGAGCTACACACACATAGCGGAGGAGTCCGGCGAGAAGACCCCCGAAGACGGAAGACCCCCGGAGCTGTGCAATAAAATATTTTTTCCCCTGTGTTGTGTTTTTTTTTTGTACTTTATTTCACAGGTGAATGGGTAGGGGTACATTGTACCCCATACTCATTCACATAGGGTGGGGGGCAGGTATCCGGGGGCCCCCTTCTTAAAGGGGGCTCCCGGATTCCGATAAGCCCCCCGCCCGCAGACCCCGACAACTAACGGCCAGGGTTGTCGGGAAGAGGCCCTTGTCCTCATCAACATGGGGACAAGGTGCTTTGGGGTGGGGGGGCCGCGCGGCCCCCCCTTCCCCAAGGCACCCCCCATGTTGAGGGCACGCGACCTGGTACGGCTCAGGAGGGGGGGGCGCGCTCGCTCGCCCCCCTTTCCTGGCCGGCTGGGTAGCGTGCTCGGACAAGGGTCTGGTGTGGACTTTGGGGGAACCCCCACGCCGATTTTTTTCGGCGTTGGGGTTCCCCTTTAAGTCCATTCCAGGCGGCGGAGCCCGCGACGTCTCCTTCGCGGGCCCCGCCTACCTGTACACGCGCTCGAAATGGGCGGACTTTCCGAGCGGGAACAGTCCGCTCATTTCGAAAGTACAGCGGACAGGCCCACACACGGGCGGACTGTTCGCTCAAACACAGTTTCAGCGGACAGTTTTTCGGAATTTCCGAAAGACTTTGTCCGTCCAACTGTCCGCTGAAACTGTCCGCTGAAAGCCCACACACGAGCGGACTGTCCGCCCAAACACTGTTCAGCGGACAAGGTTGGGCGAACAGTCCGCCCGTGTGTACGCGGCCTGAGAGCGCTGAAAGCTGAAAATTGGTCTGGTCAGGAAGGGGCTGTAACTGCACTGTATTGAGGTGGTTAAACTTGTAAAAAAAAGTGCCAGAAAAGGCTTGGTCTTCTAGTGGTTAAAACCTGCCAGAGGGAATGGTTCTTCCCCACTCTATCCAAAGCAACAAAGAATAAACTGCCTGGAATTTTTGTAAAAACAGCCATTATAAAAACATGTTTCATTATCCTTTAGTAATCACAGCCTGTTCTAGCAGCCCTACAGTGTCAAAGAGAAACGATTGCTACTCTTTTACTCTCTTGCCTACCAAATCAGCATAAGCCTTAGACACTTCCTGTCTGCAATACACAAGTTTGAAAGCTGTCAACCTCTTTAGAAAACGAACACTCTACCCATTCCAACAAACTGTACATCTGAGACTCACAACCTACACCAACGGAACAGTAGACAGCTGGATCTGAATTAGGGCAGGAAGTGTTTTCCATGCTCCCCAGGGAATATCTGCATGACAAGGAGAACATTATTTCCTACAGGTGGAAAGCTGTGTTTGTCTTTTCCCCCAGGGAGCTGATGAGTTGGGAATGTTGAAACTGTCAGTCCTATTCTTTCCCAGCTGTAAAATACTCAACATTCTTAGGAGAAAATTGCTGTGGGCGATCCAAGGCTATGTAAACACAGGTTGGACATTGTCACAATTGAGCAACATGCTGTTAGAACATTCTGGGAAGCCATCAAATATTGAGGGATGCATTCAATGACTTGAGTACTGAGGTAGACCTACTCTTACACTGAAGAGACTGTACTTATACCACAAAGGCTTTTTTAGAGCTGTCACATTACTGTGAAAGGTGTGTTTTCCATGGGAAGAAGACGGCTTATAACTAATAATTTGAAGGTAACATTGATTTAGGCTTCATTATGAAGACAGAACGTCACACCACACACAAAGACTTTGCACAATACCCAAACTGCCTGACAAACATGTAGACAAATAATTTCTCAAAGAATGTATTAAATTCATATGTTTTACCTGAAACATTAATACAGATTAATACAAATTTTCCACATTTTGTCATGTTACAACCAAAAATTTTAATGTATTTTATTGTGATTTTATATGATACACCAACACAAAGTGGAACATAATTGTGAAGTGGAAGGAAAATGATAAATGGTTTTCAACATTTTTTACAAATAAATATTTGAAAAGTGTGGCGTGCATTTGTATTCAGCCCCCCTAAATCAGTACTTTGAAGAACCACCTTTCGATACAATTACAGCAGCAAGTCTTTTTGGATTCTAAAACATGAATATGCTTTGTTTTTATTGAAACTATTCCATTGTAGCTCTAGCTGTATGTTTAGGACTTTTGTCCTACTGAAAGGTGACCCAGTCTCAAGTCGTTTACAGACTCTAACAGGTTTTTCTTCTAAGATTGCCCTGTATTTGGCTCCATCCATCTTCAATCAACTCTGACCATGTTGTGGGGATGCTTAAGAAAAGCATCCCCACAACATGATGCTGCCACCAACATGTTTCACGGTGGGGGTGGTGTGTTCAGGGTGATGTGTAGTGTTAGTTTTCCGCCACACATAGCGTTTTGCTTTTAAGCCAAAAAGTTCAATTTCAGTCTCATCTGACCAGAGCACCTTCTTCCACATGTTTGCTATGTCCCTCACATGGCTTCTTGCAAACTGAAAAAGGGACTTCTTATGGCTTTCTTTCAACAATGGCTTTCTTCTTGCCACTCTTCCATAAAGGCCAGATTTGTGGAGTGCACGACTAATAATTAATTGTCCCATGGACAGATTCCCCCACCTGAGCTGTGGATCTCTGCAGCTCCTCCAGAGTTACCATGGGCCTCTTGGCTGCTTCTCTGATTAATGTTCTCCTTGCCTGGCCTGTCAGTTTAGGTGGACAGACATGTCTTGGTAAGTTTGCAGTTGCCATACTCTTTCCAATTTTGGATGATGAATTGAACAGTGCTTCATGAGATGTTCAAAGCTTGGGATATTTTTTTATAACCTGATCCTGCTTTAAACTTCTCCACAACTTTATCCCTGATCTGTCTGGTGTGTTCCTTGGCCTTCATGATGCCGGTTGTTCACTAAGCTTCTCTAACAAACCTCTGAGGGCTTCACACAATAGCTGTATTTATACTGAGATTAAATTATACACAGGTGGACTCTATTAATTAGGAGACTTCTGAAGGCAATTGGTTCCACAAAATTTTAGGTAGGGGTATCAGAGTAAGGCCGGGTTCACACCGGAGCGATGCGGGAACGCCGCAAATCCGCGGCGTTTTCCCGCATCGCATGCCTCCCGCCGGCAGTTCACACTGCCCTATGCGGACTGCTGGGAGTGTCAGTGAAATGTTAATGACACCCCCAGATCAGTTCACATATCGCAGTGCGATCTGCAAACTCGGACAGGAATCGGATCGCATGGTGTGAACACCCATGCGATCCGATTCTGCTGCGGACTAAAAAAAGGGTCCCGTGTGAGTTTGCGGCGGGTGTGATGCGAATTCAGCCATACTATCTGTATGGCTGAACTCGCATCGCACAGAGATTGGATGTGATTTGCACTGCAGTGCGGTGCGAATCACATCCGGTTCTCGCTTCCGCAGCAGTGTGAACCCAGCCTTAAGGGGGCTGAATACAAACGCACGCCACACTTTTAAGATATTTATTTGTAAACAAAATTTAAAACCATTTATCATTTTCCTTCCACTTCACAATTATGTGCCACTTTGTGTTGGTCCATCACATAAAATCCCAATAAAATACACTTATGTTTTTGGTTGTAACATGACAAAATGTGGAAACTTTCAAGGGATATGAATACTTTTTCAAGGCACTCTATCTATCTAGCTGGTTGCCACCATCAGCAGTTCATATGGTCATTTACAGTATGTTTTCCATGTGTTTGTTTCAAAAACAAATCAATTCAAAAGGTTTTAGGAATGCAGTGTTTAAATTTTGAATTGCATCCTATTAGTGTTTATTGTTGCATTTGCCATGTACCATGATGCGTTTGTACTGTTTTTGAGCCTCAATTAGAATGCAATGTAAGTAGCATATTTATCAACATATAACACCCACTTTTTCTGGCCTTAAAATAGGGGGAAAATTGTGTGTGCATGTTATACATAGGGCTACCTCAGAGGGGAAGGAGGGAACAAGCGCCACCAAAATACAGTGCCGCGATCTCCTGTGTACTCGGCTCGGGTCGCAGTCATGCCCGGTCCGGCCCCCTGGACGGCTCCTACTGTTGATGTCCCTGGCATTGGACCGGTGTTATATCCATCATAGGGGCGTGACTGGGCATGACTGCAAGCCGAGCTGAGTACACAGGAGATCTGGCTTTGTCTTTTCTGGCAATGACAAGCCTGAAGATGGGCACGGATTAGCCTGCAATTATGGACAAGGCTGCAGATGGGCACTGATTAGGCTGTAATGATGGGCAAGGCTGCAAATGGGTACTGATTAGGTTGCAATGATGGGCAAGGCTGCAGATGGGCACTGATCTGGCTGCAATGATGGGCAAGGCTGCAGATGGGCACTGATCCGGGTGCAATGATGGGCAAGGCTGCAGATGGGCACTGATTAGGCTGCAATGATGGGCAATGGAGAGGCTACAGATGGGCACTGATAAGGCTGCATTGATAAGCACTGTCCCTTATTTTGCTTCAGAATTCTTAATTTAAAATAAATTTTTTTTCCTGAAAACCCCCTCTTAAAATTGAGGTGCGTGTTATACGCCAATAAATACGGTATATAGTAAACACATCTCAACAGCAATCCATTTTTGTGAAAGCATTGTGTTCCTGTAGCTGCTTCTGAGTCAGATATTCACATACACAAGCCCTGCCTGACCTTAAAACAGATCATCAGGAACAGATTTTTAAGTGCTACATTTCAGGGATGTTCCAAATCTATTGCTATGCTACAATTGCCTCAATAGGTCAGGTGATAATTTTCATTTTTGGGGATACCTAGGTTAGGTGGTTGATTTCATAGGCTACAGTACGGATTGGGATTAAGGTTTAAATGTAAGGGTTGGGTTTAAAGAGAAGTATGTTTTTATTCATACTTACCTCGGTGGATGGAGCATCAGACCGATGCTGCAGCTGTCCCTGGTGTCTCTACACTGAGAACCTAGCCACCGAACATCCCCGATGGCTCGGTTCTCACTCCTCCCCGAGCAGAGTGATGCTGCCTGTTAGTCAGCATCTCTCCTGCCCTGATCCCCCACGCTCATTGGCTCACTGAAATGCTGAGAATGCCATCAATCAGGGCAGCTGGCGGATCCAGACTTGGGAAGTTGGGATGACGCGCTGCCTCGAATGATGGCAGTCTCAGCGTCTCAGTGAGCCAACGAGCATGGAGGATCAGGGCACTGACTTTGGACCGCTCTCTGCTGAAAATGGGTCACAGGAGTGCAAAATGAATTGCACTCCTGTGACCCAGAGGAGAAGCCAAGTCTAAAAAGCTCAGGCTGGACTTCTCCTCTAGGGATTAAAGTGTTACTAAAACCTGCATTCAGTATATCTGGTCTCCCACAGTACAAAGAACATGGAAATGCATTTTTTTTAGTAAATATGAACTGCTAAATAACTTTTCTCATCAGTAGTTAGAGCAGTCTTGTGACTTCTATCAGTGTCTGGTCTCTGTAGGAAGAGTTTTCTTTCTCCCCTGATTGCCCTATGAGGCTGCAGGACCCCTGACCCTCTGTCTGCACAGTGCTGAATGGCCCTGTGCTGATCACTTGCACTCTCCCAGGAAAAATAAAACTCTCTAGCAATTCACACCAAACTGAGCATGTGCAGCTTGTCCCTTTGCTCTGTTCTATCAGGAGATCTATTGGGGACAGTGAAAGAAGGGGAGGATCAGAGGAGACAAGATCAAACAGCCTTTTTACACAATGCATATGATTAACCCCTTTGGTTCCACAGTGAGTATAACAAGCATGCTTTACTGCATATACAGACTGATTTCACTGTTGTTGGTTTAGTAACACTTGAAGGTTTGGGTGAGGGATAGAATTAGGTCAAAGGATTTGATTAGTTGTTAAGAGATGATTTTTAGAATTAGTTTGATCTGGAGGCTGATGGTAATTTTATTTTTTAACAGAATTTTTAAATGTAAACAGACAAATAATACAAACAAAGCATGCCAAGCAGGACGTAAAGAAAAAAAAAGAAAAAAACCAAAACAAACATATCTAAGGAGCACACATAAATAGCACCATAGTAAAGCTGGATTTATAGGGAGAACTGTCAGGGTACTTGGAAAAGTACAGCTTACACAGCATGAAGCAGAAATAGTAACATGTGTAGAAATATATTGTTTAAAGTATAGTTTAGAGGTTTGATGTCTATTGTTTACTTTCTGCCATATGATGCAGTGCAGCAGCTTCAAAGTTAAAGTGTTACTAAACCCACAACAGTGAAATCAGTCTGTATATGCAGTAAAGCATACTTGTTATACTCACTGTGGAACCTAAGGGGTTAATCCTCTGCATTGTGTAAAAAGGCTATTTGATCCTGTCTTATTTGATACTCCCCTTCTTCCACTGTCCCCAATCTATCTGCTGATAGAAAAGAGGCTAGGGGACAAGCTGCACATGCTCAGTTTGGTGTGTGTTGCTAGGGAGTTTTTATTTTCTTCAGAGTGTGCATGTAATCAGCACAGGGCCAACCAGTACTTTCCAGACAGAGGTCCTGAGGTCCTGCAAAATGATAGAACAGTCAGAGTAGAATAAAAACTCCTCCTACAAGCTTTAACCAGACTGCTCTAACTGCTGATGAGAAAAGGTATTTAGCAGTTTGTATTTACTAAAACTATTGCATTTCCATGTTATGTGTACTGTGGTGGACCAGATATAGTGAATGCAAACACTTTAAAAAGCCTCTTTGAACCTCTTTGAGTGCATTATAAGCATATAAACAATAGCACGGCCCTGTAGCACATAACTTTCCAAACCTGTGTAGTGTCAGTAGGTAGACAAAGTGTGAGGTGCGTACGGTATACAAGCAAGGTAACTATTTGCAGTATAGGGGTGGCCTTTCAAGTAAACCTGTTATACTGTACTGAATGGATAGCAATTCACTTTAAAGATCCATAACTAGTGATCCCCTTTATTGAAACCACCTGTCAAAATGAGTAATAGATCCAGATATCAGAAATCATTTTCCCAAGTTTGGACTTGCTGCTCACACCTCCTGAGCCTCACTGTTGGTTAATGAGGCCATCTATCTCATCAAATGACCCATAAAGGGGCACAGGATGAGACCAAATTGGATTTCTACAGGTAAAATCAAGATTTGCATATAACTTCAGTGTTTTCTATAACTAGATCATCTAACTATCTTGAAAATTAGTTTTCACTGAAGTTTCCTTGACTGGAATTGCCCAGGTTTGTGCCAAGTTTTACTTTCAAAGCAAATAGCACTTTTACAGAAAAGAATAGAACAGCAAAGGCACATATAGTATGAGTGCAATACAAGTCATGGCTATACAAAACAATAACAAGAGATGGTTACATAGATATATATCCAAAAGTGAACATTGTAAATTGCCAATCTCTGAAGATCTATCAAAGATTTGTATTATAACTGCCCCAGGAGGTTACAGATGCTACAGGTTTAATCCTGAAGATGAAGACCCTCTTCGGAAGTGTGGAAAGAGGGATGGGGTATCGATCCCCCTAGCATCCCCAATGGGAGAATACTGTGCTGGGCGGTGGGACACCCATTTCCTCCATTCCCCTCGAGAGAGGGTCCCTTCTCAAAACAGTCGATTGCTCGGAAAGAGCTCTAGAAAGTTCCCTCCCATTAAATACTGATGAGGATCCCTGAGTGGGGAAGAGTTTAGAAGGCTAGAAAAAGAGGAGAAATAGAATAAAGTGTAGGGAAGTGGGGAGAAAGAAGGAGAATCATTAACCAGAACTTTGGACTAATCCCTGAGGGGGTTCAGCACCCAGGAGGATGGAGATCAAACTGATGGTTTCAAACTTATCAGCTGTGTCTGACAGGATACTAGCCAGTTTTCCTTGGGTCATAACCCATGACAATTTCTGTGTGACTGCCCTTATTGAGACTGACGGTTGCTTCCAGGCCTTAGCTAAGGTTAGTTTGTCTCCTAACAGTATGAAGTGTATTAATTTTCGGTTGCATTTGGGGATCTTTGGGATATGCGAGTTTAGTAGTGTGACCTCTGGAGACCTGGGGATTTTGCATCCTGTGGCCCTTCGAATGAGGTTAAAGATCCTACTCCAGAAAGATCAGATTCTAGGGCATTCCCACCATATGTGGGCTAATGTGCCCAAAATTTGGCATCCCTTTAAGCAAGGGGATAAGCTGAGGGATAAATTGCTGCTAGTCTGGTGGGGGTCATGCACCATCTAGTCACGACCTTTAGGCTTGCCTCCATTAGGGATATGTTGAGAACGCCCTTAAATGAAGTGGAAAGAACAGAGTGCCAGGTCCCCAGGCTCTCTTGAAATTGAAGGCCTTCTTCCTAGGATAACATATACACAGACTTCTGCATTGGCTGGAAGAGTGACGCATAGATGACCGAAATGCCACCCCTCTGCTCCATGGCTTGACTGCACCAAAGCTCATAGGCTGGGAATTTGGGGAGTTCGGGTTTATCCTTCCAGATGCTGTGGAGGAAATGTGAGATTTGAATGAAGCGGAATCATTCCGATTGCGGGAGATCCAGATTGCTCACACAATGGGCTAATGAGAAGGGGCCAATTGACGTAAAGAATTGTTTTATTTGGTACAGCCCCTTGTCCAGCCACCATTGGAAGGCCTTTATGTCCAACTTTGTAGGAAAGTTTGGATTACGAAAGAGGTGTGCCAGGGGATTCATTTCTGAAATGAGAAATGGGTCGGGCCTTAACTTGTCCCACAAAGCAAAGGAGTGAGAGAGTATGGGGGCCAGGATAGGTGGGCTGTTTCTTGGTGGGCTCCTACAGGAGAAAGTCTAATGTGTATTGTGGCACAGTCTGGTGTTCTATCTGGACCCAATCATTTTTTTCCCTATTAGTGTAGACTGTGGAGAGCTGGGCTAGTCTGGAAGCTTGATAGTTTCTGTATAAATGAGGGAGTCCCAACACACCTTGTTTACGGGACAGGTAGAGGGACTGTTGTTGGATCCTATATCCAGAGCTCCCCCAGATAAAATTAAGTATTTTGCTTTGAAAGGACCTGAGGTGGTCTCTCCTGACTGGGATGGGGAGGGAACGGAAGAGGGAAAGTATTCTAAGAAGCAGTGTCATTTTGATGGCATTTATTCTCCCTATCCATGAGAGGTTTTATTTGGACTAAGACTTTAAGTTTGTGGTACATAGGTGGGTAATTTCTGGTATATAACGTGTCAAATTTACAGATGAGGGAAATGCCTAAATATTTGATAAAGGAATCGTTTCAGTCAAATTTGAAGTTCTGATTCAGCAGAGAGACCATTTCGGGGGCAAGGGATATGTTAAGGGCTTGAGATTTGTTATAGTTGACATGGAGGCCAGAGATGTTTGCAAAGCAAGTAAGAGTATGACAGAGATTGGGAAAAGAGGTTATAGGCCAGGATATTGAATAAGATTAAGTCATCAGCAAAAGGACCACATTTGTGGACCTGGGGGCCAAAGGAAACCCCTTTGATGTCAGGGTTTTCTTATATTGCTATTGCCAGTGTCTCTATGGCAATTGGGAAAAAAATTTGTGGTGATAAAGAGCAGCCCTGTCTTGTACCTCTAGCAAAATGGATGGGGGGGGGGGGGGGGGGTAATAGCCCTGTAGGTGTATTAGTGCCAGGTGAAGTTACAAGTTTTGGAGAATAGTATAGCGACACCCTTAGACTTTCCTTCTGCCTTCACCAGGAAAAACAAGGGAAGGTGATGGTGGAGAATTTGGGGCTGTACCTTGACAGAATAGAAGTGTGGTTTTGTGATGATGTCCCTTGGGGAAGCATTCTTCTTTGGGGGTTCCAAGGCTCTGTGGCCTCTGTCCAATTCCAGACGATGCTGTGGGATGTTAGGGATTACGTTTTTAATAATCTCCTGAGCAGCCTGAAGGACATCCACAATGGATTCTGGGAGTCCTCTGATCCTAAAATTGTATCTTCTGGACCTGTTTTCTAGCTCGTCGATCCTATAAAGGGTAGACTCAAGCCTGTCTTGTAGTATCTGAATATAGGCTGAGTTTTGATTAGCATTTACTACCATCATATCCAATTTGTTCTCAATGGCTTCCATCCTGGAACCCAGGTTTTAGAAGTCGACTTTAATGTCCCCTGTTATCTTAGCTGCCGTGGAGGCTAAGCCCCTTTCCAGTAATTCGGAAAGCTTCAGGTATAGGTCTCCTGGCTAGAAGTAAGCATCCTAAGCAGAGGTGGTAGAGACAGGGCCCCCCTGGTCTGTTGTAAAAGAGCGCCCAGCTGGAGAAAATGTCCAAAGCCATGGCCTAATAGAGATTCAGTGGACGCCAGGGAGGGTGTCATAAGCTGGTGGTTATGGTTCCGGCCTGTAGGGGTGTATGTGAGGGAAGCAGGGACGATCACTTGCCTGGGTTATGCCTGTCCCTCTGCACCTGGCACATGCTGCTGGGCCACAGCAGCCATCTTGGTAAACTCGGCTGACTCTGCTGATTCAAATTGCTACCCGAGGACCCTGCGAGCCACGTTCCCGGTCATACGAGGGTTGTCCCTGGGGGGTTAGGAGTCTAGATCACTGGGTGTAGCTCTCCCAAGGTGCTCTGTGAGCCGCTGTAGGCGCTGTTTGGGCTGGGTGGTACGGAGTTCCCGGCTCAAGCGGCCATCTTGAAAACTCTGCACATGCACACGCAGGTATGTGACAAGTTTACAATAGGAATGTCTGTTTTTAGTCTTTTCTATAGAGAGAAAACACTATTGATGGTTGAAACATAGACCTAAAAAGTTTTATGACCCATTCAACGCATTCAAAGTACAAAGTCAAGTGTGGGGCTTTTTTTTCTGACCTTGAAATATAGGCAGATACTTATCCATAATGCCATACCATCAGGGAGGCGTGTGATTGGCCTCAAATTTATTCTGCAGCAGGACAATGACCCCAAACATACAGCCAATGTTGTTAAGAACTATCTTCAGTGTAAAGAAGAACAAGGAGTCCTGGAAGTGATGGTTTGGCGAGCACAGAACCCTGATCTCCACATTATCAAGTGTTTCTGGGATTACATGAAGAAACAGAAGGATTTGAAGCAGTGTGCATCCACAGCAGATCTGTGGTTAGTTCTCCAAGATGTTTGGAACAACCTATGTGCCGAGTTCCTTCAAAAACAGTGTGCAAGTGTACCTAGAAGAATTGTTTCTGGTTTGAAGCCAAAGGGTGGCCACACCAAATATTGATTTGTTTTCACTTTATTTTACTTATATAGTCATTTTGATATACTAGTGTTTCTAGCGCTGCCTGGTTAACATGTATTTTATTTTTACACATATTTGTGTTGAGGGTAACTGCCGAAAAACAATTATTTTTTCACAATAAAAAAAAAAAAGAATCACTAATAATGGTTATTAATGATTGTCACTTGATTTGGGTTTAGTGTTGCCTACTTCTGAGTTATCAAATTTTGATTTGATTTCAATTTTTCCTCTGTTTGCTCACATTGCAGTTTGTAAATTGATAAAAAAATAAACAGTTAAAAAAATGTATTATGAAAAGCATTCTAACTTTATAGAATTTCTTCACACCTGTCTAAAACTTTTGCACAGTACTGTATATATATAAATATAACACATACAGTATATACCCTATTTATCCGTCACTTCTTGTTCGCAATAAGAAGTTATAAACCAATTATTAAATCATCCAGACTTCCCTGCATCCCCTTACCTATACCTTAATCTATTTTTTTTTTAATTCCAACAAATTATGCATTGATTATGTAAAGGAATTCACCTGTCGTGTTCTAGTGTGTGGTGGTATTAGCAATATAACGTTGACCTTTCATAACCTGCCAAGCTCTTGTAATGGAAAGACCTGTAAAAACTCATTACATGGATCATGCATGCCAATTCCTTTTCCTGTCCCTTAATTCTGTAGGTCAATCATAAAAGAGTGGATTCTGAACAATCCCATATACATCTCAAACATGCACCCTTTGCATAAAACATATTACAGATAAATTATAGATTAAGGATGAATTCAGTTTATTAAAAAAAAAAAAAACTCCATACCATTTTATATAGCACATTTGTTAAACATAACTTTTGCAGGCATTACAATTTATTTGAATTTGTTATTTTTAAATCTGTTTTTTTTTTGTTGTTGTTTTAATTAATAAGTAAATAAATGTTTTCATGTCTTTAACCACTTGCTAACCGCACCATAGAAAATTGACTGCTATGGGCCAGCCGCGCGGTGTAGAATCATGTATATATAGGTGATTCTGCACTTCCGGGTTTTGGGCGCGAGTTTGCGTCACCGGCGGCTCGTTCCCACCATGATTGCACACAGCGGGAGCTGATTAGGCTCCTTTCACACTGGGGCGTTTTTCAGGCGCTACAGCGCTAAAAATAGCGCCTGTATATCGCCTGAAAAAATATTTCCCCTTTCACTCTGGCTTTCACACTGGAGCGGTGCGCTAGCAGGACGGTGAAAAAAGTCCTGCTAGCCGCATCTTTGGAGCGGTGAAGGAGCGGTGTATTCACTGCTCCTACCCATTGAAATCAATGGGGCAGCGGCGCATTGCGGGAAGTTTTAACCCTTTTTCGGCCGCTAGTGGGGGTTAAAACTGCCCCACTAGTGGCCGCATACCGCCGCTAAAATGACGGTAAAGCGGCGCTAAAAATAGCACCGCTTTACCCTCTATGCCTCTCCCGCCCCAGTGTGAAAGGGGCCTTAGTGGGTGCCACGGACCAGATGTCCGCTGGCACCCTCTGATCATTCAGTACACAGGCAGGATGCCAGTCAGCCTATGAAAACAGGCAGATTTTTATTTTGTCAGTACAGAAAGCATGAATCCTCTGTTTCTGAAAAGCAGGAGCATCAATCCATGTCTTCTACTAGCAAAAACACCTCCCCTACTACACTGAAACATTTGCTAGGCACACAGTTAACCCTTTGATCAACCCTGATGTTAACCTCTTCCCTGCCAGTGTCATTAGTACAGTGACAGTGAATATTTTTAGCACTGACCAATGTAATAATGTCACTGGTCCCCAAAAAAGTGTCAAAAATGTCAGTTAGGTGTCCAATTTGTCCGCCGCAATATCCTAGTCCCACAATAAGTTACCAGTAAAAAAAAAAAAAAGATATATATATATATATATATATATATATATATATATATATATATATATATATATCCCATCGTTTATAGAAGCTATAACTTTTGCATAATCCAATAAATATACGCTTACTGGGATTTTTTTTTAAACCAAAAATATGTAGAAGAATACATATTGGCCTAAACTGATTAAAAAATTTTATTTTTTACATTTTTTTTATTGGATGTGTTTTGGCGCAAAAAGTAAAAAATATATATATATTTTTTTTTCAAAATTGAAATTCTTTGTTTTTAGTGCAAAAAGTAAACAACACAGAGGTGATCAAAAGAAAGCTCTATTTGTGGGGGAAAAGGGATATAAATTGTATTGGGTACAGTGCAATTGACAGTTAAAATAACGCAGTAAACGCAATACGCAATAAATAACCTGGTTAGGAAGGGGGATAAACCTTCCAGAGGTAAAGTGGTTAAAGCAGAACTCTAGTATCTGTTGAATTGTTCCAAATGAGCAGCCCGGCATTTGTTAAAATAAAGAAGCTTTCGCTGCAATACCTTCAGTCTGCACCCCACCAAAGGTCAGCTACTCCACCAGATGGCTTGTCTTCTGGATTGAATGACAGCATTAAACTCTCTTCCTGTGAGCCCAGGCTGTCATGGACACTCCTTCCTCCTCCCCACATCAGTCTGGACTCACATCACCGCTCTACTGAACTGAACTCAGCCTTAAAAAAATGTAGGTGTACCTCCCAACTTTCTGAAATGAGAAAGAGGGAAATGTTTCACCATCAAGTACGCAGATAAATGGCATGTCCCCATTACATTAACCATAAAGTATCAACACATCCATTAAACCGGCTTTTTTTACCACAACTTATCCTTCATACTGGCTTTGCAAAATCAAAAATACAATAGTTTAGAAGCTGGATCAAAGGTTTATTGCTAAATTAAAGTTTTGTTAGGTAAATAGTACATTTTTGTATATTGGTCTATACATCAGACCATAAATAGAGACAATTGATGAGGGGGGACTTGGTTCTAAAAGAGAAACAGTCTTTCTAAATCAAGAATAGTTGGAAGCTATTGGTAGGTATTAGCCCTTGTACACACGGTTGGAGATTCCGACAACCAAATCCGTCGGAGTAATTCCGACGGATTAATTCCGGAAGAGGTCCGGAAGTGATGTTGCATACACATGGTCGGACTAAGTTGTCGGAAAATCCGATTGTGCATAACGTGATAACGTTATTTGGTTACGACGGGACTACATTCAGGCTAGTAGCCAATAGCTTTGGTCTAGGAATTTGATCTGAGCATGCGTGGCACTTTGTCCGTTGGAGTAGGCGACACATGATTGGAGTATGTCCGATCGGAGCATTTTGTCGGCAAGTTGGAAAAGTTGGTCCGTCAGATATTCCGACTGAAACAGTCCAATGGAGACCACACAGAGTCGGAATATCCGACAAAACGGTCCGATAGGACACATTCCGTCGGAATCTACGACCGTGTGTACAAGGGCTTAGGGATGCACCGATAACTGTTTGTTTAGGAGTGAGTATGAGTACCGATACTTGTGCTCAAGTACTTGCTGATACCAATTACCAATACCATACGGTGCGATTTGAACCCATTCAAAATGAAGGAGTTCAAATCGCACTGCAAGCAATGTCGTATGCTTTGAACAGGAATGCGGAGTGATTCCTGTGTGAATCACATGTGGTTTCCTGCACTACTCCTGGGTGAACTCAAGCTGAAGTCACTATGACAAGTCTGGGTTCAAACAGGAGTGGTGCAAGAAACGTGCATGTGATTTGGACAAAGATAAAGCCCCCCAAAGCTTAAAATCTTCATCAATACCCAATACTGGAATGGACAGCCAACACACCTATATTCCTATACTGTATATATGTAGCATGAATTGTTAGTAGATGGTGTCACAGCACAGGCTTGTCCAGATCCAGTTGTCAACACGTTTCACAATGTAAATGCTTCATCAGGAGCAATGGGTATGAAGATAATATCTGAATATGCAAACAAATTTATATGTGAGAAACATCATAAACAAATGTTTCATTTACAAAGGTAAATAAATACACAAAGTTAAATGTCATGTCAAAATCCCCATACAACATGCTGTTGTAGGAGAAAAAAAGAGTATTATTTGGGGCATTTTTTACTGAAATCTCAATCCACAACCCATAAAATCTTACTGCCCAGCTGGTGATTGAACTTCTGTGCATGTGTATAAAAATCTGGGGGCAAAATCTGGGGTCACAATATCCCTCCCTCCCTGTACAGTTCACTGAGGCTTTTTAGAAATTATGGTTTTTAAAGTCTCCTGCTGGGTGCACATAATGTGCTCACAGTGGTTATTAGTATATTAGTACTATATTAGTAGAGAATATTAGTAGTGACAATCACATTTTTATCTTAGGCACACCACGGTTTATCTGATGTTCCTTTAAGCCGGCCGAACTGGTAACCAGGGACTGTCCGAAATTCGATTCATGTGTAGCGCATCCCCAAAGGAGCTGCAGATAAACTGGGATCCCCCACCCTGCATAGCCAGGCACACCAAATTGAGGGTTAATAACTTGGATGGGGATGGGAGATTATGGGATGCCCACTTGACCCTAGCAAGAAAACTCTAGTAACATCTTCAGGGTCAGGACATGTTCCTATACACAGTCCATATACAGTCAAAATACAGCCTTCTTGACACTCCTCCTGCACTTTACTTGCTTGCAGAACTCCAGCTGGATCACTGAGATGGATCTGATGGCACCACCTAATCAGGCACTGCAAACCCCTTGGCTGCAGCTGACCCTTTCACTAGTCCTCCAGGCTTTCTTTCCTTCACAGTCCTTTAGGCTGGGTTCACACCTATGCGGTTTCCCCGCATCCGATTCACATGACAGGAGATTGTGACTGGCTCTCTATGGAGCTGGTTCAAATATCTCTGTTGCGGCTGCTTAGAGGCTTGCACAGGAATGCTGAATTCAGGCAAAAACTTGGCCCTTGATTCTTCCCTGAAATGGAGAACATTGACGTACCGGACCCCCTGCTGAGAGCCACATCCGTCGGAGGTGTGATCCAAGCCTCTGACTGACTCACACCAGCCCACCCAGCTGACAGGAGATCTCCCAGAGAAGAGATGGAGAATTGGCACACCATGGACTTCAGGTTGAACTTGCTACATATGGCAGTCTCCCCCTTTGTAAGTCCCCAGTAGTGCTGCTCTACTCACTCTGTCCTTCCACTTGCTCCTGTACCACCAGGAAGGGCTTCCTCCATGTGTTTTGGCAGGATCATTTCAGCACCCTAGCCCTGGCCCAAGGTCACCCACCCCCCAGACTAGGGGGTACCCCAGAGAGACACCAATAGTGTCCACAGCACTACATCTCCATCTTCCACCTGACTTCCCCTGCTTCCATGGCTCATGCCTATTTATAAGGTAAACCTGTCTCACTGGCAGCCGTTTACTGGGGATTGGCCGAGGCCCTCATAAATATTCCAGGCAGCTCCTCCTCACCTCCACCCACCAGCTCTAGAAGTTTCTACAACCTTCTAGACTAGGGGGAGGCAGCAGAGGAGCTGTCAGTCATCCAGCCCTGAGTCACTGAACCCTGACCCAGATTCACAGCCCAGGCTTAGCCCTGAGCTAAATAAATTTACCTACACTAACAGAAACCTATACTACATCCAGTTGCTTGTGCTCAAGTTTATTGACACAACCAGCCAGTCTGATTTCTTACATTCGATTACTGCCGGCGGCTATATCCCCTAGCAGTAATCATTGTGTTTTGTTGGCCAGGACTGCTTTAGACACTGGAGTATACATCCCATAGCAAACAATTCTTGTTACTGAACATATATTTAGTGATTTGTATGTGCAAATTGTTGTATCCTAATAAATCTCATAAACATAGGATTTGCTCATTTGCTCATGATTGATGTGTACTTGCATATCCTTTAGGTTGAATTAACATCGGTGCATTTTTGTCTGATGCATTTTTCATGAAATCAATGGAAACACATCAAAATGCATGTCAGCTTACATTGTAACGTGCTATAAAACACAAAACATGGCATCAACGCATTTCATGAAGTACATCAATGCAAATGGAAAACACATCAGGGTAAAAGTGCATAAGATTGAATCCAACCTTAGTAAATCAGGCCCAGTACCTTCCAACTGCTAAAGGGTGCTACAGTGTCAGAAAGCAGAGCTGTATAGTTAACAGTAATGTAGAGAACCACATGGCTCCGATAATAGCGTCATTCATTTAAAGAACATTGGGGGAGATTTATTAAAACTGGTGCATACAAAATCTGGTGCAGCTGTGCATAGTAACCAATCAGCTTCCAGGTTTTATTGTTCAAGCCTAATTTAGAGGCTGATTGGTTACTATGCACAGACACACCATATTCTTTGTGCTCCAGTTTTAGTAAATCTGCCCCATAGTGCATAATACAAGATTTAAGGTAACATCTGATCATAGGCAGAAATGTCAAACTCAGTTAGGATAAATAAGAGGGCACAATCAGCATTTTATATGAAAGGATGGCAGATTTGAGTAATTTAGGATAAATATTTCGATTTTTACAAGAGACCAGTTGTAACAATTTCTCTTTAAGGGAAGAAGAGAGAGGCTGTGACAATGAAATGTGATAATGCTTATATCATCTCTGGACAGCTGACAAGTGTCTTGGTTACCCATAAAACCATAATGCAAATCCATTCAAATGCTTGAGGTACTCTACAGAACTATTAACATTAACACTAAAACCACAAAAAATATACTTTTAGTATTTAGTATAGTAACTCCACTTACACATACAGTATCTCACAAAAGTGAGTACACCCCTCACATTTTTGTAAATATTTTATTATATCTTTTCATGTGACAACACTGAAGAAATTACACTTTGCTACAATGTAAAGTAGTGAGTGTACAGCTTGAATAACAGTGTACATTTGCTGTTCCCTCAAAATAACTCAACACACAACCATTAATGTCTAAACCACTGGCAACAAAAGTCAGTACACCCCTAATTGAAAATGTCCAAGTTGGGCTCAATTAGCCACTTTCCCTCCCCGGTTAGTATTACAAGGTCTCAGGTGTGAAAGGGGAGAAAGTGTGTTAAATTTGGTGTTATCGCTCTCGTTCTCTCATATTGGTCACTGGAAGTTCAACATGGCACCTTATGGCAAAGAACTCTCTGAGGATCTGAAAAAAAAAATTGTTGCTCTACATAAAGATGGCTTAGGCTATAAAAAGATTTCCAAGACCCTGAAACTGAGCTGCAGCATGGTGGCCATACAGCGGTTTAACAGAACAGGTTCCACTCAGAACAGGCCTTGCCATGGTCGACCCAAGAAGTTGAGTTCCCGTGCTCAGCGTCATATCCAGAGTTTGTCCTTGGGAAATAGAAGTATGAGCGCTGCCAGCATTGCTGCAGAGGTTGAAGGGGTGGGAGGCCAGCCGGTCAGTGCTCAGACCATACACTGCACACTGCATCAAACTGGTCTGCATGGTTGTCGTCCTAGAAGGAAGCCTCTTCTAAAGATGATGCACAAGAAAGCCCGCAAACAGTTTGCTGAAGACAAGCAGACTAAGGCCGCGTACACACGGGCGGACTGTTCGCCCAACTAAGTTCGTCAAACAATCCGACAAACAGTCCGTTCAAAATTAGCATGAACGGACTTGACCACACACGATGAACGAACAGTCCGCTGAAAACGTGCGTTATGACGTGTACAGCACGTACGACGGGACTAGAAAAACGACGTCCTATACACTGCAATGCAACCTTCGGCCGTGTAAATCCTTTCTGAGCATGCGCCATACTTAGTCCGTCCAACTTGCCTACACACGAGCGGACTGTCCGCTGAAACCAAGTTTGGACGGACAAAACCAAGTTTGAACGGACTGTCTTACGGAAATTCCGTAAGACTTTGTTCGTCAGACTGTCCGCTGAAACAGTCCGCTGAAGCCCACACACGAGCGGACTGTCCGCTGAAACACTGTTCAGCGGACTAAGTTGGGCGATCACTGAAACCATGTACTGTGGTCTGATGAGACCAAGATAAACGTATTTGGTGTCAAGCATGTGTGGCGGCGACCAGGTGAGGAGTACAAAGACAAGTTTGTCCTGCCTACTGTCAAGCATGGTGGTGGGAGTGCCATGGCCTGGGGCTGCATGAGTGCTGCCAGCACTGGGGAGCTACAGTTCATTGAGGGAACCATTAATGCCAACATTTACTGTGACATACTAAAGCCGAGCATGATCCCCTCCCTTCAGAGACTGGGCCGCAGGCAGTATTCCAACATGATAATGACACCAAACACACCTCCAAGAGGACCACTGCCTTGCTAAAGAATTTGAGAGTAAAGGTGATGGACTGGCCAACCATGTCTCCAGACCTAAACCCTATCTTTTATTTATTTTTTTATTTTTATTTTGTACAAAGTAAAAGTACAAAAAGATTATTGACTTATGCCATAAAAAAGTACAATCAAGGTAATTTATACAAAAAGAATAACAAAATATATTGTGTGGTTCTTTAGGGAAGTATATATATATATATATGTATTTATTTATTTATTATGTAGCAGAGCATCCCAGAGAGAGCCAGGAAAAGTCCTGTTCGGGGTTTATACCTCTCTCAGGCTCCTCTCATACACATTCAGGAATCTGTGATCCATGATCCAGTTCGGGTCTTGGTCCTCCTCCCCAGGCTAATTTAGGCTCACCTGAGCAAACAGCCTTTGCTCTTTGCCTGGGACATACACACCAAGTTCGTCTGTGAAGAGAGTAAGGTTGGTAAAAACTGTTAAGCAGTCCTTTGTAGAGACTGACAAGCGTTAGGCTTGTTCAGCCTGGTAGTGAGGGCCTGCAGACTGTATAGCTAGAGCCGTGACATGGCTAGGATTTGTGTTTTGCTACTTTGCCCTTTATTTTGTTTTCTGGAGCACTGTACAGCACCTGTATATGGACTTGTATATACCACAAATAAACACAGCACTGTTGGTCACTTCATTTCTGGATTTGGTATCTGTGCCTGAGAAACTGCTCATCCCAGGGAGCTTTATACCTGCTACCTGTCCCCCAGGTTACAATATATATATATATATATATATATATATATATATATATATATAATATACATATATTCCTATTATTTATAAAACAGTGAGGGGATTTCCAGTGGTATGCTATCAACCGGTGAATAACAACATATATTGTGTGGATCGATGTCATATAATGTATGGAAAGACTGATAATAGGGGAAAATAGGAGACAGTTATAGATAGTGATGTTTATACCACTATCTTTTGAGCATCTGTGGGGCATCCTTAAAATGGAAGGTGGAGAAGTGCAAAATCTCTAACATCCACCAGCTCTGTGATGTCATCATGGAGGGGTGGAAGAGGACTCCAGTGGCAACTTGTGAAGCTCTTGGGAACTCCATGCCCAAGAGGGTTAAGGCAGTGCTGGAAAATAATAATAATTCGCTTAGGGGTGTACTCACTTTTGTTGCCAGTGGTATAGACATTAATGGCTGTGTGTTGAGTTATTTTGAGGGGAAAGAAAATTTGCACCGTTATACAAGCTGTACACTTACTACTTTACATTGTAGCAAAGTGTAAATTCTTCGGTGGTGTCACATAAAAAGCCATAATAAAATATTTATAAAAATTTGAGGAGTGTACTCACTTTTGTGAGATACATATGCTTTAATAGAGAATCCCAGATTTCCTGGCACTTTAAGTGCCGGTTCACACCATAAATTGCACAGGAACGTGAGCGTGTTTCCTGTGCGATTTGAGTGCAGTACGTTTTTAGCCTATTCATCTGAATGAGCTGAAATGGCCCTGCACCACACCAAAAGTAGTGCATGCAACCAGATTGCATGATACTTCTGCTGTGGTGCAGGCAAACGCACTGCACTTGCAATCTGCATATGAAGTGTCATTAGTTTAGTGCACCCCCTCAGGAGCCGCAAGTAGCATGGCATCCCCCACCCGGCACATCCAGGCACACAGAATTTTTAGTCAATTCAGAGACAGAAAACAGTCCAATACTTTGTTTTATTTTGTCCATTATTGGAGGGATTAGAACTTGGATGGAGATTGGGAATCATAGGATGCCCATTTGACTTCAGAACAATTCCAGGGACAACTTCTGCTATATACAGTCTATATACACTCCTCTGCTTCCTCCAGCTCTCGCTTGCTTGCAGTTCTCTGCTTGTATACTGGTAGTAGATCTGACACAGCACAGATTTTGAGCAACAGCCTTTTATAGGGAGGGACCTGAGGTCCCTTTGGTGTGTAGAGAAAAAGTGAGTGTCCAGCATACATTCATAAGGCTACTGATCCCAGCACCACCTCTTCTGGCACTGCCATCCCACCAGACTGAAGCTTTAAGCTTTAACCCTCCTCGCTAAGTTCTCTACAGTCCTCCCAGACTGAATACTCACCAGCCCACCCGGCTGACTTCTCAGGAGATCTCCCAGATGTACTGACCTGCTCTTCCTGTCCTCTCCTTGCTCCCGTGCCTCCAGGAAGGGGTTCCTCCCTGTGTTGTGGGGGATCCTTCCAACACCTGAGCCCCAAGCCCCAGGTCACCCCATCCCAGACTAGGGAGCACCCTCAAGTGCCACGACAGCCACCCCAGCACTCGATCTCCATCTTCCACCCAACTGCCCCTGCTGGCATGAGTCATGCCTATTTATGAGGTGGGCTGCCCCCTTCCAGCCCCTTTCTGCTTGAGATTGGCTGGGGTTCTCCTAAATATGCTAAGCAGCTCCTCCCAGCCTCCACCCAATACATCTGGAAGCTTCTCCAAGGTTCCAGAACAGGGGGAGGCACCAGAGATGCTGCTTGCTGAGTCATCCAGCCGCCCTGAGTCACTCAACCCTAACCCAAATTCAACCCAGGCCTGGCTCTCAGCCAAACCTATTTACCTACACTAATTACTAACTATATACATTAGCACACTGGCTAGAGGGTGCTACACTAGCGTTGCATCGATATCCACTGTAGATTCCAAGTGCACTGTGCTTTGAATGCAGTGCAAGGAAACGCACGTGAAAGATGGGTTTCCAGCACCTCGTTCTTGTGTGCATGGGCCCTAAATCATTTGTTTGAGCCAGCTTGGTGGAACAACACCCTGTTTTTACTGCCACTTTGCAGCATGTGTGAAAAGGGCCTTACACTGTTGTGGTGAGTACATGGACCTCCATTACATTTTTTTAAATTCTAAAGCTTTGAGAATTTTCACACAATAAATTGTGTGAATAGTCACTTAAATTATTCAGACGTGTGCAAATATAACAAACAACAGGAATAATCATAATATTCCCAATGCGCACGTTCCTGGAAATGGCTGTTAGGTGTCAGTGGTGCTGCAGTGAACACCAGCTGGAAACCTTAGACATTCAAAGTGGAAAATATGTCACCAGCACACCAGAGATTCTCCAAATGTGTCCAAAGATTTATTTATCAATCACATAAAATTTACAAAGGCAACGGTGGAGTTCCATGCAGGGCCCCTTTATCAGGCAAGTGACGTCACTGATCCCCTGCCAGAACACTCCGATCGGGGCTCTCTGCCATTGGCTTTTATAACCGTCTATGTCCCAACAGTCTGCCCATGTGTACCAGGCTTAAGACTGGTATGCCATTAATGTTCATGTGCGTGTAAAGGCAGGAGTCCCAATATTTGTGACGATAGATAGATAGATAGATAGATAGATAGATAGATAGATAGATAGTGAATGTGGAAGAAATTACGCTGCTGCCAATAATGAAAATAAGACAAATGTAGATGGATTTATAGAAAAACAAATGAAAATATCCATTTTGGTTTCCATGTGACTGGCAAGAATTACTCCTGACTTCAGAGATGTTTACTTCACCTATACATTTGGATGTCACTCAGGACAAAACCATTTGCATAAGAAAAACAAAGCATTAGATGCTCCATACACGCAAACAGCATAATGCAAATGCATTGTCAAGCCATCCCAAACCCCTTTCTATGTGTAGTGTATATTCATGTCACCGGTATTATTGATGAAACCCATTACGCAGCAGACATTTTTGCCCATGGAGATTGCTACTGAGAAGGTATATGGATAAGTTTCCCACGAGAATAGCATATAAGGCACTAAAATAAATGCTTTTAATTTATGGAACATCCTTGTACACAGAGTCTGGGCTGTGGCCTTTCAGATTCATTTGCAGGTAAACATACAATGACAGGCCACAGTCCTATAGCCAAGGAGAGTTGTCACAGCTGTGCCACATAATAAGGTATCTTAACTCCTGTCCTGCTTAGGAATGTTTGCTGTCACCACAGGCTCTAGTTAACAAACATATCCATAGTGTCCTCAGGAAATTCTCATAGCTTATGTCACACAGATCGGTTACAGAGTCGAGTCGCTGAAATAAAATGCTAACAAACCCAGACCAAATTATAGCTGGGTAATACATTTGTAAAGGTGAAGCACATTTAGGTAAATATGCCTGTGACCTGAAGAACATTTGAAACCAGACGTTGGACATAATAAATGCATCAACTAATAAAATAAGTATAGCACAAAACAAATGTGACTGACTACGCAAGAATAAAAAATGATCGTATCCAGTCTCACAACAAAGTATATTTTATCTGTATAATTGAATAATTATATGTAGCGAGGTCCCGGGTCCCCAGAGGCCTAATGGTGGCCTCCAAAGTCAGGGACAGCCAACATCCTTCTGGGTAGAGTGGGTTACGAGGCATAGTGGGTGTGATGTAAGATAGATTTATGGGCACCAGACACTGCATGAATGCAAAAAGATTTATTGTCTCTTAAACAGGACAGTGGGAGAGAGGGTTAGGGCCAGGATACCCTTTAGTAGTTGCAATGTTAATTTAGCAGACTCCGAGACTTCTATAGGTAGACAGCCCTGCAGGTAAAGGCATCCAGCCAGACACCACATCTACATGAGCAGGACCGCTGTCTCCTATGGCAACAATCTTGAACAGTTTCCAACAAAGGTATGAGTAAGCACCCGACCTTGGTGTGAAACATGTAAACTGATATCTGTAGTTCACCTTTGTATCTGTCGCTTGAATAAAGAAATTTCATAGGATTGCAGCCGCCCAGCCTTCTTTTCTTCAAAGGTTGTAATGAACTTATTCACTTCCTTGACAATCTCCTATAGTGAAAGACTGAGCTCCCTGACACTATGCTTGATATGGCATCAGGATGATCAAATTCCATTATTTCTATTACTACATTGTAATATATAGTGAAATAGTTCAACTCACCATGATGCAGAATCAGTGTGCCACTTGCCACCAGCAGCATGCCACCAAATACAGTGTGCCACTTGCCACCAGCAGCCTTCCACCAGATACAGTGTGCCACTTGCCACCAGCAGCCTGCCACCAGATACAGTGTGCCACTTGCCACCACATACAGTGTGCAACTTGCGAACAGCAGCCTGCCAGCAGATATGGTGTGCCACATGCCACCAGCAGCCTGCCACCAGATACAGTGTGCCACTTGCCACAAGCAGCAAGCCAAATACAGTGTGCCACTTGCCACCAGATACAGTGTGTCACTTGCCACCAGCAGCATGCCACCAGATACAGTGTGCCACTTGCCACTAGCAGCCTGCCACCGCTTACAGTGTGCCACTTGCCAGCAGATACAGTGTGCCACTTGCCACCAGCAGCCTGCCACCAGATACAGTGTGCCACTTGCCACCAGCAACTTTCCACCAGATACAGTGTGCCACATGCCACCAGCAGCCTGCCACCAGATACAGTGTGACACTTGCCAAAAGCAGAATGCCAGATACAGTGTGCCACTTGCCACCAGATACATTGTGCCACTTGACACAAGCAGCATGCCACCAGATACATTGTGCCACTTGCCACAAACAGCATGC
The DNA here is from genome assembly GCF_037356315.1 of Lithobates pipiens. NCBI lineage: Eukaryota > Metazoa > Chordata > Amphibia > Anura > Ranidae > Lithobates > Lithobates pipiens. The sequence goes on from NW_027507758.1 coordinate 116,605,486, forward strand.
CAGATACAGTGTGCCACTTGCCACAGGGAGCATGCCAGATACAGTGTGCCACTTGCCACCAGATACAGTGTGCCACTTGCCACAAGCAGCATGCCAGATAAAGTGTGCCACTTGCCACCAGATACAATGTGCCACTTACCACAAGCAGCCTGTCACCAGATACAGTGTGTCACTTGCCAACAGCAGCATGCCAGATACATTGTGCCACTTGCCACCAGATACAGTGTGCCACTTGCCACAAGCAGCATGCCAGATACAGTGTGCCACTTGCCACCAGATACAGTGTGCCACTTGCCACCAGCAGTTTGCCATCAGATACAGTGTGCCACTTGCCACCAGCAGTCTGCCACCAGATACAGTGTGCCACTTGCCACCAGCAGCCTGCCACCAGATACAGTGTGCCACTTGCCGCCAGATACAGTGTGCCACTTGCCACCAGCAGCCTGCCACCAGATACAGTGTGCCACTTGCCACCAGCAACTTTCCACCAGATACAGTGTGCCACATGCCACCAGCAGCCTGCCACCAGATACAGTGTGCCACTTGCCACAATCAGCATGCCAGATACAGTGTGCCACTTTCCACCAGATACAGTGTGTCACTTGACACAAGCAGCATGCCACCAGATACAGTGTGCCACTTGCCACAAACAGCATGCCAGATACAGTGTGCCACTTGCCACAAGCAGCATGCCAGATACAGCGTGCCACTTACCACCAGAAACAGTGTGCTACTTGCCACAAGCAGCATGCCAGCTACAGTGTGCCACTTGCCACCAGATACAGTGTGCCACTTGCCACCAGCAGCATGTCACCAGATACAGTGTGCCACTTGTCACAAGCAGCATGTCACCAGATACAGTGTGCCACTTGTCACAAGCAGCATGTCACCAGATACAGTGTGCCACTTGCCACCAGCAGCCTGCCACCAGATACAGTGTGCCACTTGCCACCAGCAACTTTCCACCAGATACAGTGTGCCACATGCCACCAGCAGCCTGCCACCAGATACAGTGTGACACTTGCCACTAGCAGCCTGCCACCGCTTACAGTGTGCCACTTGCCAGCAGATACAGTGTGCCACTTGCCACCAGCAGCCTGCCACCAGATACAGTGTGCCACTTGCCACCAGCAACTTTCCACCAGATACAGTGTGCCACATGCCACCAGCAGCCTGCCACCAGATACAGTGTGACACTTGCCAAAAGCAGCATGCCAGATACAGTGTGCCACTTGCCACCAGATACAGTGTGCCACTTGACACAAGCAGCATGCCACCAGATACATTGTGCCACTTGCCACAAACAGCATGCCAGATACAGTGTGCCACTTGCCACAGGGAGCATGCCAGATACAGTGTGCCACTTGCCACCAGATACAGTGTGCCACTTGCCACAAGCAGCATGCCAGATAAAGTGTGCCACTTGCCACCAGATACAATGTGCCACTTACCACAAGCAGCCTGTCACCAGATACAGTGTGTCACTTGCCAACAGCAGCATGCCAGATACATTGTGCCACTTGCCACCAGATACAGTGTGCCACTTGCCACAAGCAGCATGCCAGATACAGTGTGCCACTTGCCACCAGATACAGTGTGCCACTTGCCACCAGCAGTTTGCCATCAGATACAGTGTGCCACTTGCCACCAGCAGTCTGCCACCAGATACAGTGTGCCACTTGCCACCAGCAGCCTGCCACCAGATACAGTGTGCCACTTGCCGCCAGATACAGTGTGCCACTTGCCACCAGCAGCCTGCCACCAGATACAGTGTGCCACTTGCCACCAGCAACTTTCCACCAGATACAGTGTGCCACATGCCACCAGCAGCCTGCCACCAGATACAGTGTGCCACTTGCCACAATCAGCATGCCAGATACAGTGTGCCACTTTCCACCAGATACAGTGTGTCACTTGACACAAGCAGCATGCCACCAGATACAGTGTGCCACTTGCCACAAACAGCATGCCAGATACAGTGTGCCACTTGCCACAAGCAGCATGCCAGATACAGCGTGCCACTTACCACCAGAAACAGTGTGCTACTTGCCACAAGCAGCATGCCAGCTACAGTGTGCCACTTGCCACCAGATACAGTGTGCCACTTGCCACCAGCAGCATGTCACCAGATACAGTGTGCCACTTGTCACAAGCAGCATGTCACCAGATACAGTGTGCCACTTGTCACAAGCAGCATGTCACCAGATACAGTGTGCCACTTGCCACCAGCAGCCTGCCACCAGATACAGTGTGCCACTTGCCACCAGCAACTTTCCACCAGATACAGTGTGCCACATGCCACCAGCAGCCTGCCACCAGATACAGTGTGACACTTGCCAAAAGCAGCATGCCAGATACAGTGTGCCACTTGCCACCAGATACAGTGTGCCACTTGACACAAGCAGCATGCCACCAGATACATTGTGCCACTTGCCACAATCAGCATGCCAGATACAGTGTGCCACTTTCCACCAGATACAGTGTGTCACTTGACACAAGCAGCATGCCACCAGATACAGTGTGCCACTTGCCACAAACAGCATGCCAGATACAGTGTGCCACTTGCCACAAGCAGCATGCCAGATACAGCGTGCCACTTACCACCAGAAACAGTGTGCTACTTGCCACAAGCAGCATGCCAGCTACAGTGTGCCACTTGCCACCAGATACAGTGTGCCACTTGCCACCAGCAGCATGTCACCAGATACAGTGTGCCACTTGTCACAAGCAGCATGTCACCAGATACAGTGTGCCACTTGCCACCAGCAGCCTGCCACCAGATACAGTGTGCCACTTGCCACCAGCAGCTTTCCACCAGATACAGTGTGCCACTTGCCACCAGCAGCCTGCCACCAGATACAATGTGCCACTTGCCACCAGCAGCATGCCAACAGATATGGTGTGCCACTTGCCACCAGATACAATGTGCCACTTGCCACCAGCAACCTGCCACCAGATATGGTGTGCCACTTGCCAACAGCAGTCTGTCACCAGATACAGTGTGCCACTTGCCACAAGCAGCATGCCAGATACAGTGTGCCACTTGACACAAGCAGCATGCCACCAGATACAGTGTGCCACTTACCACAAGCAGCCTGTCACCAGATACAGTGTGTCACTTGCCAACAGCAGCATGCCAGATACAGTGTGCCACTTGCCACCAGATACAGTGTGCCACTTGCCACAAGCAGCATGCCAGATACAGTGTGCCACTTGCCACCAGATACAGTGTGCCACTTGCCACCAGCAGTCTGCCATCAGATACAGTGTGCCACTTGCCACCAGCAGTCTGCCACCAGATACAGTGTGCCACTTGCCACTAGCAGTCTGCCACCAGATACAGTGTGCCACTTGCCACCAGGTACAGTGTGCCACTTGCCACCAGCAGCCTGCCACCAGATACAGTGTGCCACTTGCCACCAGACACTTTCCACCAGATACAGTGTGCCACATGCCACCAGCAGCCTGCCACCAGATACAGTGTGCCACTTGTCACAATCAGCATGCCAGATACAGTGTGCCACTTTCCACCAGATACACTGTGTCACTTGACACAAGCCGCATGCCAGATACAGTGTGCCACTTGCCACAGGGAGCATGCCAGATACAGTGTGCCACTTGCCACCAGATACAGTGTGCCACTTGCCACAAGCAGCATGCCAGATAAAGTGTGCCACTTGCCACCAGATACAATGTGCCACTTACCACAAGCAGCCTGTCACCAGATACAGTGTGTCACTTGCCAACAGCAGCATGCCAGATACATTGTGCCACTTGCCACCAGATACAGTGTGCCACTTGCCACAAGCAGCATGCCAGATACAGTGTGCCACTTGCCACCAGATACAGTGTGCCACTTGCCACCAGCAGTTTGCCATCAGATACAGTGTGCCACTTGCCACCAGCAGTCTGCCACCAGATACAGTGTGCCACTTGCCACCAGCAGCCTGCCACCAGATACAGTGTGCCACTTGCCGCCAGATACAGTGTGCCACTTGCCACCAGCAGCCTGCCACCAGATACAGTGTGCCACTTGCCACCAGCAACTTTCCACCAGATACAGTGTGCCACATGCCACCAGCAGCCTGCCACCAGATACAGTGTGCCACTTGCCACAATCAGCATGCCAGATACAGTGTGCCACTTTCCACCAGATACAGTGTGTCACTTGACACAAGCAGCATGCCACCAGATACAGTGTGCCACTTGCCACAAACAGCATGCCAGATACAGTGTGCCACTTGCCACAAGCAGCATGCCAGATACAGCGTGCCACTTACCACCAGAAACAGTGTGCTACTTGCCACAAGCAGCATGCCAGCTACAGTGTGCCACTTGCCACCAGATACAGTGTGCCACTTGCCACCAGCAGCATGTCACCAGATACAGTGTGCCACTTGTCACAAGCAGCATGTCACCAGATACAGTGTGCCACTTGTCACAAGCAGCATGTCACCAGATACAGTGTGCCACTTGCCACCAGCAGCCTGCCACCAGATACAGTGTGCCACTTGCCACCAGCAACTTTCCACCAGATACAGTGTGCCACATGCCACCAGCAGCCTGCCACCAGATACAGTGTGACACTTGCCAAAAGCAGCATGCCAGATACAGTGTGCCACTTGCCACCAGATACAGTGTGCCACTTGACACAAGCAGCATGCCACCAGATACATTGTGCCACTTGCCACAATCAGCATGCCAGATACAGTGTGCCACTTTCCACCAGATACAGTGTGTCACTTGACACAAGCAGCATGCCACCAGATACAGTGTGCCACTTGCCACAAACAGCATGCCAGATACAGTGTGCCACTTGCCACAAGCAGCATGCCAGATACAGCGTGCCACTTACCACCAGAAACAGTGTGCTACTTGCCACAAGCAGCATGCCAGCTACAGTGTGCCACTTGCCACCAGATACAGTGTGCCACTTGCCACCAGCAGCATGTCACCAGATACAGTGTGCCACTTGTCACAAGCAGCATGTCACCATATACAGTGTGCCACTTGCCACCAGCAGCCTGCCACCAGATACAGTGTGCCACTTGCCACCAGCAGCTTTCCACCAGATACAGTGTGCCACTTGCCACCAGCAGCCTGCCACCAGATACAATGTGCCACTTGCCACCAGCAGCATGCCAACAGATATGGTGTGCCACTTGCCACCAGATACAATGTGCCACTTGCCACCAGCAACCTGCCACCAGATATGGTGTGCCACTTGCCAACAGCAGTCTGTCACCAGATACAGTGTGCCACTTGCCACAAGCAGCATGCCAGATACAGTGTGCCACTTGACACAAGCAGCATGCCACCAGATACAGTGTGCCACTTACCACAAGCAGCCTGTCACCAGATACAGTGTGTCACTTGCCAACAGCAGCATGCCAGATACAGTGTGCCACTTGCCACCAGATACAGTGTGCCACTTGCCACAAGCAGCATGCCAGATACAGTGTGCCACTTGCCACCAGATACAGTGTGCCACTTGCCACCAGCAGTCTGCCATCAGATACAGTGTGCCACTTGCCACCAGCAGTCTGCCACCAGATACAGTGTGCCACTTGCCACTAGCAGTCTGCCACCAGATACAGTGTGCCACTTGCCACCAGGTACAGTGTGCCACTTGCCACCAGCAGCCTGCCACCAGATACAGTGTGCCACTTGCCACCAGACACTTTCCACCAGATACAGTGTGCCACATGCCACCAGCAGCCTGCCACCAGATACAGTGTGCCACTTGTCACAATCAGCATGCCAGATACAGTGTGCCACTTTCCACCAGATACACTGTGTCACTTGACACAAGCCGCATGCCACCAGATACAGTGTGCCACTTGCCACAAACAGCATGCCAGATACAGTGTGCCACTTGCCGCAAGCAGCATGCCAGATACAGTGTGCCACTTGCCACCAGCAGCATGTCACCAGATACAGTGTGCCACTTGACACAAGCAGCATGCCACCAGATACAGTGTGCCACTTGCCACAAGCAGCCTGTCACCAGATACAGTGTGCCACTTGCCAACAGCAGCATGCCAGATACAGTGTGCCATTTGCCACCAGAAACAGTGTGCTACTTGCCACAAGCAGCATGCCAGCTACAGTGTGCCACTTACCACCAGATACAGTGTGCCACTTGCCACCAGCAGCATGCCACCAGATACAGTGTGCCACTTGCCACCAGATACAGTGTGCCACTTGCCACCAGCAGCCTGCCACCAGATACAGTGTGCCACTTGCCACCAAATAAAGTGTGTCACTCACCACTAGCAGCCTGCCACCAGATACAGTGTGTCACTTGCCACTAGCAGCCTGCCACCAGATACAGTGTGCCACTTGCCACCAACAGATTTCCACCAGATACAGTGTGTCACATGCCACCAGCAGCCTGCCACCAGAAACAGTGTGCTACTTGCCACAAGCAGCATGCCAGCTACAGTGTGCCACCTACCACCAGATACAGTGTGCCACTTGCCACCAGCAGCATGTCACCAGATACAGTGTGCCACTTGTCACAAGCAGCATGTCACCAGATACAGTGTGCCACTTGCCACAAGCAGCATGCCACCAGATACAGTGTGCCACTTGCCACCAGCAGCTTTCCACCAGATACAGTGTGTCACTTGCCACCAGCAGCCTGCCACCAGATACAGTGTGCCACTTTCCACCAGCAGCATGCCAACAGATATGGTGTGCCACTTGCCACCAGATACAATGTGCCACTTGCCACCAGCAACCTGCCACCAGATATGGTGTGCCACTTGCCAACAGCAGTCTGCCACCAGATACAGTGTGCCCCTTGCCACAAGCAGCATGCCAGATACAGTGTGCCACTTGACACAAGCAGCATGCCACCAGATACAGTGTGCCACTTGCCACAAGCAGCCTGTCACCAGATGCAGTGTGTCACTTGCCAACAGCAGCATGCCAGATACAGTGTGCCACTTGACACCAGATACAGTGTGCCACAAGCAGCATGCCAGATACAGTGTGCCACTTGCCACCAGATACAGTGTGCCACTTGCCACAAGCAGCATGCCAGATACAGTGTGCCACTTGTCACCAGATACAATGTGCCACGTGCCACCAGCAGCATGTCACCAGATACAGTGTGCCACTAGACACAAGCAGCATGCCACCAGATACAGTGTGCCACTTACCACAAGCAGCCTGTCACCAGATACGGTGTGCCACTTGCCAACAGCAGCATGCCAGATACAGTGTGCCGCTTGCCACCAGATACAGTGTGCCACTTGCCACAAGCAGCATGCCAGATACAGTGTGCCACTTGCCACCAGATACAGTGTGCCACTTACCACCAGCAGCATGTCACCAGATACAGTGTGGCACTTGCCACCAGCAGCCTTCCACCAGATACAGTGGGCCACTTGCCACCAGCAGCATTCCACCAGATACAGCGTGCTACTTGCCATCAGCAGCATGCCACCAGATACAGTGTGCCACTTGCCATCAGCAACATGCCACCAGATACGGTGTGCCACTTGCCACCAGACACAGTGTGCCACTTGCCACCAGCAGCATGCAACCAGATACAGTGTGCCACTCGCCACCCGCAGCCTGTCACCAGATACAGTGTGCCACTTGCCACCAGCAGCCTGCCACTCCCTCCAGGACTCTGCCCAGACGGATAGAAGAGACAGGGCCTACATAGTCAATCAAATCCCTGGAGCCCCCACCCCTCCTGAGTTGGGATGGTATGGCTGTGTGTATGTATGCCAGGAGTATTGATCAGACCAATTTGTACAGGGGGGTTGTGTGTGCAAGCCTTTGAGCTCACACCGGTGTGCTGCAGTCGGCCTCACAGCTTATGTATCTACAGTTGTAGCTGCAGTCCTATTGATTTATATCAGGTTGCAGGTTTTTGCTGCATTTTCTGACAGAGCGCTAAAGATGCAGCACGCAGGAATTTTGGTGCGCTTTCAGAAACTACAGAAAAAACAAACAACCTAATAGAAATCTATAGAACTGTGGGTAAAATGCAGGAAAACTGTGGATACACCAGCAATGGGCCAAAACATAGCAAATCAGTGTGAACCACCTAAAAGCACAAGGGACCAACCACTACCACAGGCTGATGACACAATTCTAAACACTTTGGCTGCAGTTATAACAGCTACTGCTGGAGAAAAAAAATGAGGGGAAGGGAGATAAGATAAGAGACCAGTCACTGAGCTCACATATGGATGGTCCCTGGAGGCTCATCACTCTGGACAGGAGAAAATCTGGCTTATACTGCTGGCTGGGCGGGCCGATTTTAAGGCAGGGGCCTGGAGCTGCAGCTTCACCAGCCCCTATGTTAATCTGGCCCTGACTGCTGACAAAAAAGAACACAAAGGCTCATCTCACATTTACCAAAAAACATCATTATTCCCAAGACTTTTAGGTAAATATTCTGTGGACTGATGAGACAAAAATGTCACTTTTTGGAAGGTGTGCGTCCCGTTACAGCTGGCTTAAAACAAATACAACATTTCATAACAAGAACACCATACCAACAGTCAGACATGGTGGTGGTAGCATGATGGCCTGGGGCTGCTTTGCTCAAGTGGTTATGCAACAGGACAATGATCAAAAACACAACAGCAAGTCCACCTTTAAATTGTCCCAAATAGAGCAAAATTTAGGTTTTGGAGTAACTTAGTCAAAGCCCGGACTTAAATACAATTGAGATGCTGTATCATGACCTTACACAGGTTGTTCATGCTGGAAAAGAAAGTAAAAGAAATGTGTAACACATTTTAATTATATATTTTCCAAAATATATATTTTTTTTTTTTTTTATTTTTTTTTATTTTTTTTATAAATTATTTTTATTAATTTGCAAGAAAACAATAAAACAACCTACAGCCTATTGGGCATACCCAGGCTGATTATTACAAAAAACCCCTGAGTCAACAATCAGGGAACAACCAAATAACCCTCCCCCTCCCCCCACCCGACACACCGCCACCGGCGTGTGCATCCAACAGAAAAAAAAAAAAAAAAAAAAAAAAAAAAGAAAAAGAGAACCCCCCCCCTCCCCCTGTACGCTCCAGCACCACTGCACATTACTCAGGACAGTTACTTAATTCACCCATGCTCCACCGCAGTCCACACACAGACCCAGGATAAAATATGCAAGCATCACCCTTCACCTACCAATCCCCTATTGCCCACGTTAATAATGACCCAGGGTTACATGAATATCACACAACTTAGAACTCTTCCATTAAGCATTAATGAAACTCCATCAGTCCGGATTCAAGTCAGCGTTGGTGTCACGCGACTCTGTCCAAATGCCCCATACTTTATGAAATTTAGTGCCACAGCCTCGCGAAAGGTAGGTGGCCCTGTAAAGAGGGAGGGCCGTATTCACTAAGTGCTTCCAAAAATTAATAGAGGGGGCTACCGGGGCCTTCCATTTGAGAACAATCGACTTACGGGCATAGTACAGCAATAAGCCCAGGAGCGTTCTGAGCGCTCGGCGTGGAGCCAGCGGCTCGACCAGTCCTAAGAGGCATATCTCGACCGATAAAGGTATGTTAACGGTGGTAACCGCCAGAATAAAATTAGTCACCTCCACCCAAAACCCAGCTATCTGAGGACAGCTCCAGAACATGTGTATGAAATCCGCCGAAAGTGAGTTGCATCTCCAACAAGAATCAGGGACAGATGGATAGATTCTGTGAAGACGTTGCGGAGTGTAATATACCCTATGTACTATTTTGAATTGCACCAGTCTATCTCTGGCTGACACTAACTGTTGAAAAGGATACTCCCATACATCTTCCCAGTCCTCCGTATCCAAGGAGGGAAAATCAGCTTCCCACCTTGCCCTTTGGAGTTCCAAACCGGTATGGACACCTGGGAGTAACACCTTGTAGATAGCAGACAACGGTTTGGACAGATCAACATCTCGGAGCAGAGATTCCAACCGTGAGGTGTAAAATGCGACGGGGGCATTTCCAAACTGCGTTCGAAAGGCATGATTAAGTTGTAAGTATCTGAATAAGTGTGAGTTGGGCAGTGTATACTGTTGTTTCCAAAATATATTTAAAAAATATATATTTTTCCGGAAAGAACTTTGGAAAAAAATGGCTGGGCCCTGGTCTTATTAACACTGAAAAACACTGATCTAGTATATTTCAGGCTTGTATTGACAAAAGATTGTACAGCAAATAAAATACAAAGTTCAATACCAGCAATTGTTCAGCATCATACCACAAAGCTAGTTAGCACAGTGCTTCCCAATAATATGTACATAGCTTAATATTTAGCCTGACAATATTTGCACTTTTACAGAATGTAACACAAGTACAAAATAAACATAAAGATTTAGATAAATGTAACTAAGGATTAACCATAGACTTTTTACACTAAAAATAAACAAGGTGAAGTGTCACTTCACACCAAATAGGCTAAAAATTATTTAAACAGCACATCATTTTCATGTAATGTACCTATATGTTCTGCAATAACACAGACATCAAGGGTCTGTGCATCCACAGAATTGATTGTTGCAATTAAAGAAGTTATCCAACGTCTATAAAGACTCCCCTTCTATTTCTGAATCAACTCATACATGCTCTCTTTCCCCCTATGATCATTGTCTTCCATCCAGAATTAATGAAATATGTAACAAAGTAGTACAGAAAAAAAAAAACTTGTGGGCAGGTCAGGGTGACAAGGTGGTTGTCACATCCTCCATGTTTCCATCCATATTGGGTGCCAAGCAAGAGTTACACCAGAGGCCTACCCCAGGATAGGTTCTTCTGGGATACATTAGGCACCTGGATCACTTTACTACACATGGGGTACCTGTACTTCTGTGTGGCATTTTCATCACTGCCACAGGACAAGGCTGAGACCGCCGCGGGAGAGAACTCGACCTTAACCACTTGCAGACCGGACCATTTTGCTGGTCAAAGACCAGACCACTTTTTGCGATTCGGCACTGCGTCGCTTTAACTGACAATTGCGCGGACGTGCGACGTGGCTCCCAAACAAAATTGACGTCCTTTTTTTCCCACAAATAGAGCTTTCTTTTGGTGGTATTTGATCACCCCTGCGGTTTTTATTTTTTGCGCTATAAACAAAAATAGAGCGATAATTTTGAAAAAAACGCATTATTTTTTACTTTTTGTTATAATAAATATCCCCTAAAAATATATAAAAAAACATTTTTTTCCCTCAGTTTAGGCCGATACATATTCTTCTACATATTTTTGGTAAAAAAAATCGCAATAAGCGATTGATTGGTTTGCGCAAAAGTTATAGCGTTTACAAAATAGGGATAGTTTTATAGCATTTTTATTAATAATTTTTTAGTATTTTTTTTTTACTAGTAATGGCGGCGATCAGCGATTTTTATTGTGACTGCGACATTGTGGGGGACCCATCGGACATTTTTGACACATTTTTGGGACCATTGTCATTTATACAGTAATCACTGCTATATAAATGCAGTGATTCCTGTGTAAATGACACTGGCAGTGAAAGGGTTAACCAGTGGGTGGCAGTGTAGGGGTTAAGTGTTCCTAGGGGTGTGTTACTAACTGTGGGGGGGTTGGGCTTTCATTTAGTGAACACTGATCTCTGCTCCAATCACATGGAGCAGAGATCAGCGTCACTAGTTGCTAGGCAGAATGGAGAAATGTTGTTTACACAGCATTTCCTCCATTCGGCCGCTCCGTGAGACGATCGCGGGGATGCCCTCGGCGATCGAGTCCGCGGGTCCCGCGACCGGACTCACGGGGGTCCCGACCAGCGCGGGAGCGCGCCGCCAGCGGCGTGCTCCCGATGGCAGGGCGACATTGAATATTGGACGTACCTGTACGCCAATATGCCTGCCCGTGCCATTCTGTCGATGTACATCGTCGTGCGCTGGTCGGGAAGTGGTTAAGGTGGTGCTCTGCTTTTAGAGATGAACATATACCATGTAAACTTGCATACATAACTGTTCTCCAGTTAACTCTCGGGTTCCCGTGACAATGTACACCTTCCCTGTAATTTGCATTTAGGAGGGACACACTTAGCCTCTTCCACATCCACCCATCCAGCATATCACTGCTACCTCACTCTCGGTAATGGTATGGGGTCCTGCTGTGCACATAGTGCAGACTCCATGCATGCACTTCACTTAACACTTCCATACCCGTGTACAGGCTGGGGGCCTCTGCAGCATGAGTCTGCTCCTGTTGCTATGGGATACGAGCCACTTCCGTTATACTAGATAACCACTTGCATCCGTATGCTGTATTAATTCTTGTACTGATGTCTACATACCCCAAAGGACCTTAGTGACTTGAACCATAGAAAGGTGCCAGTAACTTTCCTTAATCCCTTTACATAATAGTAAAAGGCATTCTCATCCATCTTTTCTATTTAGGAGTCACTTTGGGTGGGGGGGCTTGTGGAACCCAGCTTTCCTTAGAGAGCTCTGTAAACTCCTTCTCGAGCTCCCCTGGCTCCTCCTATGTGTAAGTGATCCTGTGTCTATTAGGGGCAGAGGGTGACCTAGAACCCCAGTTGGGTCTGCCTAACCCAACTCACCGTACAACCACACCAGACTCAGCATTTCATTTTACTCATGTTATCCTGGATTCTATATGTGTGGTTTGTGCTGAAAGAATGAAGGAGCTCTTTATGGGCTCTTTCACTTGGGACATTAATATTTCTGAACAGTATCTCTCAAGTAAATATGAAGATAAATAATTTTACCTTTCAGACTGCTAGATTGTTTGAGGTGTGACTGTATCCCATTGTTCTATTGTTTCTGTCTGCCTTGGGAGCAACCTATTATGGGATGTATATGTGTATGTGGATTAACTGGGAGAGGGGAGGGGAGATTTCTCCTGCAGCCACTCCTGTCTGTGTGTGTTGTTACTGAATGTAGTTAACCCCATCCTGTGTCATTATGTAAAATAGGGGGAATTTCTCCAGCAGCCCTCCCTACTGATAAGACTGTTTACTGTTGGATATTTGAATACCTGCGTGCTGTGTTACTGGAGGAGCTAAAATTTACCCCACCCATTGTCATTATGCAGAAAGGGGGGATTGTCCTCTGAGTGTATATCTCTGTGTTTGTGTTTGAATAAAGAGTCTGATGTTTTCCACCCTACACTGCTGTCTCAACAAGTGACTGGGTGGGCTAAGGGACCTTGGATCATGCTGGTACCGGACAAATTAAGCGTAAACAGCGGACAGCTTCTTCTTGAGTATGGAGGTCCGTGACATTGGTTGGCAGAGTTGGAATTGTGCCTCCTGGCTGTGAACATGTCCAAACCACCACCAGAATCCAAGGTCGACATAGCAGATTTCGGTCGTCCTAGCAGAGATATGGATCTGGCATCAGATTTGCAAGGGCTGCTGTGGAGTGCCCTTTCAGCAATCCCCAGGACTGTGTCTGCGGATCTGTACCTGGAGATCAGGAAGCAAATTTGGGTGCAGGTCTGGCTTGGAGCACTCCAGGTCGCTGGTACACACCAGGGCAAGTGCTTTCCAACCTCAGGGCAATGGGCCAGTGACCAACGGGAGTTGCAGATGCCATTCCTGGGAGAGCAACAATGGGTGTTCGAGTTGGACAGGCTGGTCCAGCAGGAGATAGAGCTGGAAAATCGATATCGGGTTCTGCAGTGGCATGCAGAGCAGGAATATTTGGGGGAGACAACAAAATGCTCTCTAGAGGAATATGACTTTGGTGGCCCTGGATTGCTGTGGGAGAGCCTTACAGATGTTTTTGTGTTAGGCAATGACCGGGAACCTACCCTTGGCTATGCAGGGGTCACAGAGCTTAAACCGGATCTGGGCTATTTGCTAAGGAAAGAACAGCTTCTAGAAAGGGCATACAGGAAACTGCTAGAACAGGTTCAGCTGCATGCCCCTTAATTGGCAGTGGAAATTCCAGAGATTGCTGTCCCCAAACCTCAAGCGCTGACAACAGGGCAGAGCTTTGCTAGCCTCTGCCCAGCACCGATTACAACTTCTTTGTTCTACGGATAGGAGATGGTGAACCTCTATATCCAGACACCAGTTCCAGAGACTGGGGATTTAATAGACTTTTCTACTAAGGAAGAACAACCTGGTGAGCCTCCAGCAGAAGAGCTGGCATCAGGGCCAAACATCATTGAGCTATGCCCAGCATCTTCAGCCTCCCTGAGAGAAGAGGCAGTCGGTCTTTCTCCCACAGCACAGACATGGGATTTCATGCACTATCTGTGGAGTTACAAAAAACTTCTGCAGCTGAAGTGTTGACAACTAGACAGAGGGTCCAAGACCTTTGCCCCATGCCGCGACAGTTCCAGAGGCTCAGGTGAGAAGTTGATGGTCCCTCCCCAGTGGCAGATCCACAGTCTGGGAGTGGAGCCTCTCTCCCCAACAGTCAGCCAAAGCAGAGGAAATGGTCTTCCCTCCCCAACAGTTAATGGAAGTGGATGATGTGGGGTCCTCAGCTGAAGCGCTGGCAGGGCAGAGTGCTTATGGCCTTTGCACCCAACAATTAACTCCACATGAGCTCCAGGAAGAGAATGCAATTGGCACATCCCAACTGCAGCTTGAGCAGGTGTCAGTGGATGGGACTGCAGTTTCCACTGTCAGCAACCCTGCCAAAGGGGGAGATGTGTGATGGGAGTCACTTTGGGTGGGGAGCTTGTGGAACCCAGCTTACCTTGAAGAGCTCTGTAAGTCACCCTGTGTCTGTCACCCTGTGTCCGAGAACCCCAGTCGGGTCACCTTGTACTGCTGTCTCAAGAAGTGACTGGGTGGGTTAAGGGACCTTGGATCATGCTGGTAACGGACAAAGGTAGCATATTCAGTGGACAGACTCTTCTTGAGTACGGGGGTCCATGACAGGAACATCTAGAAAACATGAATGAGAATGCCCTTTACTATTATATGAATCAAATATCTGGTACATAAATCTGAGAGTATTGTTGTTTACATGTTACTATGGCAGCCCAATCATCACCAGTATAAAAATCTTGTATGTTCACCCGGCGCAACACACCTGAGGAAATCACGTAACTGTGACGATACGCATTGGGTGGAGTCAGGTGACGCTGCCAATAACGGAGGTGACGCGGGAGCCCCGCTGTCATCCAGAAACAGAAGTTGTTTTTTTAAATGTAAGTGTTTAAATACTTGAATAAACGCAAAATTTTAAACTATTACTCTATGAGGATGCCCTTTGTCGTATGAGTCTGTCTAGAGCAGAGTTACCGCCGATTTAAAGGGTAACACGCTTGTTTGGAGGAAACGGTCCAGGGTACAGAGAGTGCACAGAAAAATGAGGAAAAGCCCAGAGGAGTCTCTCTCTAGTGCCCCAAAGTAGGGGAAAGTGCAATTTGACCCGGGATAATAGGTCAAATGTGGAGGTGAGCGCAACAGTTGGATGATGGTGGGAGACTTTGCAGCACTAGTGTACATTTATGGATAACCTGTTTTGGCAGAATACGAATTGCAATATATGCTTGGATTGAAAGGACATTTTAAACACTTTGCACTTTACTGCTAGTTCACTAGCAGTATGATTATGTATTTTATGCATATATATTTACTAAGCCAAAGATAAGGTTTATATTTATTAATATAAGTTATGTATGAAGGTTCACACAAGGAATGAGTTAGCATAATCATATTAATTATTATGCACATTTATGGGAATAGGTGCAGTAACAATATTTCTGTTTTTAGTTATCACATTGTGGGAATGCAATTGGGTTGCTTGCAGCCACCCACTAGGGCTTGACCTACATTTCACTATTAGCCTAGGTAGCAAGGGATATTACAATCCTTTGTTAATGCTGATCACATATACAATACAATCATCCAGAAACAAAAAGAGAAAGGTTGTGTTTGTAGGCTTTAAAAACGGATATCTGATGTCAGGCCCTGGATAACCTGCTGGTGTGCTTTCCAGAATGGAAGTTTGTAGTTCCGATGTCCATCAGTGGGTGTCTCACCTGGTGCTGGCTGCTAGGAGGGTATTTAGTCCCTCTTCAGCCGTTACACCTTTCTCCAGTGTTTTGCTTTTCTGCCAGATGCTGCTAGCCATTTATCTTGTGCCTGCTCTTGACTGTGCTCTTGCCTTATACGTATATCCGAAACCCTGCTGCCTTGTTCATTCTCTGCCTTGTTCCTTATACCAGTTTTAGTTTCCCCTGCCTATATGTTCCTGGCACCTCCAGTTTTACCATGTTTTCCTGTGTTCCGCATTTGTATACATTTTATATAGTTAGCTTGATAGTTAGGATATTCTTTTCCGATCATTTATTTATGTATTTTACCTCTACGGTTTTGGTTCAGTTACATCTTTATGCTTGCTGTTTACTGGCGTTTGGATGTTTTTTGTTTTACTATTAATAAATTCACTTTAATATATGCAGTATATGCTCTGGTCCCAGTTTCCCAGTGTACTGTAGCTATGTAGAATTGGCTATCCTTGCTGCTGATTCCTAAAATCTGGGTTGTGGTGTGGGTTCCAATGGTGGTGTATAATGACATGGGCTCTTGCCCTTCCATGTAAAAAAAGTCCACCCCTGGGTCCTCACAGGGTCCTAAAGCCTTTCAGTGGACCAGGCTCAAGTGGTAGATCACCAATCTCCACTACGGGTATACATTTTATATAGTTAGTTTGAGTTAGGATATTCTTTTCTGGTCATTTAATAAGGTATTTTATCTCTACGGTTTTGGTTCAGTTACATCTATATGTTTGCTGTTTACTGGCGTTTGGATGTCTTTTGTTTTACTATTAATAAATTCACTTTAATATATACAGTATATGCATTGGTCCCAGTTTCCCAGTGTAGCTATGTGTCAGGGCTGGCTTAGCCCTTCCTTCTCTGGGCTGGCTGCTCAGCTGTCAGCTAATTGGCAGGTCTCATCTCTCTCCACAGTTACCCAGCTGTTCCTGATCCTACTCGTCTGACCTGCCTACTTATAAAGCTGTCCAGCTCACTTCATCTCTGCCTTCGCCTTGGTCAAATCACAAGATGTGATTCCTGTTTAAAGACTGGCTTGCTGACATCCCTTCTGGCTCCTTATCCTCCTTGCTGTTGCTCTGCTTGGATTCCTGACTTCTGGCCTGGCTGATTACCCGATCTGGTTATTGAACTCTGGCCTGGCTGATTACCCGATCTGGTTATTGAGCTCTGGCCTGGCTGACTACTTGATCCGGTTACTGGACTCTGGCTATGCTTTGACTACGCTTACTCTATTTACCTTTTTATTTTTTTATTAATAAACAAGTGTGATTTAATTGTACTTCTGTCTCGGTCTGGTTCATGGTTTCTGACACTATGCAGAATTGGCCATCCTTGCTGCTGATTCCTAAAATATGTGCTGTGGTGTGGGTTCCAATGGTGGTGCATAATGACATGGGCTCTTGCCCTTCCCTGTAAAAAAAAAAGTCCACCCCTGGGTCCTCACAGGGTCCTGAAGCCTTTCAGTTGAACCAGACTCCAGTGGTAGATCACCAATCTCCACTACGGGTAGCTTTAGAGGGTCATCTGACAACAAACTCAGGTAAATAAACAGGGCATTATTGTAAGTGGATGGGAGCAGGGTTGTTTGGAGGTTAATGAGGGCGTACAGAATTTGCCTGAAGATGGGGTTTAGGAATACATTTTATTTTTAAATTAACATATACATAATTAATTCCCTCTATTTCCTGTGTACATTTTCTTGTACGATTATTACACATTATATATTCTTTCAGCGAACCAAACTTTGCTCCAGAGCACCGTCAAGGTTGCCCCGTTTGGGCCACATATAAATTTTTATGAACGAACAGCGGCAATAAAGTATAATTGTTCCTAGACCTCTGCCTGGCCTCACTAATATTTTTTTATGGTGCACAGGCACAGGAGTGTGTGTACTTTGTACTTACAGTAGCATGCATGGTTAAATTAAAAACTGTAAAGTTTTATTATTTAAACTGAATTTAATAAAATGAACAGATTGGTAATAGGAAATCATATCTCATTTGAAATTACCCCGACAAAGCTAACATCATTTCTATCTACATGTTTCCTCAGTGGCAAATTCCTGGATCCGGGATGGCACAAGAACTGATGTGCGTCTTGTTTGTTTAACTAAATATGCTAGGTGATAGAAGCAGACGTGAGGAGATCATGTGAGCTACAGCAAACAACCAACAGATGTATTATATTTATTTTGTTTTGCAGCCTTTTCATAACTTTTCATAAACCACAACACTCATTTTACTTGCAGGCTGTCTACGCAATTAGAGTGACTTTGTATGATTTAACTATTTTATCGCTGATCGCGATTCCTATATAGAGCATTGCATATACCTTTCATACCAAACTATTTTTTGATTCTTTAAAGAAAATATTTACTATATTATAACATTTACAAAGTTATTTCTAACATCCTATCACAGTGTTTAAATTCCTAGGAATAAAGGCTGGATTTTAATTTTATAGTTTAAATTCTTTCCTTTTGTAATGTTGATCAGTCAAGCCAAGGAGCCATTTATATGTTGGTTAGCAGAAGATATGCTATATTACCAAAAGTTTTGGGACGTCTGTCTTTACACACACTTGAACTTTAGTGGCATCCCAATCTTAGTCCATAGGGTACAACATTGAGTTGGCCCACCCTTTGCAGCTATAACAGCTTCAACTCTTCTGGGAAGGCTGCCCACAAGGTTTAGAAGTGTGTCTATGGGAATGTTTGACCATTCTTCCAGAAGTGTATTTGTGAGGTCAGGCACTGATGTTGGACAAGAAGACCTGGCTTGCAGTCTCCGCTCTAATTCAGCCCAAAGGTGTTCTATCAGGTTGAGGTCAGTACTCTGTGCAGGCCAGTTAAGTTCCTCCACCCCAAACTCGCTCATCCATGTCTTTATGGACCTTGTTTGTGCACTGCTCCAAATCTTTAGGTGGAGGGGGGGGGTTATGGTGTGGGGTTGTTTTTCAGGGGTTGGGCTTGGCATCTTAATTTCAGTGAAGGAAACTCCTTAGACGTCAGCATACCAAGACATTTTGGACAATTTCATGCTCCCAACTTTGTGGGAACCGTTTGGGGATGGCCCCTTCCTGTTCCAACATGACTGCGCACCAGTGCACTAAGCAAGGTCCATAAAGACATGGATGAGGAACTTGACTGACCTGCACAGAGTTCTGACCTCAACCTGATAGAACACCTTTGGGATGAATTAGAGCGGAGACTGCGAGGCAGGCCTTCTCTTCCAACATCAGTGCCTGGCCTTACAAATGCGCTTCTGGAAGAATGGTCAAACATTCCCATAGACACACTCCTAAACCTTGTGGACAGCCTTCCCAGAAAAGTTGAAGCTGTTATAGCTGCAAAGGGTGGGCCAACTCAATGTTGAGCCCTACGGACTAAGACTGGGATGCCATAAAACTCATGTGCGCGTAAAGGCAGGTGTCCCAATACTTTTGGTAATATAGTGTATTTCACACTGGTACCTTGTGGTGGTTTAGCTAAGATTAAATTTTTTTTTGTTTATAAAGTTATATTGCATGTTATTTTTTCAGGACTGGCCTTTTGTTGACTGGCACACTAGGCATGCCTTCTTCTAATATGATCTGACCCCCTCCTGTAACAAGGATACACTGATTGCTGCTGGCACAGGTGAGGATCGACCTTCTGGGGCTTCAGTGTACAGAGGTGCCACTTCCTTCCCCCCTTCATAGGGAATGGAAGAAAGATATTTTAAAAATCCAAATCCCCAGCTAGTGCCCCCCCCCCCCCCATCTTGGCTCCCTAAGGAGGCTGCCTAAGCTGCCTCATGCTGACACTGCCCTGATCACAATCCTCCCAGATCTCCCCAGTCCTGCAGCCGCTCCTCCAGAGAAGAGAAGATGAGAAGATCTAGTGAAAGGAGGGGTAGTTGTGTCCCAGGCAGGAAGGAGAAGATTTCCACCAAGATCTCTGGTGGCAGCTGCAGCAAAAAGTAGGGGGCACCTCCCTGACCTCCTCTTCTTCCTCCTCCTCCTCCACGAGGCCCTTACAGCAAGTCACTATTCCTTACCTGAGCCTTCCTGACAGCGGGCCCTGACCCCTCCCTGCACACAACTGGGATCCACTCACCACTTTGCTCTCCTCTGCATCCTTGCAGATACGCTCTGACAGTGGGACATGCACACTCTGGTTTTACATGGGTTCGATTTTAAATTGATGCATCAAATGATAAGACCATGGGAGTAATTTTTATGAAAGGCAAATCCAATTTCCACTACAAGTGCAAAGTGCACTTGAAATTGCACTGAAAATGCACTTGGAAGTGCAGTCGCTGTAGATACGAGGGGAACATGCAAGGAAAATAAAAAAAACGAATTTTAGCTTGCACATGATTGGATGATAAAACCAGCAGAGCTTCCACTAATTTCAGATCCACCCCTCAGATTTACAGTGACTGCATTTCCATGTGCACTTTCAGTGCAATTTCAAGTGCACTTTGCATTTATAGTTTGCACCTGTAGTGCAAAGTGGATTTGCCTTTCGTAAATAACCCCCTATATGTGATATCCCTTCAAAAGTGGGAGCATCTGCAGCTTGAACCAATGGGAGGGTGAAAAACATGCCCTCCTGCACCTACCACCCATGTGAACATTGCCTAAGGGCACGTTTAGACTTGTGGTTGGAGGGGGGGCTTAAAGTGTTACTAAACCCAGGACCCTGCATTCACCATATCTAGTCTCCCACACATAGGCGTGTGCACATGGTGTGCCAAGTGTGCCTGGGCACACCCTAATCACCTAGTGTGCATTAGCATTATTACTCTGTGTAGCAGCGGGGAGATGGGAAAGATCTCCCTCTTACAGGCTCTGCCATAAGAGAAGTGTTTACGCACTCCTCTTTCACTGTGCCAGCAGGGAGATCAATGTGCCAGGGCCATATATAGACACAAACACACACGCATATGTGTTTGAGCTTTGGGGTGCATACCCTAATGCAGGCATGTCCAAAGTCCGGCCCGCGGGCCAATCGCGGCCAGGTTTTGAATGGCCCGCCTGGTTATTTAAACATAAACATCTTTTGTGGCCCCCGGTGATCTCCCAGCGCAGGGGTCACAAAAGATATATAGTCCTGCTGCCTCGGAGGGAGGAGGCGGGACGAGTGCCATGCACACAGGAGGAGAATTTCCTGTTTAGGAAGTCCCATCTCTGCCATTGGACGACTGTTTTGTCCATCAGAGGAGGTGGAACTTTCTATTAAAGAGGCCATTGTGTAAACAGAAAATTCTCCTGAAGGATGTCTTTGGCGCTCGCCCTGCCCTCCATGGCTGCATTCCTGGCAATTGCAATTGTGGGGCTGCATTCCTGGCAATGGTGAGTGAATTCCTAGCAATGGTGGCTACATTCCTGGCAATGGTGGGGGTGCATTCCTGGCAATGGTGGGGGTGCATTCCTGGCAATGGTGGGGCTGCATTCCTGGCAATGGTGGGGGTGCATTCCTAGCAATGGTGGGGCTGCATTCCTGGCAATGGTGGGGCTGCATTCCTGGCAATGGTGGGGCTGCATTCCTGGCAATGGTGGGGGTGCATTCCTGGCAATGGTGGGGCTGCATTCCTGGCAATGGTGGGTGCATTCCTGGCAATGGTGGGGGTGCATTCCTAGCAATGGTGGGGCTGCATTCCTGGCAATGGTGGGGCTGCATTCCTGGCAATGGTGGGGCTGCATTCCTGGCAATGGTGGGGGTGCATTCCTGGCAATGGTGGGGCTGCATTCCTGGCAATGGTGGGTGCATTCCTGGCAATGGTGGGTACATTCCTAGCAATGGTGGGTGCATTCCTGGCAATGGTGGGTGCATTCCTGGCAATGGTGAGTGCATTTCTAGCAATGGTGGGCACTGCATTCCTGGCAATTGTGGGTCTGCAGATGGGCACTGACCCTTATTTTGCTTCACAGTTCTTTATTTAAATTTTTTTAATTTTTTTTCCTGAAGCTTCCCTCTTAAAGTGAAGGTGTGTGTTATACGTCAATAAATACGGTGTATCCAAATAATACACTTGAGTTCATCTCTTCCCCACACACAGCCACAAAGGCAAGAGAATTCTTGTTGGGCAGTGTATTAGTGCTCGGACAAACACACTTAGACCGAATTTTAGTGGTTCAAAGAATGTCAGGCAAAATGGTCGGCCCTCGCGCATGTTCCCTTCATCAAATCTGGCCCTCTTTGAAAAAAGTTTGGACATCCCTGCTCTAATGCAATAGGCTGCGCACACTTATGCTCCCACAGTACACAGAACATGGAAATGCAATTATTTTAGTAAATATAAACAGATAAATACCTTTTTTAATCAACAGTTGCAGCAGTCTTGTGACCTCCATGAGTGTCACCTGTTGCTTTTTGAGAGGCACAGCAGTTTAGATACAAGTACATTGTGAATATAAATATTGACAGGGAAAAGGGGAAATGAGGGAGAAAAAAAAAAAAAAAGGAAATAAAAGAACCTTCACACAAAAAGACCTCAAGAAAACATGTGGGTTCAATTGGACTTTTTAGGCATAAAGAAAGTTGTAAACACAACCGGTATAAAAAATAATTATTTCTATTTATTCAAAATAAAAAAGACAATTTAAAAAGAACAGGAAAAAGTTCAATTTCCCTTTTACACAAAAAAAGGGAAAATGTTTCCTCCTTAAAATTACACAGTTAAGACCTAATTGACATCCTATCAAACATAATAACAACCATTTCAAATTTCCAAAAGGGAAAGAAAAAAACAAAGTATATATCTATACAAATGAGGGATCAAGGATATCAATCATACAGTCAACGGTTACATATATTTTTGGTGCTCTACATGTTTCGTGTCTATGATGACACTTCTTCAGGAGCTGATAATAATGTTCTGAATTATTCCTTCGTAAAAGTGTGTCCCAAATAGGGAGATCACCGTTTCCAAAGGAGGAAATTGGTACGATTGATTACACAAAACTCATAAAGTTTAGATCTTCAGTGTGTTTAGTAAAAATTCTTGAGGCGTAAGTGAACACAGATAAATCCGTGATGGATACTCTTTGGTATCTCCTGAGCTCAGGTTGCAAAAAACGGATCAAGTTCCCACTGGGTAAAGGAGGAAAGTAAAGGGGGAATCAAAGAGGCAGACTAATCGGCCCATTCACCCCTCTCATATTGTTTTTTGTGCGTAGAAGATGGCCGCCATCTTTTACTTTCCTCCTTTACCCAGTGGGAACTTGATCCGTTTTTTGCAACCTGAGCTCAGGAGATACCAAAGAGTATCCATCACGGATTTATCTGTGTTCACTTACGCCTCAAGAATTTTTACTAAACACACTGAAGATCTAAACTTTATGAGTTTTGTGTAATCAATCGTACCAATTTCCTCCTTTGGAAACGGTGATCTCCCTATTTGGGACACACTTTTACGAAGGAATAATTCAGAACATTATTATCAGCTCCTGAAGAAGTGTCATCATAGACACGAAACATGTAGAGCACCAAAAATATATGTAACCGTTGACTGTATGATTGATATCCTTGATCCCTCATTTGTATAGATATATACTTTGTTTTTTTCTTTCCCTTTTGGAAATTTGAAATGGTTGTTATTATGTTTGATAGGATGTCAATTAGGTCTTAACTGTGTAATTTTAAGGAGGAAACATTTTCTCTTTTTTTGTGTAAAAGGGAAATTGAACTTTTTCCTGTTCTTTTTAAATTGTCTTTTTTATTTTGAATAAATAGAAATAATTATTTTTTATACCGGTTGTGTTTACAACTTTCTTTATGCCTAAAAAGTCCAATTGAACCCACATGTTTTCTTGAGGTCTTTTTGTGTGAAGGTTCTTTTATTTCCTTTTTTTTTTATTTTTCTCCCTCATTTCCCCTTTTCCCTGTCAATATTTATATTCACAAAGTGATAATTAGGACGCAGCATTTTTTCTATCAGTGTATCCACAGACACCACCCTGTGATAGATACACAATTGTTCATTTTTTTAAAGATACAAGTACAACCATCCTGGCCATAAGTGGATGGAATTTGGCTGGTTCCTGCTGAACCGGGCAAATTTTGATGCTTCTATGGCTGGCTTCAGGATGCAACGTCATATGTTGTAGCTTGGCAAATCAGCACAAATGTCTTTTTCTTTAAACTAGTTCTATTCTTTTCTTCAGTTTATCATTTGAGTCATAGATTTAAGCTTAATTATACATTACTACTCGGAGAAGCAATCAGAAAGACAAATTGTATCAATACAACAAGTGCACATTAATTAGCCTCAATTGCTATTTCTACTAACTCCGGCATTAAGCAGATTTAAAGATCTAATATCCGATTTCAGGGATTTCAAAACTGAAAGAAAAATATGAACTATTTAATCAGAGTGAAAAATGTACACTTTTTCTTCTGATTAAACACACTTACAGCAGCATAAAGCTCTGTAATAATCTTATGGAGTTCAGGTGTTGATTAAAAGATTAAATAATAAATTCTGACAGATTTTGGCAAAAAGTCAGAGCGTTATCTGGACTTTCAGTGCCAAAACAGTTATTCCTTTACAAATTAAAACAATTTTTTTAGCAAAGTATGAGAGGAGAAGCCACCAGTAGAGCACAGATCCAAAGTCATCTAGTGTTTTGGGATCTGGGGTTCTAAATTGTGCAAGTTCTGTATGATCCTACTTACAATGGGTTCTGCATTTTCTAGTATTTAACCACTTGCTTACTGGGCACTTAAACCCCCCTCAGTCCCAGACCAATTTTCAGCTTTCAGCGCTGATGCACTTTGAATGACAATTGCGCGGGCATACAACACTGTACCCAAATGAAATGTTTATAATTTTTTTCCCACAAATAGAGCTTTCTTTTGGTGGTATTTAATTACAGCTGGGAGTTTTATTTTTTGCTAAACAAACAAAAAAAGATGCAAAAAAATAAATAAATCATGTTTAATAGTTTGTTATAAAATTTTGCAAACAGGTCATTTTTCTCCTTCATTGAAGTGCGCTGATGAGGCGGCACTGATAGGCTGCATTGGTGGGCACTGATAGGCTGCATTGGTGGTCACTGATAGGCTGCACTGGTGGGCACTGATAGGCATAGTTAAGGCGGCACTAATAGGCACAGATAAGGCGGCACCGATGGGCACAGATAAGGCGGCACTGATGGGCAAAGATGGGCACAGATAAGATGGCACGGATGGGTGGCACAGATGGGTGGCACTAAGGGGCACTGATAGGTACCACTGATAGATGGGACTGATGGGCACTGATAGGTGGCACTGATAGGTGGCTCTGATAGGTGGCACTGCTGGGCAGTGATGGGTGGCACTGCTGGGCACTGATGGGCACTGGTAGATGACACTGATGGGCACGGATATGTGGCACTGGGGTGCAGCACCTTTGTTGAGGCAGATTGTGGGCACTGCTGGGTGGCACTGTGGGAACTGCTGGGTGGCACTGTGGGCACTGCTGGGTGGCACTATGGGCACTGCTGGGTGGCACGGAAGGGGGGTACTTATTTTTTTATCATCTTTATTGATGAGGGGGCAGGTGGGCACTGGCAGGGGGCAGGTGGGCACTGTCAGGGCTGGCCATGATCGGCTTTTTTTTTCTCCTCGCGCTCCGTTATATCACATGATCAGCTGTCATTGGCTGACAGCTAATCACGTGATAAGGGGTCGGGATCGACCCCTTGCTCTGATCGGTGATCAGGCGAGTCTCATAGACTCGCCGATCACAGCGCGCGCCGCGCGCGCCCCTCAGGGGGCGCGCAGGCCACTCATGCACGGGACTACGTCAATAGACGTAGTCTCGGAAAAGGAGATCCGCGCTGTAGCCGTCATTCGGGTCCCAAGTGGTTAAAGTAGTTAGTTTCCTAGTATTTAAATGTCAGTCCACCCAAAATACATATTTAAGTTATACACTGCCTTGAAAAAGTATTTATACCTTTTTAAATTTTCCACATTTTGTCATGTTAACACTAAAAACGTAAATGTATTTTATTGGGATTTTATGTGATAGACCAACCAATATACCTTCCTCGCTATCCATATAGCTAAACATTGTGCTAATAAACTAAATGATATAGGAGGCAGCTAAACACAAGTCATTAGTGATATCATGAGTGGCAACACGGTATGAAACTATACTTATCCTTGGATTGGTTGAAGCTATAGCAGAAAAGGATCAACCTGCCCACTGCCAACAGTGACTGCTAAAGTGGAGGACAATGGTTAGTGACCATCTGACATAGCCATAGACCACTGCTGGCCTGCAGCCAGTAGTGTGAAAAATACTAATCTAGTAGAATATAAATGTTCCTGACTCTGTTTTAACCACTTGCTTACTGGGCACTTAAACCCCCCTCCTGCCCAGGCCTATTTTCAGCATTCAGTGCTGTCACATTTTAACCACTTAACCACTTGCTGTCAGCAGTCCGTCATATGATGGCCTCCAATTTGCTGTGGTATATTTGAATGATGCCTGAGGCTACAGGGATCATTCAGATATCGTTATTTTCAGCCACCGATTCCCTACACCAAAAGAATGATCATATTCCCCCCTCCCGCCACCCTCCGGTACTTCTACTGACTCACTGCAGCGATCGGTAAGTCGGAGACAGGATCCGCTGGCCCCGGATGTTGACCATAGAGATTTTCGGCAGACCAAATGGTCGCCGGAGTCTCTATGATCGGAGGCTGGGCGCGATGTTATGACGTCACGCTGGCCTCTGCATTAAAAAAAAATGGCGCCGCATTGGCTGGGAAGCCAGGATCGTGTTTTTGATTATATTTTTCATTTTAGGCTTCCCAGCCTACAAGTGAGATGTGGGGTCTTATTGACCCTATATCTCACTATAAAGAGGACCTGTCATGTCATATTCCTATTACAAGGGATGCTTACATTCCTTGTAATAGGAATAAAAGTGATCATTTTTTTTTTAAAGTGTTAAAATAAAAATTATTAAGTAAAATTAACGATATATATATTTTTTTAAAGTGCCCCTGTCCCCGTGTGCTCGCGCGCAGAAGCGAACGCATACGTAAGTCCCACCTACATATGAAAACAATGTTCAAACCACACATGTGAGGTGTCGCCGTGAACGTTAGAGTGAGAGCAATAATTCTAAGACCTCCTCTGTAACTCAAAACATGTAACCAGTAAAAAAAAATTAAAGCATCACCTATGGGGATTTTTAAGTATAGAAGTTTGGCGCCATTCCACGAGCGTGTGCAATTTTTAAGTGTGACATGTTAGGTATCTATTTACTCGGCGTAACTTCATATTTCACATTATGCAAAAAAATTGGGCTAACTTTACTGTTTTTTTAGTTTTTTTTTAAACATTAAACAGATTTTTTTCTTAAAAACGCGTTTGAAAAATTGCTGTGCAAATACCGTGTGAGATAAAAAGTTGCAATGACCGTCATTGTATTCTCTAGGGTCTCTGCTAAAAAACATATATAATGTTTGGGGGTTCTATGTAATTTTATAGCAAACAAATGATGATTTTTACATGTAGGAGAGAAGTGTCAGAATTTGAGTTCCCCCTTAATGACCGGGCCATTTTTTGCGATACGGCACTGCGTCGCTTTCACTGACAATTGCGCAGTCATGAAACGCTGTACCCAAACAAAATTGATGTCCCCTTTTCCCACAAATAGAGCTTTCTTTTGGTGGTATTTTATCACCTCTGCGGTTTTTATTTTTTGTGCTATAAACAAAAATTTTTTTTCTATAATACATATACAAAAAACAAAGTAAAAAAACTAATTTCTTCATCAGTTTAGGACGATATATATTCTTCTATGTATTTTTGGTAAAAAAAAATCGCAATAATCATATATTGATTGGTTTGTGCAAAAGTTATAGCATCTACAAAATAGGGGATAGATTTATGGCATTTTTATTATTATTATTTACTAGTTATTATTTTTTTACAAGTAATGGTGGCAATCAGCGATTTTTAGCAGGATTTTTGCGGTATACAGATCAGACACTTTTGACACTTTTTTGGGACCATTGACATTTATACAGCGATCAGAGCTAAAAAAAGCCACTGATTACTGTACAAATGTCACTGTCAGGGAAGGGGTTAACACTAGGGGGCGATCAATGGGTTAAATGTGTGTCCTAGGGAGTGTTTCTAACTGTATGGGGATGGAACTCACTAGGTGGGAGACAGATCGCTGTTCCTACTTAGTAGGAACAGACGATATGTTTCTCCTCTCCTGTCAGATCAGGGATGAGTGTATTTACACATGCACACATCTCTGTTCTGGTTCTCGTGCCCGCAAACGCGGGTGGCCAACTAAAAAGTGCCAATGTATTCCTACGGCAATTTTTGGGATCGAGACGACCTGCTGCTGTATAATGACAGCGGCTGGTCGGCAAGTGGTTAAATGACAATTGTGTGGTCATGCTACACTGTACCCATATGACATTTTTATCTTTTTTTTTTCACACAAATAGATCTTTCTTTTGGTGGTAGTTAAACATCACT
Source organism: Lithobates pipiens (assembly GCF_037356315.1). Classification (NCBI taxonomy): domain Eukaryota; kingdom Metazoa; phylum Chordata; class Amphibia; order Anura; family Ranidae; genus Lithobates; species Lithobates pipiens. The sequence continues at coordinate 116,633,951 of NW_027507758.1, forward strand.
GGGGTTTTTCTTTTTTTCTAAAAAAACAAAGAAAGACTGAAAATCCTGCTCTAAAGGGGGATCTATATGGAGGACATTGTGGAAAAGGCCAGAGCTTGGGTGACCTAAAATGATGCCCCCCCTGAAAAAAGTTCTGGGGATGCCCATGGCTAGCTCACATACTGACCTCATTTATGTAGTGGGGTCCATCCAAGCAGGTGAGAAGACACCCTTAGGTGTGGTGAAGGGCACCATGTTGAACAAAGGTCGATGCACACAGGATTGTTTTTGGTGTATGGAATTACACGATTCATGGATGTTATGCATATATATCTTTATCGACTGGCACTGAAAGATGGACTCACTTTGAGATATATATATATATATATATTTGTGTATATAATAGTTATTGTATTTTATTTTATTAATATTATTTTTATGATCACTGATGAACTTTATATATTAATTAATGTATGCACTTAATATATTGAAGGGGAGTGTTGCACCCTTGAAGGTAGTATAATAGATCTAGCAAAAATGGAGACCCTAGCGACAATAGATCCACCCCAGCAACAATGGACTCCCAACAGCCAGCAACATTAGACCCCTCCCTCAACAGTAGATCCCTCCTAGCAAAGCTTGACACCCTGCAACATAAGACCCACCCCCAGTCCAGCAATCAGCAACCAAGTCCCCTTCCTCAGCAGTAGATCCAACAATGATTGACCCCTCCCCCCAGCAACATAAGACCAAGCCCCAGCAACAATCTATCCCCCACGAGCAACAGAAGACATCTCCAGCAACAATAGACCACCTCAAGTAACAATAGATTTACCAGCAGCCAGCATCAATAGACCCTCCAGCACACCACGACACCCCTTGCTATTATATACGTTCTGAAGGAACAATTTTGGAGGTACCAGAACTGTATTTCCCCCATGTTCCTGCTGGAAAAAAAGCCCTGGGTTTAGCATAGAAAACTGCTTAAGCCCATAGTTTCTTATATACGTATATTGTAAGCTCTAAGGCTGGATTCACACCTATGCATCTTTAGTGCTTTTTGTATTTTGCAGATTTGCACTACAGTCCATTTAACATGGTTTACTATGGAACACGTTCTGTAGTGCAAATCTGGAAAATGCAGAAAGCACTAAAACTGCATAGGTGTGAATCCAGCCTAAAGCTGAGAGCTCCCTGCCATAATTACCCACCTGGGAGTTTAGTGATCACCTTTGTGTGTTTCAGCATCTCCTTTTGTGCTCTCCATAAAATAAATTAAAAAACCAGCAGAGAAGTGGAAACCCCTATTAATGACCACAGCAGATGTATAGATGCAGGAACTCAAGCATAGGAGGAGGAGTGCTTGGGACACTGTCAGGTAGTCTAAAGAGAATGTTGTATATATTTTGTTTATTTGATGATTACTAATCAATTATTACTGTTCTTTCCCCTAAAAAAAATAATGAGAATGGTTATTTATTCCATTTATTTATTTTTTGCTGATATTTCTCATTTGAATTTCAATAATACTGCTTATTCAAATCATACCTAAACCCTAAACAAAAATGTAATATATTACAGCTTACCAGTTCATACTAGAAATGGCAGCTGCATAATTTTATTTTCTGTTTTTTTTCCCTTTATTTTTACCCAGAGGTTCTGCCAAAGACAACGCTTCTATTCCTAGGGTGACAAAACCCACTAAAGCTGGCCGGAAGCTGGCCGGAAGCTGGCCGGAAGCTGGCCGGAAGCGGTTCAGCAGGAACTGGCTGAGATTCAAACCATGTATGTACCATGTATGGGCAGGCTGATCAATCAACTTGGGTACAACCTGCCTGCGAAATTTTACATGCGATTATTGCACTGGCTCGGCAGGATGTATTCCCCGGTCAACACTGCCTGTGGTTGAAGGAAAGAAATTTGCTCCATCCATGGCCAGCTTTAGCCTTCTCTACCAGGACAACAGATGCAAAATACGACTATGGAACTCACCTATTTCCTATTCTCTATAACATGGCAGGGTGAGGTTCTGTATTCCCTAAAGGTAGCTTAGAACAATGAAACTCATTTCAATCAGCACAGACACTGAGCACATGAAGTTATCTGCTTATAAGGTTTCTATCAAGATTAAAATGTATTTTGCATTCATAAAATGGATATACCAACATTTTTCATTATTGGTATACAAAAACAGACCACAAGGGAGCACATATTTCTAAAGTTAAAACTTTTCTTTAGTTTTGGACAGAACAGGGAATGGTCAAAACCATTGTTAGGGTTTTATTTTCCCTACTTATGTCCCATTGGGGATGTCACAGTTTACTTGCAGTTTCCTGCCTGTGTAATTGTTACCTACATGCCACAGTTGTTCTGCTAGACCTGTGATTCTTTTCACATATGTTGTTTGGTTTCTGTGCTCACCTATGGGTGTTGCCTTTAATATGGTGTGTGGGCTGATGGGGTGGTGCTTTGGTTCCCAGTCAAATCCATGTTTTCCCCTAACTGGTTGGGCACCAAAAATTGGGTCACATGGAAGGCCTTCCCTGTGTGGGTTCTTCTGGATTAAGTTAGGCACTGTTACAGGGTCAAGTTACACATATACATGGGATACCTCTGTTTTGGGCCATCTTCACCAATGCCTGGGATGAGGAAGCTGTGGAGGAATACTCAACCTTAAGGTAAACCTCTGCACTTAGAGATGAACATACACCATGTACACTGACACTCTAACTGTTCTTCAATTAACTTTCGGTACCCAGTGATCACTTACACCCTCTACAAAACTTGGAGACATTTTGGAGGAACACACTGAGACAAGGCCCACAACCACCTGTCCAGTGTTTTCCACTACAACTGCCCAGTAGTGGAGTGGGGCCTTCTGTGTGCTCTGCATGGGTTCCACACGTGCACTGGGTACATGCTGTCAACAGGCCGCTTGTTAAACTTCCATTACTCTAGGTAACCACATGTGTCTTCACATTACTCTTCTTCATACAGATGCCTTTGTACCCCAATGTGTTAAGACCCACTTGGTTAACTGTGTGCATGCCGATTACTTGCAATTCACCTCTTTAATAACTTAAGACCAGCCAAGGACAAAGTTTCAAAACTTTATGCGACGAAAGTGCAAAAATAGACATTTAGGGGTTGATTTACTATAACTGGAGAGTGCAAAATATGGTACAGATCTGCATAGAAACCAATCAGCTTTTTGGTTTTATTATAAAAACTTAATTGAACAAGCTGAAATTAGAAGCTGATTGTCTACCATAAACAGCTGCACTCAATTTTGCACTTTCCAATTTTAGTAAATCAACCCCTTAGCATCCAACAGGCAAGTCATGATATTTCCCTAGTTCCCCAACTATAACTATAGGCTTGTGTGCTGCCCTGGCATACCTGTAGAAGTGTAGTCCAGCAATCATAGTCCTTCAGAGGCATATCTCCAGCACTGATGTCTTCAGGGCAAGCCTCAAGCTAAAAGTCTCTATATGCATGCCAAGACAAGCAACATTCTCCTACTCCTACAGGTTTCTTCATATATCTTCATCCCTCATGGGCCTCACAACACACAGCTGTACTGGAACTCTCCCCTCTGCAGTGTCTCTGGTGGAAGCTCTCTTTCACTGGACCAGTGCCCCAATTTATATCACACAGGTTAAGTGGGCCAGACCCGTTTTGGCTTAAAATACAATTTAAAACTTGTATTTAAAAGGAGGTTGAATAACACAAGTGTGGTCTTTACTTTGGGGTCACCTCTATCCTAACAAGACTGTCGAAATATGGCTGGCTTTTATACTAGCAATAGATTTCAAAGGACAAGTGTACATGGTACATTAGGTAGGTTCAATCTGATCACCACATTTTTTTCCAGCTGTTCTGGATGCATGTTTACTCGATATTGCCATGTGAAAAACACAGCCAGAAATGTTCAGTTTATCTTGGAAAAACAATAGCTATCAGTTGTTATTTTGGAGTATTCCCCAATAGATTGCACACTTGGAAAGCAGTATAGACTAGGGATCTCCAAACTATAGCGCAGAGAACCACATCCCACCACAATATTTTACCCTGTCTGCAGAAACTCTAATATTATGGGGGCTTCTGACATAAAGGGGGAGGGGTGGATGTGATGAGGGGGCTTCTAATGTGAAAGGGGGATCCTGATGTGATAGAGGGTGTCTGGTGTGAAATGAGGGACTCTTATGTCATAGGTGCTTCTGATTTGAAAGGAAGACCTGATGGTAAAGGGCTTCTAATATGATAGGGGGTTTCTGGTGTGAAAGGAGGGACTCTTATGTCATGGGAGGGGGGCTCTGGTTTGAAAGGGAGACCTAATGGGAAATGGGAAAGGGGGCTCTGATGTGATGCGGGGATGTGAAAGGGGGACTTATGTGATAGAAGGCTTGGGTTTTGAAATAGAGATGCGATGTGAAAGGGGATGGAAGGGGTGGCGTGGTAGGGGAGCTTCTGATGTGAAAGAGATATTCTGATGGAAGGGGCTTCTAATGTAAAAGGGTGAACTTCAGATGCAAAAGTCTGGACTGATTTTTTCATCCCACGCATATTTGTGAAATATACAATATGGCCATCATATAGAAAAGACTGAAGATCCCTGAACTAGAAGATCACTATCCAGTTCAACCATAACTGTTGATAATCCTTTCATTCCTGCAGGCAACCTTACACTTTTATCCTAAACAATTTTTTAGTTGTCTTTATTCTTCAGTATCAAACTATCTTTCTAACTTCATGGCTATGAATATCGTTTTTGTCCTTTAATGTCCTAGTTGTTTGAGTTAGGTTAATGACTGAGCCTGTTTAATCTCAGTGCATGGAGCTGAAAATCTGTAAACAGATTACCTGAAATCATAAAAAACAGCCAGATCATGACTCTATAATATAACATCTTCATTATCATATCAGCACTCCAAGCCAGCTGACATTATGTCTTCTCACAAGTCACATTGCAGCTCAATGCATGCGGAGAGGCACTCCTCTCCATGTCAGGTAAGACAACATATAGACATAATGACACCCACTCATCAATAACATTTGATTGGCCAGGCGGATCAATGGGGACAGTTTGCATAGTGTAAACACCAAACCAAACCACTGATAATCAGGTTTTCGTGGAATTAGTCAAGAAAAAGTAAAGTTAAAATGCAACACGGGGGTGCGCCTAAAACTTCATATGTAGTGTTTTACAGAATTTTTTCTATTCATTAGACACTGGAAAAAACTGATAAATAAGAGTGATATAATTATCAGAATAATTTATATAGCAGCATTATTTAGCAACATATCTGGGTTGGTAAGAAGCAAAGCTTAATATATATGAAAACCCAGAACTAAATTTTATTATAACCTTTCACATGCTCATAGAATTTTAAAAGCCATTTTAAATATTTTAAATCTGAAACTTTCATTAATGCATTAAAGTGGAAGTAAACTCCCCTATCGTTTTCAGTCAAGGAAGCTGCCATCTTGGCCTCTAATAATTCTTCAACTGCCATAATGCTGCACATGTGATCAGTTATGCCACCAGCCATTGGATGGTTTGAAAGTTTGGTTGAGAGAACAACCAATGTGAAAGTTAGCATTTCTGGCATGCTGGGAATGTAAGTGTTTTTTGAAACTGGGTTTACTCCCGCTTTAATGACTGGGTGTCTTCCATGCATGACAAGGCCAAATGTAGCGGCAATTACAGTACAGTATATGCCTTGGTTAACTTAACTATAAGATTGGCCATACACAGTTTGTTTTATTTGATGTTCAACCCATCTGGACATTGTGTTCTGACATGCTGCTCTCAGATTACACTGATCAGTGACTGCGGCTGATTGGCTGATCATTGGAAAATTTTCCGACATGTCCCTTTGCCAGAAGTCTAATAAATAATCAAATTATGTAGAGTGGGGAGACCACACACTGATTGAAATCATAGGTCTCTGCTAGACCAGCTGAATTTCGGTCATTGTATGGCCAGATTAAAGAGGAGCTCCAGTCTGGAATAAAAAAATATAAAACTCAGCAGCTACAAATACTGTAGCTGCAGACTTTTAATATAAGGACACTTACCTGTCCAGGGAATCTGCAATGTCGGCACCTCAAGCCAATTCATCAATGGGCTTCAGATGCAGGCACCGGCATTGTAGTTAAGGGAAACTGGCAGATAAGCCTTCAGGCTTCACTGTTGGTTTCCTGCTGCCCATGCTTTCAATGCTTCAGAAAACATTCACTTTCTGAATGGTCCCACCATCTTCTCGGAACTGTGTTTGTCCCAGAAGGCAGCGGGAGGGAAAAGGATGGACCGGAAATGTCGTAGATCGCCGATCTTACCTGGAAGAAGGAGCGGGTACCTGTCAAAACCAGGTACCCGCTCCCCACCCCAACAAAAAGTGCCAAATGTGGCAGTGGGGTGTGAACAAGCGGAGCTTCCCCTTTTGGGTAGAGCTCCGCTTTAAGTCTGTGACTGATTCATCTACCTAAAACATTTTTACATGTTTTTTTAAAGGACATACTTTATAATCTTTTTTTTATTTTTTTTAACAAGAAAAGCACTGTATAATCTTTAATTTGGTATATTGTTTTGAAGGTTGAGCTTGGGTTTAGTTCAAACTTATTCTTGGACCGAACCCAGAAGAAAATTGTCACTCCCGCCTACTACCACCCAATCAATGGTGGCCGGGACATTTCCTGCCTTACAGCAGCATAAAAGATATGAGCCAGCGATGTCTGTGATATCATTCACCTTATATGGCCACATGAGGCCATATAATCTGGTCTTGTGCCCAGATTAGGTCAATGATGTCATGGGCATCCCTGCCCTTTTTCAGAAGTGGAGGCTTCCTTCTGAGTTTGGTCTGTACCTAGGTTTAGACCAAGGCCAATCTCATCATTAATTGTTTTAATAACTATTCTGCTCAGATTTTTTTTGTTCATTATAAACTGACAAATGCACAAAATAAAAAAAAATGCAATAGTGACTTAAACAGTATATAACAATCTTTTTTTAAACGTTTTAATGTGTTTTTTTTTACAGGTGTACTTTTACTTTATTAGGCAAAGCTGGCTGGCTGCCATGTCAAGTGATCACCGGCATACACTGTAACAGGTTCCAGCTGCTAGTTCTGCAGCCAAAAACGTATAAATGTATCACAGCGTGGAAAATCAAGCTGTGGAATGTTGTACTTAAGGGAAACTGGCAGAGAAGCCTTCAGGCTTCACTGTTGGTTTCCTACTGTTGGTTGCCTACTGCCCTTGCTTTCAATGCTTCCGAAAATATTCCCTTTCTGAATGGTCCCACCATCTTCTGGGAACTGTGTTTGTCCCAGAAGGCAGCGGGGGAAAGAGGATGGACCAGAAATGTTGTAGATCGGCGATCTTACCTGGAAGAAGGAGCAGGTACCTGTCAAAACCAGGTACCTGCTCCCCCCACTAACAAAAAGTGCCAAATGTGACAGTGGGGGGGGGAGGCGTGAACAAGCGGAGCTTCCTCTTTTGGGTGGAGCTCCACTTTAAGTCTGTGACTGATTCGTCTACCTAAAACATTTTTACATGTTTTTTTAAAGGACATACTGTATTAAAGCATCAATTTTTTTTTCTCTAAACTTAGAATGCTTGGAGAAAAAACCTTGTTAGTCATATATACAGGGACTGCAATGCTAAAAGCAGCTGCAACCCTTGCCCCTCCTGATGGCTCATTCTGACCAGCCATATTACTCTCAGGAGAGGATGCCCTCTTTTTTGAGATAGGTCTAGGCTCCCTAGTGACTATAGTCTTTCTAGAGCCCTTTTTTTAGGTGATTTTAATCTCCTGAAAAATATACATTACAGGTGCCTATTTGGGTCTATTTGGTGCATTGGCAGTACATTCAAAACAGCTGTTAATGAGGACACAATGTGCTAATGCAGTGGTATCCAAACTGCGGCCCAAGGGGCACTATTCTTACCACTGATACAAGACACTATTCTGCCAACTGACACCAACAATGGGGCACCGTTTCTCCCACTGACACCAACAATGGGACACTATTCCTCCTAATGATACCAATGATGGGGCGCTATTCCTCCTCCTAATAACAAACGTGGCAATGTTTACACTCTGTCTCTGATGCAAGGAAAATCTCCACTCCAGCTGGTCACAATCCGGCCCCCCTAAAGTCTTCAGACAAAAATCTGGCCCTTTCTTTAGAAAGTTTGGAGACCCCTGTGCTAATGCATAGCAAAAAAGTGCACTTAGCCTGAAGGATAACCGTACGTAGCACCATCTAGGCCTAGATTTGACGATAGTTTTTTTTTTTGGTGTTTAAGTGCAGGTAAAATTATGCAAGCTTGGCAGCTTGGCCTCCTAGCCAAGCCTGTCTGTTTTTCCTAGGTTAGACAGAGATCCAGGGAGAGCTGGATGACTCACAGGCAGCATCACTGGGACCCCCCCCCCCCCCCCATTTCTAGAGTGTGCTGGAACCTGCTAAAAACATGGGAGGGAAAGTAAGGTGGAGCTGCCTTAAGTATTCTGAGGGCCATGACCAATCCCCAACTTGGATTGGCAGGGGGCAGGTCTCCTCAAATACTCTCTGGTCAGCCCAGCTGTGGAGGAGAGTTCGGGTGGAAGCTGGAGATGGAGTGTTAGGCTGTTGTGGCCTTTGAGGGAGCTCCCTAGCCTGGGGGGGGTGACCTTGGGCCTGGGCTCGGGTGTGGAAAGGACTTTCCTAAGAACACGGAGGTGTCTTGGTCAGGACTCACTGGGAGCAAGGAGAGGACAGCAGGAGAACACTGCTGGGCAAGTCTCCAGGAGAACAAGAACAGCCAACAGGGCTGATGAGTGGCACACAGTCAGGAGGACTGGGAGACATGCCTGAGAGGACTTGGAGAAAGCAGTCTGGGATGAGTGCAGAGCCAGTCAGGAGGACTGTGGTGGCACGGGCAGTGGAAAGAGGCAGCTGCAGCCAGGAGGGCTGGCAGGACCTGAAGAGGTGGTACTGGGAGCAGTAGACACATGTAGGACAGCTAGCACCAAGAACTTCTATTTTGCTACACCATAGGGGCCCACAGTCAATACCTGCAAAGGGCATTTGATTTGTATCTGACTGAGTCAGCGTCAGATCCCCTCATCTGTGCTAGCTGGTCCTGGGAGGGATAGTCTGCAAGCAAGTGTATGTGCTGGAGTTTGAGGAGAAGAGATTGTGTATACTGTAAGTGTATATAGTTGGGTCCCTACCAATTTTTTATTCAATCGAGTGGGCATCCCATATGCACCCTATCCCCATCCAAGTTCTATCCCCCTAATAAAAAAAAACTGATTCTTGGGTCTGTGTGTCTGGAAATGAGTGTTCCTTGCTGTGCAGAGTGAAAAACTAACCGCATTCACCAGCGACCCCTACGGAGGTAGCACTACATGTACAAATATGGACATTTCTTTACGGAGGCATTCTTGTATCATAGAGAATGAAGGCTCCTCCCACTTATCCAATACTTTGCCTGTTGGGTGTTTATGAATAGCACACTAAAATTACTCTCCATTGACTATATCAACACTCTTTTTGCAAGTTTGTCATGACAAATTCTATTCATCATTGAACTCCATGTATGGTCTTCAATTTAGGTCATTTTCTGAATGGATTTCAGACTATCAGTGTTTTCTGGTTCACATCTTTTTCATTGGAACGTCTCCTTAAAACACAATCCCACATCACTCCAAAGACAATGTCACTTGACCCTACCTGTGTGCGAAGTCTGTGACCTGTACAGCCCACCATTTCTTACTGAAACTCCTCCTGTGGCTCCAAGATAATTGCCTGACTCACATCTGCTTTAGAAATAACCTACTTGACCCTTTTATATCTAGTTTCGGCCTAAAAAATTCCACTGAAACTACCTTCACCAAACGGCTAATGACCTGTTCTTGACAGGTTAGACATTTCAGCACTATTCCATCCTGAACACTACGCTCCCTGAAAAACTCTAATATTTTGACATTTGCCCTTTTTTTTTTTTGCTTTATTTTTAGGTATGTGCAGGTCTTTATTTGATAAATCAATGGTGAAGAGCAGCCGACAAATATCTTACTGAACACTATTTTTTTAATCTGATAATGTGAAACAGTTAAAGAGAATTTTTAGGAAAACTGGAAATCGACTGCCTCTGGCAAAGCAAAAGGGTCCCCATCTCCCAGATCCTAGCTTTCCAGCTTTCCATAGTACAGAGATGAGTATGTAGTTATACTGTCACCTACTGGCGAATTCAGGTTCTGCAGGAAAACTTGTCATGGCAGAAAAAGATGGTTGAAGTGACAACTTTTTTTTTTTTTTTACATCAATCACTCTAACATTTTTTTTATTTAAGTCTCTTACCGTTGTTTTCAGACTTTTTTTTTGTCCTGTACGTGCTCCTTATCCACCTCACCACTACTGGAGCAAGTAGTGCTGTTAGTTCTGGTCACTTGTTCCGCTCTATATGTTCTACAATTCCCATTGAGCTGAAAGTGTCTGCAGGTATAGTCCATCTCGGGGGGGGGTGGTTATGTTTTTATGCACAATGGGGACATGGAGAACAAATATATCCATCCTTAAACAAGTAGCATGAGAATAGCAGAACATTGCATTTCAGAGTTGAAAAAAAAAGAAAAAGAGAGATAGAAAATACATTTGATTGATATTTAAACATTACATTTATTTTATTATTTAAAAAAATATTAGTTTATTGTCACTTTGATGCAATGACTGAACTCTGGTTTCCCTGAACAGGAACAAGCATGCAGCAGGTGATGCCTCAACTCCTGATCTGCATACTTGCTCCACATATTAACTCAGAAAACAACAACGATACTGGATCAGCATGGCAGCCAGGCAACTAGCTTTTTCAGAAAAGATGACATGGTATTTATTGCAAGGTTTCAATTAACACCACTGAATTTCAACGATTGGGCTCCAGTTCTTCCAGTATCCCAAGCAACAGCAAAAGGCACCAAATTAGCTTGCACAAGACAGAACTCAAAGAAAGTCATTTAGTTTACCCTGAGCTGGAAGGAAGGGGTCTGTCTGATTCATAGGTGAACTAAATTTGATCCACTGAACTAGTACAGTGGTACCTCCTACTAGTTCAATCCCAACTTTCAGAGAGGTCCCACAAAACAGGATGAGAATCTTTTTCGTATGACAGAATATATAACGTCTGTGGGAGAACACAATGGGGTTTATTTACTAAAGCTTGAGAGTGTAAAATCATGCTCACTTCTGCAACAAAATCAATCAGATTCCAGGTTTTATTTTCCAAAGCTTAATTAAACAAGCTGTGGCTAGAAGCTGATTGGCTACCATGCACAGTTGCACCAGATTCGGAGTGCTCCAAAATCTGCCTCAGATGCTCCGCTGGAGGAATTCCCCCATCAACACCGACTGTGTTGATGGGGGAATTAAGTGACTTTCTTTTCTACAACCCATCGATGGCTGTCCTTAGCACCTGATGAGCTGGGGATGGAGGCACATGGACATTTCCAGGGTCATGTAGAGCAAAGGGACAATCAGCTATGGACATGGTACCCACATTGCACAGTGAGCATGGGGTACTTGGAGTACATTTGCTTGAGAAAAATAAGTACAAGGATCACTGTGCTGTGGACATAGTGAGGACATGGCGTACTAATCTAAGGACATGCTAGGCACATAGGGCTCTGTGGCAGGGTTTTCTGAGCACAAGAAACTTTCTACCAGGCATATGTTATGCAAAGGAAACACCCTTCCAGAAACATTTTAAACTCTATGGAGAGTCTAAGCACATGAAGCACTATTCTAAGGACATGCTGATCACAGGCAGCACTGCTTTGGCTTAAGGTCACACAAGGGATGTGTCAGTGCTTACACTTACTGCACCTTTTACAAAGTATTTGGGGTCGATTTACTCAAGGCAAATAGTCTGTTGTTAACTTTGCAAGGAATTTTTTTTCTATGTGCAAGGAAAATAACATTAAGGAAAAATCAAAAAAATTTTTTTCCTTGCACATGATTAGATGATGAAGTCAGCAGAGCTTCACTTCATTTACTAAGTTAAGTGAAAATTCCCTTACAACATGAACACTTTTAGGCCCCCCTTGGTCCCCATGGACATCAATAAGATACAAGATAGCATGGAGGTCCCCATGGACATCAACAAGATAGCACGGAGGACCCCTGGTGGTCCCCATGGACATCAACAAGATACAAGATAGCATGTAGGCTCCCAGTGATCCCCATGGACATCAACAAGATTCAACATAGCATGGGGGCCCTGGTGGTCCCCATGGACATCAACAAGATACAAGATAGCATGGAGGCCCCCGGTGGCCCCCATGGACATCAACAAGATACAACATAGCATGGGGGCCCTGGTGGTCCCCATGGACATCAACAAGATACAAGATAGCATGGAGGCCCCCGGTGGCCCCCATGGACATCAACAAGATGCAAGATAGTAAGGTTTACTACATTTGTTCCACCTAAGGATAAGTGTAGTATCCCCCTCCCCCCATAAAGGTTGAGATTCATCCAATATTTTTTGAATAATGACTGAAATGAAAGAACGTCATATAAAAATCACCTGGATGACATTTCAGTTTTCTGAATTTGGCTTTCAATGTATCCAGGACAAAATCTTGCATCTTTTAATGCCCCTTTCACACTGTCGGACCATTCAGGTCCGCCTGTCAATTTTGATGGCGGACCTAAACGGGCGCTCCATGCTGGTCTATGGAGCAACAGATGTCATCGATGACATGTCTGCTGACATTCGACCGGGTCTGATCCGCCAAAAGCAGACGAATGGCCCTACGTCCAGATCCGTCGCTGGCGGATCAGCTGAGATCTGATTAAAACAGACATGCTGTCCGTTTTCATCTGATCTCTCCATAGAATCCAGCGGCGCTCGACAAGCCTCTCCCTGCTCAGTGAGCAGAGAGGGAGCTGTCATCCCCCGGCTCAGCGGAGATCAACAGAGAAATCTCCTGCTGAGGACAGAGGCGGACTCTGTGCAGGCGGATCCACCTCGTCTGAATGAGGCCTAAGAAGTTAATCTTCTTTGCTCTTAAAAAAATCAGCTACATGCCCTTACCATGAGAAAAAGGTGGACTTAAGCCAAAGCGAGGTCTGTTGAATATGATTTTTTTGTTTATGGACACCGAATGATGGACCCGGGAGCGTGCCCACAAGGTAACACCCCAGGAGAGTGCTTCTCCTAGGGGGTTTTCTGATGCGGGGAGGAGCCACCAGAGCCGCAGAGGGACCCCAGAAGTCGGTGTTTGGGGCCACTCTGTGCAAAACGAACTGCACAGTGGAGGTAAGTATGACATCTTTGTTATTTAAAAAAATAATAATAATTTAAGCTTTACAATCACTTTAACGTCGGGAAAGTTATAAGAAGTATGAACTTTCATCAAAAGGCTCTATATTAATAGGACTTTTGGGATGATAGAAAAAATGTAATTCAATGTGAAAAATGTTATGGAAATAGGTATACTGTACCTGTCCATGTTTTTAATTTTTGTGTAATAATTGTTTTTGGTTGTTTATATGAATTATAGTAATTTATGTGGTAGTCCAGTAACAGTAGCAATACTTTTTTGGTGTAGTGTGTAGTTTATCTACTGAGGACTCCGGATATTTTAAGGTGGTTTGGAGGTCTCATTTTTCTCTTGTTGGTGTAATCTCTGGTTGTGTGAACAGCCATAAATAGCTGTAGTTGCCAACAGCCTGGCATTGCATTGTAAGCCCCTGTACACACGGTCGGAGATTTCCACAACCAAATCCGTCGGATTTTGCCCGTCGGATTTTGTCCGTCGGATCTTGTCCGAAACTGTTGCATACACACGGTCAGACAAAGTTGGCGAAAAATCCGATCATTCAGAACGTGATGACTTAATTTCGTTACGATGGGACTACGTTCAGGCTAGTAGCCAATAGCTTTGATGTAGGAATTTGATCTGAGCATGCGTGGCACTTGGTCCGATCAAAATTCTCTACACATGATCAGAGTATGTCCGACCGGCCCAGTTGGTCGGGAAATATTTCCAACATGTTGGAAAATTGGGTCCGACGGATATTCAGACGGAATCAGTCCGATGCATACCACACACAGTCGGATTATCCGATGACACGGTCCGATAGGACACATTCCGACCTATTCTCCGACCGTGTGTACAAGGGCTAAGGGTTAGACAACCACAGCTATCCGCTTACATCTGTCAGACCCAGCAGCAGGAATCCCCAGATTTCTGCCACTGAGATTCACACTATGCCCAAACGTCTGTGTTACTGCAGCCTTACCTTCACTCCCCTCCATATCTGTTGAGTGGGTACTTCCAGGCATGAAGAAATATCTAACGCCATGTGACAGCACTAGGCCAATCAACACTTTACATGCAGGATATGACTATAGCGATTTGTAGCTTACATAGCATTTTCCTTTCATTCACAAAGGCTAAACGCAGGTGAAAATAAGTATAGGCTGCCATAGAGGTCTACATTTAATAGAAACTGATACTTCGCTCTGCATGGGCAAAACACAGGTTCACTTCATCCCAAAAAAAACGTTATCTTAAGCCTAGTACACACAATGAGATTATCAGACGATTGATACTCAGTTTTTTTATTTGCATGCTAATCTACATATTGAAAACGAATAGGCTACTAAAGTACAAAAATTCTCATACGACATTAATGTAATGTATTGTAGTGTATTTGTATTGTATTTTCGGATGAACACTGTACTGATTAAAGGAAAATCGTACGATCTGGTACAGTACAAGAAAAGTTTTCGTGTTTATCTATTATATAATAATTTTGAATAAAAGCTGTGTACTAACTATTAGGTTATCGTACTGCCGCTGGTATTTTTTGTATGATTTTTTTGATCGCGTGTACGGGGCTTTACTTAGCAGTTGTTTTAAAACACCTGTTTTCTTCATCTATCTGTTAAAGTACTTCTCCCAAAAAAATACACAGAACAAGGTTTTCTGTAAAAAGAAATAAATATGAAGGGAAGTGATTGATAAACTAAACTTGGATTTGCACAGAAACCCAGGACCTATATGTATGGTTTTAAAAAGCTGATTGCTCCATCTACTGGACAAATTTGATACTGCACTCCTATGCAGAATAACTGCACCAATTGCTATAACCTTATCTTCATTTGTTCCATATTTGCTAGCTATTTTTAAACTACAGAGCTATTTATTTATTTTTATGTGAAGATTTAACTTTGGATATAATTTTAGCATGAACGAACTGTATTATAAACTTCCTCTTTGACTGCTTTGTAGGTGGAATTTTCATATATTTTGATAATTAATGTTTCTTATGCCGCGTACACACGATCAAACAATCGGGTGGAAAAGTCCGGCAAACTCAAGTCCGCCCGTGTGTAGCCTCCGGCGGACATTTTTTACCCGAAAGTACGGCGGACTTAGAAAGTATTTTTGCACTCCAATCTTCCTGCCGGACTTGCATTTCGGCGGACAATCCGGCTGTTGGTATGCCAGTCCGCCGTACTTTTGAAATGAGCGGACTTTTCCCACGCGGAGAAAAGTCCACTCATTTTGAGCGTGTCTCCAGGTAGACGGGGCCAGCAAAGGAGGCGTCGCTGGCCCCGTCACCTGGTATGGACTTAAAGGGGAACCCCAACGCCGAAAAAATTGGCGTGGGGGTCGCCCCCAGGTCCACATCAGACCCTTGTCTGAGCACACTACCTGGCCGGCCAGGAAAGGGGGGACGAGCGAGTGCCCCCCCCTGAGCCGTACCAGGCCACGTGCCCTCAACATGGGCCCCCCACCCCAAAGCACCTTGTCCCCATGTTGATGAGGACAAGGGCCTCTTCCCGACAACCCTGGCCGTTGGTTGTCGGGGTCTGCGGGCGGGGGGCTTATCGGAATCCAGGAGCCCCCTTTAATAAGGGGGCCCCCGAATACCGGCCCCCCACCCTATGTGAATGAGTATGGGGTACAATGTACCCCTACCCATTCACCTGTAAAAAAAAGTAAAAAAGAACACAAGACACAAGGGTTAAAGTAGTTTATTGCACAGCTCCAGAGGTCTTCCGTCTTCGGGGGTCTTCTCGCCGGACTCCTTCGCTATCTTCTTCTAGCTCTTTTGCTGGCGGAGGAGCCCGGCTTTCTTTCTCGCCGCCGCCCTCTTCTTCCGACTTCGGGGGTCTTGTCCCCCTCTTCGGGGGTCTTGTCCCCCTCTTCGGTTCTTCTTGCCGGGCCACCGCGCCTTCTTCTAACTCTTTTACAGGCGGTGGCCCGGTCTTCTGTCGCCGCTTTCGCCGTCTTCTGTTCTTCTCTTCAGATGTTGCCTCGTCGCATCCTCCGCTCACAATGGCACGGATGCGACGCGCGGCGACTTATATAGGGACATGAATAAATAAATAAAGTCGCGCTATGGAAAAAACAAATCTCCTAAGTGATAGAAATATGTGAAATAAATTGAAAATAAAAATAAAAATATACTGGGTTAGAGCTGCCTGTGCCTGAAGCCCTCACTTCCTTATTGGGGAGGAGAGGGAAATGAAAATGTGAAATAAAAAGGTTATGGCGCTAAACCCTATTAGTGATGAGGTGAGTTAACTTATCAAATCCTAGTGTTTGATTTTTTATATAAAAAGAGAAAGAAAAAGAAAAAAGCTGTTGGTGATACCGTGAAAAAAATATATATCCTAAAGCAATTTTATCCAAAACAAATTGTGTGTGATTAATGTGGAGTCAGCATTCATGTTCCATTATAATAAAAACAAAAAATGAGTATTAAATTATCATATACGTATCAGCCTACTAAAAACATGTAAACCTTCATTAAATGTGCAAATTAGTGGAAATAATGTTAATATTCAACAGTATGTTAGTGTAAAACAGATTGTGCAAACATGTGCAAAAAAAGTACAAAAAAGCAACTAAAGGTCAGAACAACCAAGGATCAGAAATAATTTAACCATAAAATCGCATGAAGTCGCTAAATGTGCGAATAGACAATATTTTTAACCAATAATCGCATGAAGACGCATCTGTGTCCAATATAAGTCCAAAATTAATATTTGGCTTGATAGTGCTGCCTCTTCAGACTATTGTTGTAATTGTTACAAAAAGTCAATGGGGGGTATTTGATTTACTCGTGCAAATAGTGCGGGCTTTCAATTAGAGAACTTCATCCCCGGTGCGCCACTCTGTGCTATAGTATGTGAATGCTCTCACCAGAGTTAATGCCCCTGTGGGGCTGGATGGACCTTCACAATGTAAGCCACTGTGTCGCTCTCTGGCTGCTGCTGGTGCACTGGGTGAAGCTTCGTTGTTCCGTCCGTATGGTATCCAACGTTAATTATATAAGGGAAGACATATCCATAGTGTAATACGTTCTTAACCAAATCGTTCGTTTATTAATATTAAAATCTACTCACATTTTACATTAAAAGCATGTGCATATAGGAAAAACTCCGCCGTTCGTCTCAAACGAGTGCACACAACGTGGCCACGCCCTACGCGTTTCGTCACTACGACGTCCTCTGGAGCGCTCCAGAGGACGTCGTAGTGACGAAACGCGTAGGGCGTGGCCACGTTGTGTGCACTCGTTTGAGACGAACGGCGGAGTTTTTCCTATATGCACATGCTTTTAATGTAAAATGTGAGTAGATTTTAATATTAATAAACGAACGATTTGGTTAAGAACGTATTACACTATGGATATGTCTTCCCTTATATAATTAACGTTGGATACCATACGGACGGAACAACGAAGCTTCACCCAGTGCACCAGCAGCAGCCAGAGAGCGACACAGTGGCTTACATTGTGAAGGTCCATCCAGCCCCACAGGGGCATTAACTCTGGTGAGAGCATTCACATACTATAGCACAGAGTGGCGCACCGGGGATGAAGTTCTCTAATTGAAAGCCCGCACTATTTGCACGAGTAAATCAAATACCCCCCATTGACTTTTTGTAACAATTACAACAATAGTCTGAAGAGGCAGCACTATCAAGCCAAATATTAATTTTGGACTTATATTGGACACAGATGCGTCTTCATGCGATTATTGGTTAAAAATATTGTCTATTCGCACATTTAGCGACTTCATGCGATTTTATGGTTAAATTATTTCTGATCCTTGGTTGTTCTGACCTTTAGTTGCTTTTTTGTACTTTTTTTGCACATGTTTGCACAATCTGTTTTACACTAACATACTGTTGAATATTAACATTATTTCCACTAATTTGCACATTTAATGAAGGTTTACATGTTTTTAGTAGGCTGATACGTATATGATAATTTAATACTCATTTTTTGTTTTTATTATAATGGAACATGAATGCTGACTCCACATTAATCACACACAATTTGTTTTGGATAAAATTGCTTTAGGATATATATTTTTTTCACGGTATCACCAACAGCTTTTTTCTTTTTCTTTCTCTTTTTATATAAAAAATCAAACACTAGGATTTGATAAGTTAACTCACCTCATCACTAATAGGGTTTAGCGCCATAACCTTTTTATTTCATATATAGGGACATCACCGGATGATGTCCCCGCCCATTATGGTGTCACAGTCCCAGAGGATGCTGGGACTGTGACATCATAATAGGCGGGGACATCATCCGGTGATGTCCCTATATAAGTCGCCGCGGGCCTTGTCCCCGTCATTGTGAGCAGAGAGAGCGACGAGGCAACATCTGAAGAGAAGAAGAGAGGAACAGAAGAACAGAAGGCGGCGACAGCGGCGACAGAAGGCCTGTAAAAGAGCTAGAAGAAGGCGCGGTGGCCCGGCAAGAAGAACCGAAGAGGGGAACAAGACCCCCGAAGTCGGAAGAAGAGGGCGGCAGCGAAGAAGAAAGCCGGGCTCCTCCGCTAGCAAAAGAGCTAACAGAAGATAGCGAAGGAGTCCAGCGAGAAGACCCCCGAAGACGGAAGACCCCCGGAGCTGTGCAATAAACTATTTTAACCCTTGTGTGTTGTGTTTTTTTTTACTTTTTTTTTGCAGGTGAATGGGTAGAGGTACATTGTACCCCATACTCATTCACATAGGGTGGGGGGCCGGTATCCGGGGGCCCCCTTATTAAACGGGGCTCCCGGATTCCGATAAGTCACCCCCCATGCGCTCGCTCGTCCCCCCCCTTTGCTGGCCGGCTGGGTAGCATGCTCAGACAAGGGTCTGATGTGGACCTGGGGGGGACCCCCACGCCGATTTTTTTCGGCGTTGGGGTTCCCCTTTAAGTCCATACCAGGTGACTACCTGGAGACGCGCTCAAAATGAGCGGACTTTCCTCCGCATGTGTGGGCGAGTCCGTTCATTTCAAAAGTACGGCGGATAGTCCGGCGGACTTAGTACGCCGTATTAGTCCACTGAAAAAGTGCCGTGTGTGGGCAAGTAGCCCGTTCGTAAAGTCCGGTGGACAGTCCGGCGGGAAGTCCGCCGGACTAAGTCCGCCACGTGTGTATGCGGCATTATGAATACCATTCCATATTTTAAGTAGCATCAGTCATCATTTGATCCAACCCTGAACCTCAGTGCTGTTGGGAATTTTAGCATGGCCCTCACAGGGTGGGTCAACCAGTCTGACTTTTCTATTCAAGCTAATGGATTTTTCCATTGTAATTTCTGAGAGCTTACACAGACAAAAATGTGGTCACTGAAAAGAGCTGTCAATGTATCATGGGCATGGTGGAAACCACTGAGACCAGCCAGGGACCAGCAATGTAAAAGGGAACTTTAACACCGATCACAAATATAAGGGGACACTTCCCGGTTACATTAATGGACTGTGGCAAAGTGGCCCCTATACATTGGTGGCCACTGGTAAAGTAGTGGCACAATATGGACACCAGGCAATCAGCCTGGAAAATGTCCGTAACTGCGTATTTTCGGTGCCAAAACTGTACAGTCCCAGTTGGCTGGTGGTAATGCACTAGTCAATGCTGAAAATCCCCTGGTGGTTCTTTTGTCATTTAATGTGATGTACAACCTTTCCAACCAATAGGGAGGCTCAGGAGTTATCTGTCAATCTGTAGCCATCCTTAGGTTCCACTAACCAATCCAGTGGCCAACACAGGCACCAATGAAGTTTTGAAGCTTAGTCCAATATGAGCAATTCCTGATTCCAAGCTGCTGTAATATCAACATTTGCCACAGCACAGGCAGGCAGATTACTAAAAACTAATCAGCCAACCCATGAATATACAAAGTGGGCATGTTGATACAAGAAGGCCCAGCAGCCACACATGAGGCATAGAGTCCATAGAAAGCCCAATGGAAATCAGTCACAGCAATATGACACAGGGAGATCCTAGGGCCATATAATATGGACATCGGCTACAATTATCATAATAGCACACCTCCCAACTTTTTGAGATGGGAACGAGGCACACCTATTAGCAAAAGTATGTAGGCAAAGGACAGACCCCTGGCATGCCACATGCTGACCAGGCCTTTTCTGGAACTTTTTGTTTACAAGTTTAAATTAGTATTTTTTGCTAGAAAATTACTTAGAACCACCAAACATTATATATGTTTGACCCTAGAGAATAAAATGGAAATCGTTTCAATATTTTATGTCACACTGTATTTGACAGCGGTCTTTCAAATGAAATTTTTTGGGAAAAAATACACTTTAACCACTTGACCACTGGGCACTTAAACCCCCTTCCTAACCATACCAATTTTCAGCTTTCAGTGCTCTCACAGTTTGACAATTACTCAGTCAGGCAACTGCATGTTGCCCATATGAATTTTTTGCCCTTTTTCACACAAATAGAACTTTCTTTTGGTGGTATTTGATCACCAGTGGGTTTTTTATTTTTTGCGCTATAAATGAAAAAAGACCGAAAAGTTTGTTAAAAAAAAGCATTTTTCTTTGTTTCGGTTATAAAATTTAGCAAATTAGTAATTTTTCTTCATAAATTTTGGCCAAAATTTATACTGCCACATATATACAGAATGGGATTTATTTACTAAAGCTGGAAAGTGCAAAATCAGGCTCACCTCTGCATAGAAACCAAGGAGCTTCTAGTCCCAGCTTGTTCAATTAAGCTTTTATAATAAAACCTGGAAGCTCATTGGTTTCTATGCAGAAGTGAGCCTGATTTTGCACAATAAACCCCATTGTGTACTTAAAAGTGGGGTATGCCTGTATATTATTTGGTATGTGTGAAAGTTATAGAGTCTACATGCTATGGTGGCAATCACTGAAAATGGATCTCACCTGATCACACCTGATGTACTGATGGCCTATCTCAATTCTTGAGACACTAACAAGCCAGGAAAGTACAAATACCCCCCAATGACCCCTTTTTGTAAAGTAGACAATCCAACGTATTTAGAAAGAGGCATTGTGAGTTTTTTAAAGTTGTAATTTTTTCCCACAATTCTTTGCAACATGAAGATCTTTTTTTCTTTTTTCCACAGAATTGTCATATTAACAGGTTATTTCTCTCACACAGCATACCACAAATTATACCCCAAAACACATTCTACTACTCCTCCTGAGTATGGCGATACCACATGTGTGAGACTTTTACACAGCTTGCCCACATACAGAGGCCCAACATACAGGGAGCAACATCAGGCGTTCGAGGGACATAAATTACACATTTCATTTTTTGACTACCTCCTTCACTTTGGAAGGCCCTGGAGTACCAAGACAATGGAAACTTCCACAAAATGACCCCATTTTGGAAAGTAAACACCCCAACTTATATTCTATAAGGCATAATGAGTCTTTTGAATGTGTCTTTTTTTTCCACAATTTTTCAGAATACGTGGAAAGAAAATGAAAAAGCATATTTTTTTTTTTTACAGAAAGTTGTCCATTTAGATATTTCTAACACATAGCATGTACATAGCAAAAATGACACCCCAAAATATCCTGAGTATGGCGATATCACATGTGGGAGACTTTTACACAGCCTGGACACATACAGAGGCCCAACATGCAGGGACATACATTTCAAATCTAATTTGACTACCTATTACACTTTTGTGAGACACTGATGGGCATTGTAGTGGCAAGGATGCGGCATGGATGATAACTGAGGTGGCATGGATTTGGCATGGATGAGCACTGATGTGGCACAGATGAGCACTGATGTGACATTGCTGTGGTAAGGATGAGCACTGCTGTGATATGGATGAGCACAGATGAGGCATGGAAGGACATGAATAAGCCATGGAGGAGCATGGATGGAGCATGGCTAAACATGGATGAGCATGGATGGAGCACGGATGAACCAGTGATAGCTGGAGCATGAATACCCTGTTTCCCCTAAAATAAGACCTAGCATGAGTGTCGGTGATGGCTGCAATATAAGCCCTACCCCCAAATAAACCTCATCCTCTTTCCCCAAAAATAAGCCCTACCCTGAGAATAAGACATAGAAGGACTTTAACTAGGGCTTATTTGGGGGGTAGGGCTTATATTGCAGCCATCGTCAACAATCACACTAGGTCTTATTTTAGGGGAAACAGGGTAAGCATGGATGGAGCATAGATGAGCACAGATTGAGCATGGATTGAGTATGGATGAGCATGGATGGAGCATGGATGAGCTAGGGATGGATGGAGCACAGATGAAACAGGGATGGATGGAGAATGGATGAGCACGGATGGATGGAGCATGGATGAGCCAGGGATGGATGGAGCATGGATGAGCCAGGGATGGATGGAGCATGGATGAGCCAGGGATGGACCACGGATTGAGCACGGATGAGCCAGGAATAAATGGAGCATGGATGAGCACAGATGGAGCACAGATTGAGCATGGATGGAGCACAGGTGAGCCAGGGATGGATAGCGCATGGGTGAGAATGGATGGATGGAGCATGGATGAGCCAGGGATGGATGGAGCATGGATGAGAATGGATGGGTGGAACATGGATGAGTCAGGGATGGATGGAGCATGGATGAGAATGGATGGATGGAGCATTGATGAGCCAGGGATGGATGGAGCGTGGATGAGAATGGATGGAGAACAGATGAGCCAGGGATGGATGGAGCATGGATGAGCCAGGGATGGATTTAGTATAGCTAGGCACATATGGAGCATGTATGAGCACATATGGAGCATGGATGGGCACACATAGAGCATGAATGGGCACATATGGAGCATGGATGGGCACATGTGGAGCATGGATGAGCACATATGGAACATGGATGCGCAAGGGATGGATGAATGGATGTGGCATGGATGGGCACAGATCAGCACTGTGGGCACTCCAGAGACAGCCCACAGCGCTACTGCATCCGGCTCCCTCCTCTCCTCGTACACTGTACCGATCGGCGCAAGGAGAGGGGAGGAGCTGCACCGGACAAAAGGTAAAGGGGCACTGTCATTGGCCTTTTACCCCATTCCGTGACGCTCCGGGTTACTTTTTATTTTGACACTACCCCTTTATTTATTTATTTTTTTAATCATTTACAGTCCTATTACAAGGAATGTAAACATCCCTAGTAATAGAAATAAGCATGACAGGTCCTCCTTATTGAGATATCTGGGGTCCAAAAGACCCCAGATCTCTCATTTATCTTTAAAAACAAAAGAAAAAAAAACACTTTTTGACACTTTGACTTAAAAAAATAATAATATTAATTTCATTAAGCCCGATAACCAGAAGTGAGGTCAGAGGTCGCATTGGTCCTCCAAGGGCATAGAGCCGAGTGGGGGCCATCTTGCCCTCACTCGACATCCTGCCTAGCCATTAACCAGATTGGATCACCTTTGGGTTTACTGACGGCTCTGATAAACCCCCCGCTGTCTAAAAGTGATCCTGTGGTGAATCCATCGCCAGGATCATTTTTAGCAGATGCTGAAGCGCCCACAAAAAAAAAAATATATATATATATATATATATATATATATATATATATATATATATATATATATATATATATATATACACACACAAAAATATGTGAGATACTAATGCGCACAACCTAATAGCTAATACCAATAAAAAACATCGGGAAGCTGCCAACATATAAAAGTGATCTCAGCACAGTGTCAAGAATATTTGTAAATGATATGTGGCGCTACCTCACCTACTACACTCCTTAAATTTATGAAAAAAAATTCCAATAAGTGAAAAATAATAATACCATTAATCACATGTACATAGTGAAATACAGTATATATCCTTAATAAGGATGAGCCGATTCAGCCGAACACCCCCCACGGTTCGTTTTGCACCAGAACCTGCGAACAGACCTAAACTTCATGTGAACTTTAGAACCCTATTAAAGTCTATGGGACTCGAACGTTCAAAATCTAAAATGCTAATTTTAAAGGCTAATATGCAAGTTATTTCCTAAAAAGTGTTTGGGGACCTGGGTCCTGCCCCAGGGGACAGGGATCAATGCAAAAAAAAGTTTTAAAAACTGCAGTTTTTTCGGGAGCAGTGATTTTAATAATGATTAAAGTGAAACAATAAAAGTGTAATATTTAAATTTCGTACCTGAGGGGTGTCTATAGTATGCCTGTGAAGGGGTGCATGTTTCCTGTGCTTAGAACTGTCCCTGCACAAAGTGTCATTTCTGCAGAAAAAAAGTAATTTAAAATCACTTGCGGCTATAATGAATTGTCGGCTCCCGTAATACAGAGAACACTCATTGAAAGTCATTGATTAAAAAAAAAAGTGTGGGGTTCCCCCAAATTCAATTACCAGGCCCTTCAGGTCTGGTATGGATATTAAGGGGAACTCCGCCTCAAATTTAAAAATTGACGTGGGGTTCCCCCTAAATATCCATACCAGACCCTTCAGGTGACCCCGCCCCCCCCCTCTGATGTAATGCAGGTTTCCGTTACATCAGAGGGGGCGGGGTCACCCATACGTCATTGGGGAAGCCTGGCCTCCCCCACTACGTCATAGGGGGCGGGGTCAGGTGACTGATGGCCCTGCCCTCCTCATATAAGAAACGTCAGGCCGCCGGGATCCCGCAGTGTCTCCGACAGTGGAGACAGAGGATGCATGGATGGACTGTGCTGGACTGAGAGATCACCCGTCGCTGGATCAGATCAGCCATCGCTGGACCCCAGAGAGATATCATCCGTCGTTGGATAGCAAGAGTGGATTACCACCGCTGGAATCTTTTTTTTATTTTTTTTATTTTTAATAAAGGAATTTTTCAAAGTGTGTTTGTCTTATATAACTATTTTTTACACTTTATTTGTGAAATGGTAGGGGTACTTTTGTACCCCTTACCATTTCAAACAGGGGGGGTGGGATCTGGGGGTCCCCTTGTTAAAGGGGCTTCCAGATTCTGATAAGCCCCCTGCCCGCAGACCCGCACAACCACCAGCCAGGATTGTGGGGATGAGGCCCTTGGCCCCATCAACATGGGGACATGGTGCCTCGGGGGGGCCCCAAAGCATCCTCCCAATGTTGAGGGCATGTGGCCTGGTACGGTTCAGGAGGGGGGGGGCGCTCTCTCGTCCTCCCTCTTTTCCTGCGGCCTGGCAGGTTGCATGCTCGGATAAAGGGTCTGGTATGGATTTTTTTTTTAATTTGACGTGGGGTTCCCCTTAATATCCATACCAGACCTGAAGGGCCTGGTAATTTAATTTGGGGGAACCCCACGCTTTTTTTTTAATTTTTTTATCAATGACTTTTAATGAGTGTTCTCTGTATTACGGGAGCCGACAATTCATTATAGCCGCAAGTGATTTTAAATGACTTTTTTTTTCTGCAGAAATGACACTTTGTGCAGGGACAGTTCTAAGCACGGGAAACATGCGTCCCTTCCATTATCACTATTTGCACTTTATTTACAATATTAAGGATATATATTGTATTTCACTATGTACATGTGATGATTAATGATATTATTATTTTTCACTTATTGGAATTTTTTTAATAAATTTAAGGAGTGTAGTAGGTGAGGTAGCGCCACATATCATTTACAATATATATATATATATATATATATATATATATATATATATATATATACTGTGGGCGGTCGGCAAGTTAACGAGAATTAAAAAAAAAAAAAGATTAATTAAACCCATAAGTGTTTTTTTTCTCCACTACTATTCCTTTATACTGGATTTTGACATTTACAAATGCAGCAATTTAGAATTTGGATGAAAGGTTTAGCACTGGGAAACACTTTTTGAAAGATGAAATATGCATTTTATATACAACTATATAGATCAGACCAAAATGAGGGACAAATTACTACATACTGCAGACTTATCTATTATTTAGTAAGTTGTTGGAAAAAAATAATAATGGGTATGGGCAGTGGTGGTTACTGACTATGAGATATCACCTTTCCAATCTGACTGGTAATTTAGCAGGTGGTTAACATGCATTTTTGCACTTTTTTAATGCATATTTTGGGGCAGTTTTTTTTTTACGTGCGTTGTGGGGAGCACTCTTTAAATGAGCACTTTGGCCCTTTTTTAAAGTGCATTTTGACGCAGGTTTTATAATGTGCATTTTGGTTCTTTTTTAAACACACATTTCAGTGCCTCTTTTGACATGGCTTTTGGCGCTTTTAATGCACATTTTGGCGTGTTTTTTATGTGCATTTTGGCAAACAGTGCATCTGCTAGCCATGTTTGGGTTGCCATTAGCAATTAATGGCACCACAAGCATGACACGTGTTTTACATGTGTTTCCAGAATTCTCTCAAAAATGCGTATTTCTCTAGATTCCTGGAATGCACAGGTGTGAATGGGGTGTTTAAAAAATGAGCCAAAATGCATGTTAAAAAAGGACCAAAATGTGTGTTGTAAAAAACGCCAAAATGCACGTTACACAAACTGCACCAAAATGTGCATTAAAGTGATTGCAAAGTCTATTTTTTTTAGTTAAAAATAACAAACATGTTATACTTACCTGCTCTGTGTAATGGTTTTTCACAGAGCACCCCAGATCCCCCTCTTCTCGTGTCCCCATCCGGAGCTCCTGGCCCTTCTCTCCTGTTGAGTGCCCCCATAGCAAGCAGCTTGTTATGGGGGCACCCGAGCCGAGCCGCTGCTCTGTGTGTCCATTCAGACACGGAGCCACGGCCAGGCCCTGCCCCCTTTCTCTCCTCATTGGCTGACTGACTATGATTGACAGCAGTGGGAGCCAATGGCGCTGCGCTGCTGTCTCAGCCAATGAAGAGGAGAGTCCTGGACAGCAGAGACTCTCGTGCAACATCGCTGGATCTAGATGGGCCCTAGGTAAGTATTAGGGGGGCTGAGGGGGGCTGCTGCACACAGAAGGCTTTTTATCTTAATGCATAGAATGTATTAAGATAAAAAACTTCTGCCTTTACAATCACTTTAACCACTTGCTTACTTGGGACTTAAACCCCCCTCCTATCCAGACCAATTTTCAGCTTTCAGCGCTGATGCACTTTGAATGACAATTGCGCGATCATACAACACTGTACCCAAATTAAATTTTTATCATTTTCTTCCCCCAAATAGAGCTTTTTGTTTTTTGTTAAAAAAATGTAAAAAGACCGAATTTATTCATTTAAAAAATAAAAAGTATTATAAAATTTTAAAACGGGTAATTTTTGTCCGTCATTGATGTATGCTGATGAGGCGGCACTGATGGGCACTGATGAGGCGGCACTGATGGGCACTGATGGGCACTGATGGGTGGCAGTGATGGGCACTGATGGGTGGCAGTGATGGGCACTGATTGGTTACACTGATAGGCAGCACTTCTAGGTGGCACTGATTGGCACCACTTGTGGGCTTTGATAGGTGGCACTTGTGGGTATTTATAAGTAGCACTTGTGGGCACTTTCAGATGACATAAATGAGGCATAATTGCCTCTTCCTTTTTGGGACCGATGTCCCTTTAACATGAGCCGGTGATCGGCTTTTTTTTTCTCCTCCGCTGTCAGCGTGAGAAGAAAAAAAACGAGATCACCAAGCTTTTGTTTTGATCATGTGATCAGCTGTCATTGGCTGACAGCTGATCACATGGTCAGGGGCCGGGCCGACCCCTTACTCGGATCAGTGATCATCTGAGTCTCAGTGACTCAGTGATCACAGTGCGCACCCAGTAGGGGGCACGCAGGGAGCGTGCACAGGGGAGGCCTTCATATGACGGCCTCCCGGGAATTCACATCCGTGCTGTGGCCATCATTTGACCATATCGCGGATGTCAAGTGGTTAAGAAAAGCAACAAAATGTCAAATTGAATCTATTTGGGCACGGTGTGTCGTGTGTTTGTTCAATGCACATTTTGTCATGTTTGTAGCGCATGACAAAATGCATCGCTCCCAACTGTCCCTGATTTTACGGGACTGTACCTGATTTGAAGCAAAGTCCCTCAGTCCCTCATTCCTCCTCATTTGTCCCTCATTTTGGTCTGATCTGTATAGTTGTATATAAAATGCACTATTTATCTTTCAAAAAGTGTTTCCCAGTGCTAAACCTTTCATTCAATTTCTAAATTGCTGCATTTGTAAATTTCTAAAGTCAATTAAAGGAATAGTAGAGGTAAAAAAAAAAGCCCTTGTGGGTTTAAAGTGGTTGTAAACCCTTACAGACCACTTTGACAAGCAAGAAATATCTCCTAAATCTACACGTTTAGGAGATATTTGCAAAAGACAGGCACCGATGGCGCGTAGGCGCACTGAACGTGCCGTTTCTAAAGGCGATCGTGCCATTAGTGGCAGCTACCGCGCGCATGTGCGGGAGTGACATCATCGTGGAGCCACGATACCCGGGAGGAAGATGGATGCTTCATGGAAGAGGGGACAGCAGTGACATCGCAGGCTCCTGTGTCAGGTAAGTGACACATAATGGGCTACTATGCGATGTATAGTAGCCCATTATGCTTTACCCTTGCAGGTAAACAAAGAGGAAGTAAAACCCATCAGGGTTTACTTCCTCTTTAAAGCGGAGGTTCACACAAAAATTGAACCTCCACTTTTCGGAACCCTTCCTCCGGTGTCACATTTGGCACCTTTCAGGGGGGAGGGGGGTGCAGATACCTTCTAAGATAAACGGGTATTTGCACCCACTTCCAGGCATAGACTCCCAGGGGAGTCTGTGCCTCTTCCTGTCTGCTGGGACGCTGCGCTGCGCTGTCTGCTGGGACGCACACGGGTCACAGAGACAGCAGGGACCATTCTGCGCAGTAGGGAACAGGGAAATGAAGCCACAAGGCTTAATTTCCTGATTCCCTTACCGAAGATGGCGGCAGCAGCATCCGAGGACCGAGGTACGGTTCGCCCTCGGGTGCCAACATCGCTGGACCCTGTGACAGGTGAGTGTCCTTATTTTAAAAGTCAGCAGCTGCAGTATTTGTAGCTGCTGACTTTTAAATTATTTTTTTTTTGCAGGACTCCCGCTTTAATATTTTATTTTTGTTTATTTCTCCTTTAAGGGGGCATGACAGGGGGCATGTCCTTTGCCTACATACTTTTGCTAGTAGGTGTCCCTCATTCCCATTTCAAAAAGTTGGGAGGTATGCAAAACGTGTGGCAAAATGCATGTCTGCTAAATTCATTTGAGGTGCCATTAGTAGTGAATGACAGCCAAAAGCGCATTACACATATTGATGCGATTTCTGCATTGCTCAGATTTGAACAGGGCCTAAAATATAGTGTTATTATGTATACCAATTTTTAACCCACACTTTGCATCAGCTTCTCTCCCAGATTCGCCACCTCTGAGCTGGAGAATCTAGGATGGAGATATTTCACACTAATGGCCAGTGAGATCTTCAGATCTCACCTTCATAAAGCGGCCGTCTGTATAAGGTGAATGACAAAATGGTTGTTGCGTCCTGTGATGAGGGGGGAAGAACACGTTCGCCGATCCTCATCTCAACTACATAAACTGATATACATGAGAGATAAGCTGTGATCATCAGGATAGTGGCTTTTCTCTCTTTCTTAGAAATTGACACAAAAGAAAATGTATCTTTTTTTTGCAATCACAGGGAAAACAATAGCAGGCAGGTCTTCAAATGCAGCAATACTGAAACATCCACAAGGTGGCAATGCTTGATAAATCATATGGTATGTAACACTGAATTCTGTGTAATTATATCATGTATGTTTATCCATTTATTAGGCATGTGTTGATACTGTATGTCTAAATGTGTACATGATAACACATGCATATGACCTAGGATCATATGCTTTGTACTCTTTCACACTGGCAACAGTGCTTATTTACCTCTGAACAGTGATCTGCAGTGGATTGCTTTTCGGAGGGCAGTATTGCAGTGGCTAGAAGACGTTCAGGAGGCACTACTACCACCTCCTAACACCTTTTTTTTTGGCCTAACTGCAATTTTATATTGAGGGACCGCATAGCAACCGCAAGATATGTTTGGGGTGCAGTCCCATTGATCTCAATAACCAAGTTTAACAGGTGGTGTTGCCTATGAAATGCTGCAGCCCAAGCTAAAATGGCCGAGCCTACCAAGCAAAGCATCGCGGCAGCGACATGTATACAGCCCAGGCTGAACTGTTATGCCCTGTACACACGATCGGACATTACGACAACAAAATCCATTTTTTCCTGACGGATGCTGGCTCAAACTTGTCTTGTATACACAGGGTCGCACAAAGTTGTCGGAAATTCTGATCGTCAAGAACGTGGTGACGTACAACAAGTACGACGGGACTATAAAGCGGAAGTTCAACAGCCAGTAGCCAATAGCTTCTGTCTCGTAATTTATTCTGAGCATGCATGGCACTTTGTGCGTCAGAATTGTCTACACACGATCGTAATTTACGCAATCAGATTTTGTTGTCATAAAATTTTATATCCAGATCCCAAACATTGTGTGTTGGAAATTCCGATGGAAAAAGTCCAATGGAGCCTACACACAGTGGGAATTTCCAACTATACGCTCCGATCGCACATTTTCCGCCGGAAAGTCCAACCCTGTGTACAGGACATAAAAATTATAGCGAGCAGTCAGACAACGGTACTGCCCCCTATCTGCCAGTGTGAAAGAACCCTTAGCCCTTGTACACACGGTCGGATATTCCGATGGACAATGTCCGATAGGACCGTGTTGTCGGATAATCCGACCGTGTGTGGGCTCCATCGGACTGTTTCCGTCGGAACATCCGACGGACCAAGTTTTACAGCTTGGCTATAAAATTTTCCGACAACATGATCCGATCGGACTTTGTCCGATTGTGTGTAGAGAATTCCGATCGGATAAAGTGCCACGCATGCTCAGATCAAATTCCTAGACCAAAGCTATTGGCTACTAGCCTGAACGTAGTCCCGCCGTAACTAAATAACGTCATCACGTTACGTACGATCAGATTTTCCGACAACTTTGTGCGACCGTGTGTATGCAACACAAGTTTCAGACAAAATCCGTCGGACAAAATCCGATGGATTTCGTTGTAGGAATGTCCGACCATGTGTACAAGGGCTGAGGGATGAGCATAATTGTACTTGGGTTCAGTTTGCGGTAGGTTCAGCAAACTTTACAGAATTGCAGGTACCAAATCCGAACTCCACTGAAGTCAAAGGGAGCCAAATGTTAAAACAGTAATGATAATTTTCTTGGTTAATGGGCAAGGGCATTGGTGTGTGTAGCCTATTGCATTAGGGTGGGCACCCCAGAGCTCAAACATACGTGCGTGTATATGAGCAGAGCAGTGGACGGTGTCAGTCATTTTTAGTTTTTATTATTTTTGACAATATTATTTTTTTACAGCTTTATTTTTTTCACAGACTTGTTGGAGGCATTGGTGAAATATCGAGAGTCTAAACAGACCCCTGATGTCTCACTTCTGAGACAGAGAAAGGGACTATGGACAGAGATTCCCCAGTCCCTTTCTCTGCAGCCTCAGCTGCACTGAACAGTGAAGGAATGGGAAGTGTTATGCCAAGGGGCTTCTTTTTCATTCACAAACTGAAGCCTAGTAAACATAGTTTACTAGGCTTCAGTTAAGAATGAACACAGGAGCGATCAGTGCAGAACACTCACTGTGCTTCCTCAGAAAAGGAAGGGGGTGATAAATTAAATATTTACTGACCCCTTCCCTTGCTCTCCATCCTGAAATATCCTCCGTGGCAGCCAGTGGGTGAGAAGAAGAGGGAAGCTGGTAGCACTGCAGGAGGAAGACGGGGAACCAGGAAGCAGGGGAAATCCACACCACACAAGGTGATTAGGGTGTGCCCAGGCACACACTGTGTGCATGCCTATGGGCAAGGAATTGCCACATAAGTGGCAAGGAGGGCATACGATCCTGTACAATGCCCTACGATACAAAGTAGCATGTCTGCATTAAATCACAGCTTGCTGTGAATGGGACACACAGAAAATAATTGTTGACCGGAATTTTACAATACAGTAAATTGATGATTACTTCACATGGTTTGAATACAGCCTAAGCCTTGTTCACATACTTTACAGTGCCTAGAAAAAGTATTCATACCCCTTGAAATTTTTCACATATTGTCATGTTACAACCAAAAACGTAAATGCACATAATTGTGAAGTGGAAGGAAAAGTATAAATGTTTTTCAAATTTGTTTACAAATAAATATCTGAAAAGTGTGGCATGCATTTGTATTTAGTCCCCCTTTACTCTGATACCCCTAACTAAAATCGAGTGAAACCAATTGCCTTCAGAAGTACTAATTAGTAAATAGAGTCCACCCGTGTGTAATTTAATCCCAGTATAAAGACAGCTGTCCTGTGAAGCCTTTAGAGGTTTGTTAGAGAACCTTTGTGAACAAATAGCATCATGAAGGCCAAGGAACACAC
Organism: Lithobates pipiens; assembly: GCF_037356315.1. Taxonomy (NCBI): domain Eukaryota; kingdom Metazoa; phylum Chordata; class Amphibia; order Anura; family Ranidae; genus Lithobates; species Lithobates pipiens. Next base: position 116,666,639 of record NW_027507758.1, read on the forward strand.
CAGACAGGTCAGGGATAAAGTTATGGAGAAGTTTAAAGCAGTAGATTATAAAAAAAAAATATCTCACGCTTTGAACATCTCACGGAGCACTGTTCAATCCATCATCTGAAAATGGAAAGAGTATGGGACAACTGCAAACATACCAAGACTTGGCTGTCCACCTAAACTGATATGCCGGGCAAGGAGAACATTAATCAAAGAAGCAGCCAAGAGGCCCATGGTAACTCTGGAGGAGCTTCAGAGATCCACACCTCAGGTGGGAGAATCTGTCCACAGGACAACTATTTTATTTTATATTTATTTATATAAAATATTTATTTTATATAAAATATTTTATATTTGTGCACTCCACAAATCTGGCCTTTATGGAGGAGTGGCAATAAGAAAGCTATTGTTGAAAGAAAGCCATAATAAGTCCAGTTTACAGTTTGCAAGAAGCCATGTGGGGGACACAGCAAACATGTGGGAGAAGGTGCTCTGGTCAGATAAGACCAAAATGTAACCTTTTGGCCTAAAAGCAAAATGCTATGTGTGTCGGAAAACTAACACTGCACATCACCCTGAACACACAATCCCCACCGTGAAACATGGTGGTGGCATCATCATGGTGTGGGGATGCTTTTCTTCAGCAGAGACAGGGAAGCTGGTCAGAGTTGATGGGAAGATGGATGGAGCCAAATACAGGGCAATCTTGGAAGAAAACCTGTTATGCCACGTACACACGGTTGGACTTTTCCCGGCAGAAAAAGGACGGAATCATTTCATTGGATATTCCGATTGTGTGTGGGCTTCATCAGACTTTTTTTTTTCAAAAATTCTGACGGCCCTAGAAATAGAACATGTTTTAAACCTTTCCGACTAAATCAATTCCTATCCTGGGTTTTTTTATTTTTTCCTAAAAAAAAGACCAAAAATTATGAAAAAAAGGTTTTCTTAGTTTCTTTTCTGTAAATTTCCTTCACTGATAGGTGCTGATGAGGCTGCACTGATGGGCACTGAGGAGGTGGCACTTATTGGCACTGATTAGGCAGGACTGATGAGGAGGCACGAATATGCCGCACTTATGGGCACTGATATGTGGCAATAATGAGCACTGATAGGCGGCACTGATGGGTGGCACTGGTGGGCACTGGGCACAGATAGGCGTAAATGTTGGGCACAGATAGGCAGCATGGATAGGCGGCACTGATGGGCACTGATGTCCATTGATGGGTGGCATTGATGGGCAGCAATGATAAGCATTGTTGGGCATTGATGTGCAGCACTGATAGCCAGCACTGACTGGCATCACTAATGGCAACTGATTGCTGGCACTTGTGGGCACAGATTGGTAGCAATTGTGGGCACTGGTTGGCACTGATTTCTGGCAGCGTTGGGCAATCACTGCTGACACTGGTGGGCACTTAATTGTAATCAGGGCACTGATGATCAGTGCCCTGATTACATACCTAGTTGTCCCCTGTAGAGAGATGCCACTGATCGGCTCTCCTCTACTCACAATCTGTCAGTGTGAGACGAGTGGCGCCGATTACCAGCATCTCCATGATTACATGTGACCAGCTGTGATTGGACACAGCCGATCACATGGTTAAAGAGCCGCGGCTCTTTACACAAATCGGGGTAGCGTATCCTAGCAACACGGCGCAGCCGTGACCAGGGGTGCGCAAGAGCGGTCGATTGGGGAAGCCGTCATATGACGTCCACCCAGAAAGAGAGCCACATGGCAAGTTATTAAAAGGGGCCCCACAGGCACTATATTGGAAGGAATTTTTCATTTTTATGCTTTCACTTTAAAAATCAAACAATCACTGCTCATTTAGAAATTACGTTTTTCACAAACTTTTTTTTATTGGACATGTCCCCCAGGGCAGGACCCAGACCCCTATAACCATTGTATGCCCAAATTACCTGCATATAAGCCTTCAAAATGGGCACTTTTGATTTTGTACATTCGGGTCCCAATCCCATTGACTGGGGTTCGATATTCTGGTCCGAACTTTCAAAAAAATGTGAAACCTATTTATCATTTACTTCCACTTCACAATTATGTGCCACTCTGTGCTGATCTATCTATTGCATAAAATCCCAATAATATAGATTTATATTTTTAGTTGTAACATAACAAAATGTGGAAAATTTCAAGGGGTATGAATACTTTTTCAAGGCACTGTACATATGCCACGATCTACTGAGAGCAAGCCGGGATCCACTTGATTGTTTGATGTAGCTCTATCACTGCCATGAGGTTACCATGCCCATGTTTGCGATCCATCATCATTGTTTAATCAGAGGTTTTTTTGACAGTCCTGAATAAGAGGGGGGGGGGGGGGGGTAGGTTACTGGCATTCCGGTAAGTCTCTGGTGTGTGGATTGATTTTGGGTGTCACATTGGTTATCCCTGGATTTCTTGCTAAGCACACAGGAAGTCATTTTTGTGACTTTTCTTTTTACTTATTTTATTCTCACGTTGGAGGTGTATATCTATTATTGCATTCCATTGTATAGTACTGGGGCTTCTTCTTTGAATTTTTGCTGCTTATGATTGTTACACACTTATGTTTATAACATTGATGCATGCACTGAACTTTTGTTTTATTCTAACGGTATAACACTATTTGGAGCAGCGCATATCTTTTTTTACATGCTGTTTGGGTACAATGTGATGTTACAGCAAAGAACTAATAGAGGTTTGATACCCCCAATAAAAGAGCATTGGACCTGAAATAGTAGTAAGGTCACATACTGCACTTCTGGCGAGAGGATCATTTTACTCACAGTGTTAAAGTTTGGCACGTTTTCAAGAGGTTGAAGAATAGAAGGAAGATTTATGGACACTGTTTAATCTAATAGACTTTTCAGATATAATTTTTCATTGTAGGAGTTCCTTTTACTTTGTGGAGGGTTTATTATTATTTGGTTTATAACACTGCACAGACTAATTTTTATAGGGTGTCATGCTTACCTGACTTTCAGAGTGATGGTTGGGGGACAGCGTGATGGGAGGGGGGCAGAGGAGGGCAGTATGGGGGTGGCAGTGTGATGAGAGGGGGCAGTGGAGGGCAGTATGGGGGGTAGTGTGATGGGAGGGGGGCAGCAGAGGGCAATGTGGGGGCAGTGTGATGGGAGGAGAGCAGTGGAGGGCAGTATGGGGGGCAGTGTGATGGGAGGGGGCAGTGCAAGGCAGTTTGGGGGGTCAGTTTGATGGGAGAGAGGCAGTGGAGGGCAGTATGGGGGGGTTAGTGTGATGGGAGGGGGGCAGTGTAGGGCAGTATGGGGGGCAGTGTGATGAGAGGGGGCAGTGGAGGGCAGTTTGGGGGGTAGTGTGATGGGTGGGGGCAGTGGAGGGCAATATGGGGGCAGTGTGATGGAAGGGAGGCAGTGGAAGTGCAGTATGGGGGTAGTGTGACGGGAGGGGGGCAGTGGAGGGCAGTATGGGGGGCAGTGTGAGGGGAGGGGGCAGTGGAAGGCAGTTTGGGGGGGTCAGTGTGATGGGAGGGAGGCAGTGGAGGGCAGTATGGGGGGTTAGTGTGATGGGAGGGGGGCAGTGGGGGACAGTATGGGGGGCAGTGTGATGGGAGGGGGGCAGTGGAGCTCAGTATGGGGGGTAGTGTGATGGGAGGGGGGCACTACAGGGCAGTATGAGGGGAAGAGTGACAGTCAGTAGGACACCTGGACACACTATAACTTGCTGGGCAGTGCACTGTGTATTCTTTTATTCTGCTGTTGCAGAGATTGTATTTGTGGCTTACCAGGCAGAGCTGCCTCGGCGAGAAAGCCTTTCCCCTACCGTGCCCAGCGACAGGAATAGTCTTGAGGCAAGAAGCGGGGGCCAGAGTCGGAGTCAGGGGGAAGGGATGGCGGTCCTAGGTATTAAAGGCTGTTTGCCTCTTGTCAAAATTGTGGATACAGCTAGCACCAGGCGGATAGGAGGGCCAGCGGGGCGGCATATAGAAGAACTGATCTCACTCCATTTCCTCCTATCCAGGTGTACATAAATGTGACAGGGGAGCCACACGGGCCCCCTGCAGCATGGGCAGGGTCGCAATTGCGACCCTTGCGACCCTTATAGGTTACGCCCCTGGTAACAGCAGATCTATACTAGCCTCTCCTGGTTTTGTACAGTATTGTCTTGTGCAGCACGTCTTTAGGGCAAAAATGTAGCATGTGCACAGTCTCTGACCATCGTTTCATCTATTAGGTCTTCAGTCTGGCAGTACTCTCAAGCATTACACTTATTGAACATTATGTGCAGCCTAGAGTCGCACTGTTTTTTTACTGGCAAATACAAGTACTGGTACTTTTGGTCAAGTACTTGCAGATGCTGAGTACCAATACCTTTACGGTGCGATTTGAGCCTATACAAAATGAATGAGCTCAAATTTCACTGCAAAGAATCACATGCGATTTGAACAGGAATGTGGTGCAATTCCTGTCCAAATCGCATGCGGTTTCCTGGACCGCCGTTGTGTGAACCTAGTCTAAAGTCACTATGACAAGCCTTGGTTCACACAGGAGTGGTAGGGGAAACCCTGTGTGATTCTGCCAGAAATCGCACCATATTCCTATTCAAATCACATGTGATTCTTTGCAGTGCAATTTGACATGGTAATACAAATAACAGCGCCACAGATATGTGCTCTAATGGACAGCTGCTACTCTAATTATTGCTGGTCCGAACATCAACCCAAAAATCCTCAATCTTAAAGTACAAGTAATCAGAACATATATATATCACATATGTAATAAACAATAGAAGGAAGGAGGCTTCCATAGTGTAAAAAACATCTCACAGGCTTGTTAAAAGAATGTATGTAATCCACTCACATTTGAAGATTGCTTGCCCGGCACTAGGGCGGAACGTGTTCAGCTATTATTAGCCGTTCACCTCCAGACCTATCATAGACTGCGACTGTAAGCCAACAAACCCGATGTCATCAGCGTCCTTGCCCCGACCAAGGATGCCTTTTTTATCTATACCATGAACTACTGTGACGTGTGAAAGGGGAATCTGACCATAAAACTGTGATGTATGGGAGTTGGAGATCGTTTGGAGATATTGTGGTCTTCTGTCTGGTTTATCTGGCGAGTCCATTTTAGTGAGAGCGATGAGGGATTCACACAGTGGGGGGGCACTTGGTGCACTTATAAGCAAAGACTCTTTTACTTCACAAGTTTGAAATATTGTTCAATATTTTCTCTTTATATATTTGTTCATTTTTCATTTGAGTTTTTTGATTTAATGGACTGTTATATACTGTTAGCACTTTAATATTATTGCACAAAGATTTTTTTGTATTGCACTAGCACTTTATTCATATTTTTGCACAGAATTGGTTTGATACATATGTAAAAATATATATATAATAATTTTTCTGATTACTTACACTTTAAGATTGAGGTTTATTGTTTTTAATATCTGACCTTTTCCGTACTTACAGTGAATTTTATATATATATATATATATATATATATATATATATATATATATATATATATATATATATATATATATATTATATCTATACTCCTGATGAGTGAACGTGATTCGCGAAACACGTAGAGTTGTTTATTCATGTGATGCCAAGACAGTTTCGCTTTTCATCCAGCATGTATCTAGTTGTGTGTATATGTATAACTATGTATCATTATCGTATACAATGTATATGTCCATAGTATATTTGTACTATTATCTCAGCCTATTTATATTTGTTGGGTTTATGTTTTGAAAACTTTATCATGCATTTCTAGACCACGGAACTGCGTTTGATACAATAAAGGTTAAATCATTATATATATGCTCCATACACTTATTTACCCTGTTTCCCCAAAAATAAGACCTAGTCTGATTGTCGGTGATGGCTGAAATATAAGCCCTACCCCCCAAATAAGCCATAGTTAAAGTCCTTGTAGGTCTTATTTTCAGGGTAGGGCTTATTTTTGGGGAAACAGGGTAGGGCATATTTGGGGGGGGTAGGGCTTATATTGTAGCCATCACCGACAATCACGCTGGGTCTTATTTTTGGGGGGAAAACAGGGAATACAGTAACAAACCTTATTTAAAGTCCCACTCTTTCTCTTTTTTTTTATTGTCTATAGCCAGGGATGGAGGCTTGTTGCTGGAGACATGCCAGGTCACATTTTTTCCTTTTTTTACATACTGTACTTAAGTCTTTACCTAAGCACTTCTAATATTAACCTCAAGTGTCTAAATGCTAATCTTATTACCAATTAGCGGAAAGCGATATAATCTTATTACCTTTTTATTACATAACTCCTTCTGTTACTATGACCATACATTCACTTGTTGACTTGTTGATTTATTTCATTTTAATGATGGTTCCAAAAAATTATTAATTTACTGCAGACAAAATCGAAAGGTAAGTTAACAGGTTTTATATTGGGCGCACGGGAATGACTAGCATTTAGTGGGCAGGATTTTATGCCTTAAACACATCAACTGAAACAACTAAGGTCTGGTAAATGACAGGTTGCTAAAATGATGGTTTGAAAGCAAGGTTTAGGCTGTCCTTACAAAATCAACTTCTCCTTTGTTTTCCTGATGACTGACTCTTTAAGCTAGGAGAAACTGGCAGAATAAAACGGAGACACATTGAAAGGATCCTTGATTTTCTAGTTCTTTTTGTTGGTATGCTATGTACAATTTGAGTGCTATTGTCGGAGGTATGTTTTGCTTGAGGTTGTAATCAATTATCTGTTCTACAAGTATTTATCAGGCTACATGCCTTGTCTCTGTTTTTTCTCTGGAATTTGCTCTTGGATCTTTAAACCATCACATACTTATATGACTAAGATGAACTTAAAAAGTAAGTTAACGAAGAATGACCTTTATATGTAAAAATAGTAATTAAAGGGGTTTTGAGGAAATTTAAAATCTCCCTTCTGTATGAGATCCATCTATTTAGGTCCCAGGATTTTTCAAGACAGACGATTAGAAAACTTAGAAATTCTATTGGATTCTTACTGCTGTCTGTGTCACCATTTGGGTGTTTGCTCATCCCTTCAGTCTTGGGCTGACCAGCTTCAGCAGCTTTTCTCAACAAGGATATAGTAGAATCATAGGATACCTCCAGAGCAACCCTTTTCAACCATGGTTCCATAGAACCCTATGGTTCCTCAAAAGCTTTCTAGGGGTTCTTTGAGAAATTAGTAATTTCTGCCTCTCAGATAAGCAACCAATGTCACCAATGATATTTTTAGCTATATGTTAGAGGGAATCTTGCCAATGACCACAAATGTAAGGAGCATTCTTCCCAATGACCATCAAGCTATTGTACCTTAAGCTGTAGATCAGGGGTGCCCAACCAGTGGCCCGCGGGGCAACATGTGGCCTGCGGAGCCCTCTGATGTGGCCCTCGACCTCCTGCTCTAAGATGACAGGTTGGCAAGCCCAGATCATGGGTTGCCAACCTGCCATCCCAGAGCAGCAGTTTTGTGAATGAAGCCGCTGGTAGTGGAAGCAAGTGGCTGCGGAGCAGAGCCACATAAGCCAATGCTTCCTGTATAGCGCCCGCTCCTGTCACAGGCAGAGTGATACCAAATGCACTCCGCCTGGGACAGCAACAGCCAGCGATACCAGAATGGAAGACGGTTATTAAAGAGGAAGTAAACCCTGATGAGTTTACTTCCTCTTTCATTCCCTGCAAAGGTAAAGCATAATGGACTACTATGCATTGCATAGTAGTCCATTATGTGTCACTTACCTGACACAGGAGCCAGCGAAGTCACCGCTGTCCCCTGTAGTCCAGAGCATTCATCTTCTTGGTGGGTCTCGCTGCTCCGCCGCTGTCATTTCGCGAAGCCACGATGACGTCACTCCCACGCATGCGCACAGGAGCCGCCACTCGCGGCATATCGCCATTGACCGCGGCGCACTCAGTGCGTCTGTGCACCGCTGTCTACGGTGCATGCGCCATAGACAGCGGTGCCTGTCTTTCGGCAAATATCTCCTAAACCGTGTAGGTTTAGGAGATATTTCTTGGACCTACAGGTAAGCCTTAATCTAGGCTTACCTGTAGGTCAAAGTTGGTTGTAAGGGTTTACAACCACTTTAAAGGTAAGTTACTACTAAACTCACAGTATATATGGATATATCTGTTTTGCAGTGGTTAGTGCAGCTGTGAGTTACCTGCATTGAGCTATAGACTTCTGTTATTACCCGCGGGTTTGTTGTACCTTCAGAAAGTGTGCCACAGCTGCAGGATATAATAGAAGTTTACGGCAAAGTGCAGCTAACCCATAGAAAATCCACAGGTTCACTGCATTGCACCCGCGGTTTGGGCAAATCGCAGTGCATCAGTGTGAAAGCAGCCTTAGGCCCCTTTCACATGATTGGTCTGACCCAATCGGACTTACTATTCACCTCTATGGAGCAGCAGATGTAAATGGACTTGTGTCTGTGTACACCCGCCTACCTAAAAAAAATAGAAAGTGATCTGCCCCTTCCATCTGGTCGAATCGGTTTGGATTAGAGGGCCCATAGAGTAGACTGGGCTGTGTCCATGAACACGGATCTGTCATCCCCCCGTTCTGTTCATTGTGGCCCGCGACCATCTACCAATTTGCTTAAGTGGCCCTCACTCTTCAAAAAGTTGGGCACCCCTACTGTAGATACTGTAGATACAGTCTATTTGTTATAAGCATGGGCTCCCCTAGACTGAAAAGTTATTTCAAATGCTCCTCTGTGTTTGAAAAAAAAAAAAGGTTCCTTGAGCAACAAGCAATTTTTGCCTCTCTGATGAGTAAATACTGATAACAATGATTTTTTTAGCTATTTGTAAGGAAGAGGGGTGCGAGGTCTTTCCAATGACCACAAAATGTAAGCAGCATTCTTCTCAGTGAACAAGTGACCATCACACTAATGTACCATGAGTTGTAGATATAGTACTGTGTATATGAATCCCTAATGAAGCTAAGACATACCAATGGTATGTATCATCCCCAAAATCCGTAAGGGAAATGGGGAATAGAGAACACGGGGGTTTGTGAAAACCAAGGGTAATCCTTGAGGAAGACCATCAAGGTCGAAATGCATCAGTGCTTCTCGGAATCTTACAATCAGGAATATTGTTATATGTTGTACTGTATGAAAAGTTTCCTTTATTGTTTGTCAACGTTTATATTTACTTTAATATTTTCTAATAAAAAATGGTCTTTTATGCTACTCCCTATTTCCTGTGTGGATTTTGTTTTGTAGATGTAGTAATTATTAGGAGGGGTGCCATAGCCCAAAAGTCTTGAGGGTTCCTCCATGTTAAAAAAAGATGAGAGTGGCTGAGCTAGAGAGTGTGAGAGTGTGCTGGAAAATTTGCTATATTTTGCCAAAGCTAAAACAGACAACCACAAAACCCATTTTTCTTTATTAAAGTGGGAAAGCTAAGAACTTTTGTAAAATGGTAACAATAAAACCCAGACAGAATTTCTAAACTACACGTCCTACACTAATCAAAAGTAAAAAAAAAAAAATGTTTATTGGCATTGGGCTTTCACATGCTGGTAATATCTGGTATTGTAACATCACCTTAAAGTGGCTCTAAAGACAGAAGGTTTTTTACCTTACTGCATTCTCTGCATTAAGGTAAAAAAAACAAAAAACTTTCTGTGGGCAGTTCCCCCGCCTGCCCCCATACACTTACACAAGCCTAATCTTGATCCGGAGCTGTGTTCAAGGGCAGCGCCTCTCTCTGATCTTTCTCTCCTCACAGGACAAAGGGGCAGCAGCGGGAGCCAATGGCTCCCGCTGCTGTTAATCCAATCCTGTAACAAGGGAGAGGGGAGTACAGCCAGCATGGTTTGAGATCGAGCCCACAGGTGTGCCACCATGGCAAGCAGCTTCCTATTTGAGCCTCTACAAAATGAACAAATTGTACTGCATATACTTATCCACCCTCTCAGGGATTGTATTATGATGACCTGAACTTCCATTTAGCTGACCCCTTGATCTGGTTTGGGTCTTCCTGCCTCAGCTCCGGGCCGGGCATATGTTGGTGGCCCCCTCTTTCATTCCCTTTGTCCACATGTGAGCCGATACAGTTCTCGAGCTGATCTGTAAATATCAGTTTACTCATATTCTTTTCAGAAATGTTCCCCTCCCTCGATTTTTACAAAGGGTCTATTGTTTTTTACATCTGACCTTTTCTATACTTACAGCGAATTATTGCAGCTATACTCCTGATGAGTGACCGCGATTCACGAAACGCGTAGAGTTCTTTATTCATGTGATGCCAAGACAGTTGGGCTTTTTATCCAGCTTGTATCTAGTTGTGTGTACCGTATATGTATAACTATGTATTATCATTGTATACAATGTATATGTCCATGGTATATTTGTATTATTATGTAAGCCTATTTGTATATGGTTGTGATTATGTTTTGAAAACGTTATCATGCATTCCTAGACCATGGAACCGCGTTTGATACAATAAAGGTTTTATCATTATAAATGAGGTTTGTTACTGTAAAAATAAGTGCATGGAGTATATATATATATATATATATATATATATATATATATATATGTGTGTGTGTGTGTGTGTGTGTGTGTGTGTGTGTGTGTGTATATATATATATATATATATATATATATATATACTCCATGCACTTATTTTTAAAGTAACAAACCTCATTTAATGTCCCACGCTTTCTCTTTTTGTTTTTATTCTCCAAAGACTTAAGTACAGGACAATGGCTCCATGAATTAAGAAGACTCATGGAAAGAATAGAGAAGGGTCACTTTGTCAGATCCGGGCGTCAGTTGGATTGGGAAATGATTGTACGCCACCCCGCTAATCTTGATATATGTATAGCAGTGGAGTGAAGGATATATCTGCCTAGCCCTAGTTAGATTTTGACTATTAGTCAATGTAAGGAGTGTCTGCACTGTGCCCTATCTCCCTCCTAGGTCTAAGTTAGACAATTCTAATGAGCATATTTGTGGAAAGATCTATAATATTGCCCAACATATGCTTTAATGTATTATTTAAAGTGGTTGTAAACCTCATACAGTAAACGAAAAATAACAAAGCATATCCCTCTATAGCGTGTACTTGTCTCATTTAAGAGCACTAAGCATCATTACTGCTGCTTCATTCCTCTGCTATCAGTATGAATCACTTTCCTGACGCCAAGAGAAAAAAGGTGACAGGGGAGGGAGCTCCAGCTGACTGACAGTCTCAGCTCTGTTCCTGCATGCTATGTGAAGAGGAGGGGGGGGGGGGGGTTGTCCCTGCCCTCCAATCAGCTGTTACAGCTCTCCTCACTGAGCTCTGCAGAGTGTAATTTCAGCTCTCCTTCACCTTTTTTCTGACAGCTCAGACAGGCTTTATAAATTCTGTACTTTGGCTGTAGAGAAACAAAGACTGTAGATAAATAGGTACAATGTATGTAGAAGGATTAATTTCATCTCTGTGTATGACCAAAGGCCATTCATTGGGTATATGTAAGGCTTTACAGCCACTCTAATGGATCAATTGCTGGTGATATTCATATACTGATAATCAGTGACTTCTGGGATATTGTAATTAACTGCTGCCATGGAAGGTTATAATAAATTGCTACCCTGGATTAATCCTCATAATCATTTAATGCATTTATGGGGGGGGGGGGGGTTATGTTATAGTTGAACAGTAACTCCACTTTTGTTGAAAAAAACAATCCCCTCTGGGTGATCGATGCACATTGCAAGGATTTTAACAAACTTTGCAGCAGTTTGTTTCACCCTGTCCTTTGGATACTGATTCTGAATGGGAGGGACTGGTTCATTATAATCAATGGGTGTGCTCTCGGTGTTCTGATGAGAAAAGCTGCAGTGTCCGCAACCCTTTAGAAGTAATTAACTCTTTGGGAGTATCTAAAAAGGGAAATTTCTGTTGCAAAAGATGCCTAGAATCTATTTTTTATCTCAGTGCAGACTGGAATAAATCAGTGAGTGAATCACACAAGCATAAACATTTTTGGAGGTGTCTCCAGGTTGCCATCTTGTATTAAAATGGAAAGGAAATGTATAATAACATGAAATTCAATATGGCTTGTGTAGTATACCTTATATTCATTTTTTCAATGAAAGTGGAGTTACTCTTTAAATGTCACCAGGAGGAGAGCTATGTTATAATTAATTAAAGTGTATCTAAACTGAAGAACAAAAAGTTTATATACTGCTCACCAGCTCAATTTTTTTCAACTTTTGCAAATATATTCAAATATCTTCTGTGAACTATAGAACACCTCCCCCCCCCCCCCCCCCCACTATGTTATAGAGATGAGGAGAGGATTAGATGTTTGCAGCCTAATGCCGCGTACACACGAGCGGATTGTATGGCGTACTTAGTCCGTCATATAATCCGACGGACAATCCGTCGTAGTTTCCACTGAACGGACTTGACCACACACAGATACACAAACAGTCCGTCGAAAGCTTGCGCGATGACGTGTACAGCACGTACGACGGGACTAGAAATAGGAAGTCCAATACGCAGCAATGCAACCTTCCGCCGTGTAAATCCTTTCTGGGCATGCGCCATTCTTAGTCCGTCGAACTAGCATACTGACGACCGTATTGTCCGCTGAAACCAAAGTACGACGGACAGATTTTTGGAAAATCCGAAATTCTTAGTACTCCGGACTGCACGCTGAAAAAGTCAGCTGAAGCCCACACACGAGCGGATTGTCCGTCAGTTCGACCGTGTGTACGCGGCATAAGGCAGGAGTGAAGCCTAGGGAGACAACTCTGTTCCTCCATAGACACAGAAGGATGAGTGAATGTTGTCACCCTAGAACAGGAAGTATGTTATTTACATGCTCAATAGCTGACAAACCAATGTAGAACCACATTGCAGGACCTGTAAGCTGTAACATATTACTTTTTTTGCTTTTGGATCACTTTAAAGTGGTTGTAAACCCCCATGTGCAACTTGTACCTATAGGTAAGCCTATAATAAGGCTTACCTATAAGTACTGAAAATATCTCCTAAACATGCGTACCGTTTAGGAGATATTTACCTTGTAGTGCGCTGATGATGTCATCGGCGCATGCACTGTGAAGAAACGGCCCTCTGTGCCTTTTCTTCACTAGTGCTGTGACTGAGGGCTCCATCACGAATGTGCGGGAGTAACATCATGCGACTCTGGCCAGTCACAGAGCTGGAGTCTGAGGCCCCGGAAGGAAGTGGGACGAAGATGGATGCGGCCACCAGTGGGGACGGCTCAAGCTTTGTTTGCAGTTAAGTGCTACATAATGGGCTAGTATGTGAAACACTTCTTTGAATTTTAATGCACTAATATACACTATATTGCCCAAATGCTTGGCATAATATAAAAGATGATCTTATGCCAAGTACATAGATACCAAATATGACATGCTTTAAATTTGTGCACAACTGTGCAGCGGCGACAAACTACATACATTTCTAAAAGCTTTTAAAAGCTTTTACAGGTTACCAATTTAGATTTACAGAGGATGTCTACTACTAAAAGTACTGCCCTCGTTCTGGCGTTCGCGGTGATACCTCACATGCATGGTGCAATTGCTGTTTACAAATGACAAGAGGCAGACGCTTGTTTTCGCCTTTGCGCACAAGCACGGGGGAACAGGGATGCTTTTTTTCTTTCTTTTTTTTTCTTTCTTTTGCTTTTTTATCTTATTTTTACACTGTTCCTTTCATTTATTTATTAATTTTTTTCATTTTTATTGTTATCGCAATAAATATCCCCTATGATAGCAATAGGTAGTGACAGGTACTGTTTTTTTTTTTTTTTTTTAATTGGGGTCTATTAGATCTCTCCTCTGCCCTCAAAGCATCTGACCACACCAAGATTGGTGTGATCAGATGCTTTCCCAATTTCCCAATGACGCATTTTATATCCGACGAAACTGAAGTCATGAAATGCTCGTAGCTTCCGGTTTCTTAGGCTATAGAGATAATTAGCCGCTAGGATTGCTTTTACATGGAAGCTGACTGATGGCTAAAAAAGAACGATACCAAAAAACTAAACCTGCAGGCATCATTCTGGTATAACCACTCAAAGTCTATCAACAAACTAGTATGTTGCTGGTCCTTGTTGGGCATATATTGTAATGTTCTTTTTTTTCATGTAGCCTGTGGGCTGAACAAAAAAAAGATATTGATCGGTGGGTATGCCCACCATTAGAATACCGCCCTGCATCCACCCACTTCTAATGTTGGGCATACATGAACTGTTTTTCTTTAACTGTGATGGTGAAATCACCTCCTACAGCACTGGAGTCACTGATTTACATTTCGTGAGAGCAAACGCTGTTGCAGTCAAGATAAATAAATCAGTGCTGCAGCTGAATGGTGTACCTGAAAAGCAAACAATGGTAACAATAAAACATTAACGCAATAAAACAACAATCTGTGCCAAAAAAAGAGTAAAAAAGCAAGCTATGGTAGGAATTAAAGAAGCTGAGGACACAGGTCATTTTCCTACAAGAGGCCCATTTTACTCACCTGTCTACATCTAAATTACCCACACACGTGTACAATCAGTGGTTCGTCAGTACGTCCCCGGTTAGTAAATCTAGAGGTACGGCCATTGCGATGAATAAATTGTGTCCCTTCCAACCCACGGGAAATCAAGTAGACCCCAGGGATGTTATGTCTTTCTTAAAGGGACTATTGCAGATACAAAATACACTTTTGCCAACATATACGCTCCTCACTCAAACCAGCTAACTTTTCTCTATATGGCCCTGGAGTGCCTTGCCGAGTTTAGGGAGGGATCCCTGATTTTCCGGGCGACTTCAATGTCAGTCCAGACCCATCCCACAATACTTCACGAGCACATTACTATGTCAGACCATGCGCCGATCATGGGCCTGGTCTTGGCGATTAAATTAAAACCTGTTGGAAAACTCTGTAGCAGCTTCAAAGATCTCAGACACCTTGACATATTATTTTAAGGAAAACACAACAGATGACCAGTGATGATCTGGGAAGGCCATAAGTGGTGAGGGGAAAACTGATTTCCCTTGGCTCTAAACTAAAAAGGGAAAGCTAAGCAGACTTCCACAGGGTACTGACCACACTACAACAAGCGGAACTCAAACATAAGAATGGTGGAGACCCTGAGGCTTTACTAAAACTGACTGAGCTAAGGGAGCTGTTCTCACGCTTGCTAGACCGCTAGGCACAGTAACAAGTCACAAGTACTGTCACACAAGTACTATGAACAAGGCAATAAATGCAGCCGTATACTAGCTAGAGCTCTACATACGAAACACGCTGAGACATACATGAATAAATATTGCTCCCCTTCTGGAGAACTGGTATTTCAGTCATCCAAAATTGCCTCTGGTTTCCGTGATTATTATGCAGAACTGTATAATTTGGACCCTAACTTGATTCCCAATGCCAAGGCCACTAGGCTGACTGTAATTCGGGCCTACTTGGCTAGGACTGGCCTACCACCTTTGACTGACGACCAGCATGTTTACTAGGTTTATTTGGAACTCGCGGAAATCGTGCATTGCTCAGACAGTACTAAAACGTTCAAAGCATTCGGGTGGCTTGGGAATTCCAGACATAGATACTACCGGACTATAGTGCCACAGTGGATCCTGAACTGGCGCTTCCATATCCACTCTAAACTCTGGGTTTCTGTGGAGAAGTATATAGCAGGCAGAAACCTATCCTATGCCCCCTTACTTCTTTGGGAGCACATGGGGTACATGGGACCGTGTTAACAGAATGCTGGCTTTAGCTCCAGCTGTGTCCCCACTGGCACCACTGGGAGGGTTTCTTTAACTCCCTCCGGGAGAGAAATGGCTTTCTTTGGACCCTGGGTGGATGATGGGAATGATAGCTGTGGGAAACTATTGAGGAATGGCAAGCTGATACCCTTTGAGTCTCTGACAGCTAGACCTGAAGGTCCTCAAATTAACTTTTGGAGGTATAGACAATTACACCACTTTTTTGAAGTTCATGGGAGCTCCATAAGAGATAACACTTCAGTTACACATTTTGAAGGCCTTTTTATAGCTGATGAACCAGAGCCACACATGGTCTCAGAACTTTACCAATTGCTGGGGTCACTGTGGGTGGATTATATTTCTGACTGTGCCCAAGTGTCCTCGAGCCTAGATGTAGCACTGCTGGAGCTGGCAGAACTGGCCCTTAGACAGCGTACTCTACCTCAGTAGTAGTAAGAGTAGACTTCCCCTTGATTGGAGCACTGACTGAGAACATTGCCTCTTCCTGCCCTGGAGGACGATACAAATGCTCTACTGGTGGGAGCCCGGTGTGAGTAACGACAGTGACCAAGAGCTTATAGGTATGATCCTGATCCTGACCCTTATTTTCTCTTCCCTTTCCCTCTTTCCCACTCCTTCTCACTTTCAATTTTCTCCTGATATTAATACTGTATTGAGGTCAGGTCTACATGCCTCCTCAGGCTATCATGGATGATCAGTAGGATTAACCTCCAGCTGACAGGGGGTGGGTTGCCAAGTATATAGTAGTACTACTGTGCCCCCTTCTGGTGCTCTGGAGGGGCTTGGACGTGGCCTCGGCGAAGTACTAGGGGAGGTAGGCTGTAGGCACTAGTTGCACCCCTCCTTAGGTGTGAAGTCCAGGCTGGGTTGTGTCGGTGTCCATCTAGATCGGAACACTGGCTGAGGTCAGAGTGAAGCGAGAAGATGGTTTTTGTGTTGAGCAGCCCACCCCTGCTGGCAAATACATGGTTGACAACTGTAACCCTAACATTATTTTAAGTGGTGGACCGACGACGATAGAGAGCCCTTTAACATCTTATTAAAAGTTAATACCTTTTTACTATGTACGTTTTTATTTGTCTATTTTACGTTCTTGTTTACAATGGTGCATGTGTCACAACTGTACTGAATACTGCAAATGTATGTTAAGATATGTACTTATACCAAATAAACAAAGTTTTACAAAAAAAAAAAAAAGCAGCTCAATGAGATGAATTGGTAGCTACCTCTAATGCCGCGTACACACGACCGGACTTTTCGAGGGACTAGGTCCGGCGGTCTTTCCGACTGAGTTTTGGCGGAGTTCCGACGGACTTTCCGAATGAACGGACTTGGCCACACACAATCACACCAAAATCTGATGGATTGATGACGTACGACTGGACTAGAATAAGGAAGTTCATAGCCAGTAGCCAATAGCTGCCCTAGCGTCAGTTTTTGTCCGTCGGACTAGCATACACACGAACGGATTTCTCGGTCCGGCGGAGTTCCGGTGGAAAAATTTAAAACATGTTCTATTTCTAAAGTCCGCCAGATTTTAGGCAAGCAAAGGTCTGATGGACCCCACACAAGATCGAATTGTTCCGTCAGACCATTGCTGTCAGAAAGTCTGGGCGTGTAGGCGGCATTAGGTGAAATTGTGCTGCCAGATAAATTGGTAATTTCGCTGTAAAGTCATAGCTGACAGCCCTGTATATCTGCCCTACTGTACAAAAATGTATTTTTTATATACTGAATAGCGTTGTAAAACTATTGTTAAAGATAATATGTAACTAATGATTAAGTTGCCGGTTTCACCTTCTTGGCTCGTGCTATCCAACAAAAGCAGACAAAGGCCCTCCAACACTCGTCAATATTCCTCTACCTTTGCCCACACAAGGTACTTTGTTTCTATTATACATTGGACAATGTTAATGATTTTGTTGCAACATGCACTGCCCCGTTACATCTTGAACTTTTCTTTACACACTTTTCAGGTTTTGAAAAGCATGCTAATTGCTGATTCTGTGCACAGACAAGTATTTATTGTGCTTCGGCAAGTTTGTCAGCACTTAGCTTTGTAATCCTTTGAGTTATGTCCCAACACAAAAGATGCAGAGAAGTAAAAAATGAATTAAATCCATTTGCAGCTGGTTTCTGCAGATCTATACATTAATTATAGATGATTATTAGCACTATACATCATTAGGCTATGTTCACAATTGTGCATTGCGGGAATGCACGCCAAATCATACACTTTCCTGCAACGCACAAAACGCACTTTCCTTTTACAGATGTGTGGCGGTGCTGAGCAGAGGGTCATCCTGCTGTAGTCACATGATTGGATCTGGTATTTTATTAAGTAAACCAATCACAAGAGCAAGAAATTACAATTCTGAGGGAACCAATCGTTTTCAAATGCCAATGTTTTCATTTTTTGCCACTTTTATGAAACAAAAACAGAGCGATAATTTTGAAAAAAAAAACAAACATATTTTTTACTTTTTGCTATAATAAATATCCTCAAAAATGTTTTTTAAAAACTAATTTCTACATCCGTTTAGGCCAATATATATTCTTCTACATATTTACTATGGGAAAGATTTATGGCATTTTTATTGTAATTTTTTTTTTCTAGTAATGGCGGTGACCTGCAATTTTTAGTGGTACTGCAACATTGCAGCGAACAGATCGGACACTTTTGACACATTTTTGGTGTCTAACTTTGAGGGGATGGGACTGACTAGAGGAGCAACCAGATCATTGTTCCAACTTACACAAAGTTCTGGCTCTCGTGACCATGATCTCGAGTGGCCACGTGCATCGGGTCTTCCGCACCTGCTATCGCTCTTAAAGGGAAAGACGTACCCATACAGTGATTCGCTGGAATGCGCCACTTTGCCAACGTATATCGGCGTGAGCCGGTCGGCCGGTCGTCAAGTGGTTAAATCACCCTTTAAATGTACACATAATCTGCAGTCACAGAAGCAGTCATTTTTCCTATTCATTGTATGCATAGGCTTCAATTTCTTTATATTATTACTGGTATTTTTTTATTGCCAACTATTTACACAGCACTTTACATACTGTACTTTCATCAGTCCCTACCCTCAAGGAGCTGTGTTAATTTTGACTCATATTTCTTTTCTTTTTTTTTTTTTACTCATATTTCAATTTAGTTTTGACTAAAATGCCATTTTAATTGTAGTCATATTTTAGTCATCCAAATTGGTTTTAGTATTTCAGTCGACTAACATCTAATGGGTTTAGTTAAATTATAATGCATTATTTAAGCATTTCTCTAGAATTGCCAAACTCATATACTCCTGGAGTAAAAATTCAATAACATGTTTTTATTTATTTTATTAAGGTTTGCACTACAGACACAGATTTAGCCATTGTGATATAGAATGTCCTTTATAAATAAAACCAATTTTCATAAAGAAACAGAAATCGTGCTTTTTGACCTACAGAAGTGCAACTTTAATATATATATATATCACTGTTAACTCTATTGGCTATAATTGCCATTGCACACATTACCTGGATATATTACCAACATTAAATATTAAGAAAAAAAGAAAATAATTTTTCAAATTTTGTCTTTTTGTTTCAGCAGCTTAGTAGATGCCCTCTATGTATTCTTATGTGGTAGTGCAGAGTTCATTTTGACATCAAACTTCAATTTAGCTTTAGTCATTTCGTTTTTTTTTGTCTAAAATGCCATTTTTGTTTTAGTTTTAGTTTTGTTTTTATAATTTTCCTTTCCTGGTGCCTATCTATGGCAGCATACACATGGTTGGTTGCTCTGCCCCCAACCATGTATGCTGCCACTGGAGTCACCAGGAAAACAGAAAATTGAATACTTACCTTTCCTTAATTTTCCTTTAATTCCTGGTGCCTATCCATGGCAGCATACACATGGTTGGGGGTAGAGCAACCAACCATGTGTATGCTGTCATAGAGGCATCAGGAAAATATTTTTTCCTACGAAATTAACAATTTTTGCTCAACTCCACACGTCGTGTTTAGAGCAGCCTATTGATTTTAAATGGAAAACTTTCCTAAGGTCCCTATCTCGCATGCATACACTAAAACCTAGTAAGCATGGGTCAAATGTCAGCCGGCATCGGATGGGTCAATAGAAACTGGCAAACATTCAGCCTGTGTGTATGCCAGCTGGTCCGACATGGCCGGCTTCGGTTGAAGGCTTTTGACCAAAAGAGGCCTACCAACTGACTCCCTGAGAGCACTGACTGAAGTGTTCTGGGGGGGTATCCCCCTGTCAGAACACAATAGAACAGCAGGGGAGAACATTGGATTGTTAGTACAGCAGTTCCTCCTGAGCGGTCAGGTTTTAAAAATTGATTAGTGTGTGGATGAGGCTTTAGGCCAACTGGAAAGCAGCCAGTTAAAGGGGTTGTAAACCCTCATGTGCATAGGACGCATTAAGGTGAAAAAACTTTTGTCAGTCACCAGCCCCCCTCCCCCCTTTTACTTAACTGAGCCCTGGAATTTCCAATAGCGAGGATGCTTTGTCCCTCTGCCCGGGGTTCTCTACACTTGATTGGATAGATTGATAGCAGCGCAGCCATTGGCTCCCGCCTCTATCAATTAAATCCAATGATGTGGGTGCCGGGGGGCGGAGCCGAGTCCGGCATTCGTGTCTATGGGAGCCCGCCCACAAGGTAACAACCTAGGGGCTTCTGATGTGGGGAGGAGCCGCGAGAGCCACCAGGGGGGACCCCAGAAATTGAGGATCAAGGCCACTCTTTGTAAAGCGAGCTGCGCAGTGGAGGTAAGTATATGTTTGTTATTTTAAAAAAACAAAAACAAAGCTTTACAATCACTTTAACCTATCGGCATATCTTTGAAGTGTGGGAGAAAACTCACACAAGCACAGGAAGGACATGCAAACTCCATGCTGATAGTATCATCATGACCAGGACACAAACCAAGGACCCCAGTGCTGCCAGACAGAAGTGGTAACTAATTGGTCTCAGCTTCCTATTTTACCGTACATGCATTCACATGACATTTCCCCAAGACTGCCTGAACACTACTATACTTTAGCATTCCCAGAGCGACAATTTTGAAAAACCAACAATATTGTTTTACTTTTTGCTATAATAAATATCCCCCAAATTTCTTCCTTAGTTTAGGCTGATATGTATTCTTCTACATATTTTTGGTAAAAAATATTGCTATGAGCATATATTGATTGGTTTGTGCAAAAGTTATAACGTCTACAAAATAGGGGATAGATTTATGGCATTTTTATTACTTTTTTTTTTTTTTTTTACTAGTTATGGTGGTGATCTGCGATTTTTAAAACGATGGCATGCGCATTGTGTCAGTCGTTGTGCCACGGGTGCTCCCTAGTGTTCTAAAAGCACCCGACGTACAGCTACGGTGGCTCGTCCAGGGGAGCCAACCTGCCGCAGTATAACTGCGGCGGCCGGTCGGGAGCAATTAAGTGCTCAGACTGCGCCAAGTTTAATGTCAGCAGCCTTCTGACTATGTACATACATAAGCGTGCCATTAATCTGGCAACATCTGAGCAGCAAGCTGTCACCAGAAATTTTGGCAGCTCTCTTCTCAGCTCCATAGTCATTAGAGTGGGCTGTCTCTGACATCTGTCTATTTTGAAATCATGGTGGTGGAGCCATATGGATTTGTTTTAGTAACATTTTGGAATTGTGTTTTTTTTTGTGTATGTCTGTGTAAATCCTTTCCATTTCTATCCAAAATTAGAAAAAAATTTTTTTGGGCTTGACATATATAATGTATGAAATTTTTTTTAACTATCCACGGCATATTTGCCCCAATGTTGTAAAGCGCTGCGTAAACTGTCATAAATCCTGTATAATAATAATAATAATATTTGCACATCATGACACTTACTTTGCAAAGCGATCCCCTGCAGCGGCTCAATGTCCACGCTCCCCTCTGTCACTGGTGTTTCCATCTACACTCGCTCTTATTCCACGTTAGGAGTCTTTGGCCATCCCTAATGCCTGGGCAAGGGTGATGTAACTCCTGTCCTGTGCATATGCTTAGGAGTTGCTTTGTCCTGCTACTAATTGTGCTGAGACTGTATACTGAATGAGCCCTACAATCAGGGTTTGCTCCCACCAACTGCACTCCCCAGTCCCAGTGTAAGACAAGGAGAAAAGCTTAAGACCCCTTTCACACTGGAGGCGTTTTTCAGGTGCTTTAGCACAAAAAATAGCGCCTGTAAAGCGCTTAGAAAAAGCCTCATCTGCAATCCCAGTGTGAAAGCCCGAGTGATTTCACACTGGGGCGCCACACTGGCAGGACGGGAAAAAAAGTCCTGCAAGCAGCTTCTTTGAGGCATTTTAGGAGCGGTGTAAAAACCACTCTTAAAGTGCCCCTGCCCATTGAAATCAATGGGCAGCGCCGACGAGGTGCCTGCAAAGCACCTCGGCAGCGTTGCTTTGCGGGCGCTTTTAACCCCTGCTAGCTGGGGTTAAAAGCGCTAGTGCCTGAAAAGCGCCGCAAAAACAACGTTAATGCACCACTAAAACCACCGACGCCCCCGGCGCTGGCAGTGTGAAAGGGCTCTAATGGTAGGTACACTCTAACTAAAGCCTAGTACTTAACCAATTGCCGACCAGCGCACGACGATGTACGTCGTCAGAATGGCACGGCCAGGCAAATGGGCGTACATGTACGTCCCTTTAAATTTGCCGCCCTGCCATCGGGAGCGCGCCGCCTGCGGCGCGCTCCCGCGCTGGTCGGGACCTCCGTGAGTCCGGTCGCAGGACCCGCGGACTCGATCGCCGCGGGCATCCCCGCGATCGTCTCACGGAGCGGCCGAATGAAGAAATGCCGTTGTAAACAATATTTCTCCATTCTGTCTAGCAACTAGTGACGCTGATCTCTGCTCCATGTGATTGGAGCAGAGATCAGTGTTCACTAAATGAAAGCCCAACCCCCCCACAGTTAGTAACACACCCCTAGGAACACTTAACCCCTACACTGCCACCCACTGGTTAACCCCTTCACTGCCAGTGTCATTTACACAGGAATCACTGCATTTATATAGCAGTGATTATTGTATAAATGACAATGGTCCCAAAAATGTGTCAAAAATGTCCGATGGGTCCCCCACAATGTCGCAGTCACAATAAAAATCGCTGATCGCCGCCATTACTAGTAAAAAAAAAATAATAATAAAAAATGATTAATAAAAATGCTATAAAACTATCCCTATTTTGTAAATGCTATAACTTTTGCGCAAACCAATCAATAATCGCTTATTGTGATTTTTTTTTACCAAAAATATGTAGAAGAATACGTATCGGCCTAAACTGAGGGAAAAAAATGTTTTTTTATATATTTTTGTGGGATATTTATTATAACAAAAAGTAAAAAATGCGTTTTTTTCAAAATTGTCGCTTTAGTTTTGTTTATAGCGCAAAAAATAAAAACCGCAGGGGTGATCAAATACCACCAAAAGAAAGCTCTATTTGTGGGAAAAAAAGGACGTCAATTTTGTTTGGGAGCCACGTCGCACGACCGCGCAATTGTCAGTTAAAGCGACGCAGTGCCGAATCGCAAAAAGTGGTCTGGTCTTTGACCAGCAAATTGGTCCGGTCTGAAAGTGGATATGGACTGAATGCGGGCGACATCGGCCGGTTCAACAAAAAACGGCCAACATTCGGCATGTGTGTATGGCAGCCGGTCCAACAGAAGCCGGACGAGCATGCTGGGAAACCAGCAGCCGACTGGCTCCCGATCAGCACTCTCAGCCAATGTTCTGGTGCGGGGTGTCCCCCTGTCAGAACACAATAGCTCAGCAGGGGATATTGTTGTACTAACATTGGATTGTTAGTACAGTGGCTCTGATATAAGCTGTCAGTTGAACAAAAAAATAAACTGATAGTGTGTACTAGGCTTTAGTCACTTTCGGTGGAGTTCAGACAGACTTTCCAATCAAACTGTCTTGGGGACACACGAATGTACTAAGTTCGTTCGAAAGTCTGTTAGTTTTTAACGTGATGACGTAAGACGGGACTAAAAAATGAAATTCAATAGCCAGTAGCCAATAGCTTCCCTTGCGTCATATTCAGGGCCGTCTTTAATATTGATTTGACCCTGGGCAAAACTTTTCTTGGGCCCCTCCCCCCCCCATGCAGTGATGATTTGAGGGATATGAAGTCAGGGGGGCATAATATACATATCAATGCTGCCGGCCGCCGCTTTTTACATATGAATTGCACCGCTATTTACATGTGAATGCTGGTAATTTACATGTAAACACAGGGTCTGCAGGTGAGTCATCTGTACACAACAATAGGGCAGAGCTGGGCAGCATTAGTAGCAGCACTTCACGCTGAGATATTGGGACACAGCACACAGCACAGGACTAAAGGGATCAAGGGATGAGGGAATTTTTAACTGGGATAGTTGGCAAGTATGAGGCAACTGCTTTGGGCCCCACAACAATGACAGGGCCCAGGGCAGCTGCCCCTTTTGCCCTGCCTTAAAAACGGCCCTGGTCGTATTTGGTCCCCCGGACCAGCATACAGAGAATCGGTTTTCCCGATGGGGATTGAGTCCGTCGGACAGATTTGAAACATGTTCTATTTCTAGGTTCGTCAAAATATTTTGACGAAAAATGATCGGATTAGCCCACACACAATCGGATTGTCCAAAGGACTGATTCTGTTGGACCTAGTCTGCCGGAAAGTCCGGTCATGTGTATGCGGCATTAGCTTTCCTAAACTGTTCGATGGTGAATGGGAGCTCCAGAGCTGCAAATGCAGCCACCTTTACTTGTCCCTGGACAGCGTGTTACAGAATGAATTAACCCAATCAAAGAGTCTGAGACTGCATTCATTCTTATGTAGACCAACAATCACATGATTTTACGCATTCACAAAACATGCAAAAAAACTGCATTTCATGCTGCTTATGGTGCCTCTCATTGTTAATGGCACGCCAAACACTATGCTTCTAAAAGCCAATTTTTTCCTGCCCCTGTGCATGAGGATTCATAGTATAATTGTGTGCGCAGGAACCACTGATGATGGTCAGTGCTTGCGGTGCTCACAGGGCTGGAGAAGATGTAGGAAGTGCCAGGACCCCTGTAAACCAGCTTGGATACAGTTATGTTAGCTTGGGGACAGACCGCTGCAGTAACAGGCTACACACTTGGAGCTTGCGAGCTCCTTCTACATACCTATACATCTCCTCCAGCCCTGTGAGCACCGCAAGCGGCCGTGGTTTTCCATCATTGGCGGGTCCCACAGTATGGGGACACTGCTGTGGTCCTGCTGGGAACTGCTGCTCTACTGTAATGGGCATTACTAGGATCGTAGAAGTTCTTGTAATGGGCATCACTGGGGTGAGAGGTTCTTGTAGGCATCATTGGGGTCATAAAGGTTCTTGTAATGGGCATCACTTGGGTCATAAAGGTTCTTGTGGGCATCACTGGGGTCATTGTGGATCTTGTGGGCATCACTGGGGTCTTCGAGGTTCTTGTAATAGGCATAACTGGGGTCATTGAGGTTCTTTTGGGCTCTCACCAAGCAGATGAACGTCCCCAAATCCACGATGGAAACTCCTGAATCCTCTATTTTGTTCATATGCCTGAGGTTGCTGGGAGGAGAGAACAGTTTGTTAGATGCAAAAAAAATGCTAAAACGCTCGTGCAATTCTGCCCCCCCCCCAAAAGTCATGTGCTTTTTCGTGCAACAAGCAGCAGGACGACGCTCAGGTGCGAGTGGACACCACTGAGTATAATGAGAATGAGAATGTTTAGCATCGTTGTGCTTCGGGAACCTGCTCAGGTGTGAATGGGGGGCTAAGGGCCCCTTTTGATGCGTTTTGGGGGTAAAAAAAGGCAGAAGAAAAATGCATGAAAAATGTATGCCTTTAGATCCTATGGAACTCTTCACACCAGTGCACTGTGGGTGCAGTACATTGTTTTTTCTTTCTCAATTACATGTACATTTTTAACCACTTCAATACAGGGCATTTTCACCCCCTTCCTGCCCAGACCAATTTTTAGTTTTCAGCGCTGTCGCACTTTGATTGACAATTGCTACGGTCATGCAAAACTGTACCCAAATTAAATTTTTATGTTTTTTTCCCCACAAATAGAGCTTTCTTTTGGTGGTATTTGATCACCTCTGCGTTTTTTATTTTTTGAGCTATAAAAAAAAGAAGAGCAAAAATTTTGAAAAAAAAAAACACAATATTTTTTACTTTTTGCTATAATAAATATCCCAATTTAAAAAAAAAAAAAAAAATGTCCTTACTTTAGGCTGATACGTATTCTTCTACATTTTTTTGGTAAAAAAAAATCACAATAAGCGTATATTGATTGGTTTGTGCAAAAGTTATAGCGTCTACAAAATACGGGATAGATTTATGGCATTTTTATTTATTTTTTACTAGTAATGGCGGAGATCTGCGATTTTGTTCATGACTGTGACATTGCGACAGACATATCGGACACTTTGATACATTTTTTGGGACCATTCACATTTATACAGCGTTCGGTGCTATAAAATTGCACTGATTACTATGTAAATGTGACTGTCAGGGAAGGGGTTAACACTAGGGGGTGATCAAGGGGTTAATTATGTTTCCTAGGGAGTGATTCTAACTGTAGGGGGCAGGGACTCACAAGGGGAGGAGACCAATCGGTGTTCCTCAGTACTGAGAACACACCATGTGAAAAGACCATACGATTTTCTTGCGGCTGCATTTTTGAAAAGGTGCATGCACCTTTTTTTTTTTGTGGAAATGCAGGCGGGGCAGCCCATTCATTTGAAAAACAGAAAAATGCATAGGCGTGAACCTAGCTGTTAATAGGGTTGCCACCTGTCTAGAATCAGGGTTGCCAACCGCCAGTAAATTTACTGACCATTTGTAAAAATCTGTGTTTTACCACTGCCAGTAAATATCAGTGGCTGATAATTTCATGCTGTGTTGACTTTTTAAGTGTAAATCAAGCAAATGACTTTGTTCTAGGTATTGTCAGTGTTTCCATATCATGTTTATACTGTTCAAATATTCACTGTGTTAGTTTTCAATAGGAGTTCTGTAATTTCTCAGGTTGCCAGGAAAAAAAACGCGCTCCGCCAGTAAATTTTCCATGTTTTGTCAGTAAAAAATGCTGCGGGAGTTCGGCAACCCTGTCCGGGATTCACCCAGACAGTCAGGGTTTGGAAATATGTGTCCGGGTTTCAGTCTGCCTGAAACCTGGACACATTATTCAGACTGTGCTGTGGCTCCCCAAGTAACTGAGATAGTCACACAAAATCTATGCGCTTCATTACCACTCTCTTTGGGGCATCTATAATCTTTTATAATCCTATAGTGTATACTATGGAAAAAAATGTGCCATGTGCCGCTAAAGTGTTCGGGTGTACTTGAAGAAAAGGTGGCAACCCTAGTTGTTAGTGTGAACGCACCCTTGGTGATGAGCTCAGGCATATTTCGAGGGATATGCAATTAGCGGACCTCCAGCTGTTGCAGAACTACAAGTCCCATGAGGCATAGCAAGACTCTGACAGCCACAAGCATGACACCCAGAGGCAGAGGCATGATGGGACTTGTAGTTTTACAACAGCTGGTGGTCCACTAATTGCATATCCCATGTGTGTGCCCAGCAGCTGGATGAGGGGTACAGGTATAGGAATGCCCCGGTGTTTATGGCGACCCATCACATTTGGCTACCCGCTGGACTGCGCATGCGTGATGCCACCATATGCGTTCCACCCCTGAGTCCAGGTTCAAGCCCCAGCATCCAAGTGGACATAGAGTTCGATTATAATTATGCCGAGTGAAGCGTGGCCGCAAGGGGCCCTGTGCTGGAAAGCATATGGCGGTGTCGCTCATGCGCACTCCAGCGGGTAGCAAAATGTGATGTGTAGCCGAATGTGACACCGGCCACAGATGATTGGCCCCTGCAGGTGACCACTTCCGGGTTCTTCTGTTCCTGGTGGTCCTCACACACCCCCCAGCTCAGGACTGCTCACATTGGTCACTGCTAGGACCTGCACAGTTCTGCTTTGGTCCCTTTTTATCATCACACATTCCCTATCGAACACTGACAGCGCAGGTTCCCTACACCGTTCCCTACACGGCTCCCAGGCGTCCCGCCATAGCCCGGGGTAAGAGCGAGCACAATGAGCAGGCAGGGATTGTGCAGGGGGCGTGGCCCGCGTGTATACTACACATCGGCATGACGTTGGTTGCCACGGAAACGCATTCCGCTCTGACCTCCTTGCGCGTTCCCGCCGCCCTCCCTCCATCCGGGCTCCTGGCTCGCCACACAGCTGGAGGAGCAGAGCGGGCGGCCCCATGGCGGAGGATGCGGAGTGGGTGCTGGACAGTGTGCTGGCCTTCCTGAGGTGTCCGCTGTGGACGGGGCCGGTCACCGACTTCATAGAACAGAAATGCTCAGGTAGCGGGGACAGAGGGGGGCCCCCTTATCTCACACTCCCACAATGCTGTGCGGCCCACAATCAGGGGTTCAGCGGAGGAGGCAGCTGTGTGCGATGTATGGGAAAGCTTCACTTCACAGCGCAGGCGTGCTGCTTTCATTTATGTTGCAGTGCATTGCGTTTGTGTACATTTGGATGAGTTGCATTAAAAACAAAGTAGCACATTCTGTAATTTTTCTAAGCGCTGGGCAAATGCAAAGCAACACGCTGGTGTGAATGGCATTCGTAGGGAACCATTACTACTTTGTTGCCATTCTTTAGAAATGCACTCACAAATGCTCCCCAGCGAGCGCATCTGGTGTGAATGACTCCTGATTGGGTAGGGTAGTAGGTGGTACCTCCTTCGTATGCCCCTCACTGGGCACCAAGCAAGAGTCACATGAAAGCCCTACTCCGGGGTGGGTTCTTCTGTGCTCTGTGCTTTGTACGGGGTTGTTGTGCTATATAGTGTGTGTGTGTGTGTGATCTCTATATATATATATATATATATATATATATATAACCAAAAGTATTGGGATGCCTGTCTTTACACACATGATCTTTAATGGTATCCCAGTCTTAGTCCATAGGGTTCAATATTGAGTTGGCCCACCTTTTGCAGCTATAACAGCTTCAACTCTTCTGGGAAGGCTGCCCACAAGGATTAGGAGTGTGTCTATGGGAATGTTTGACCATTCTTCCAGATGCGCATTTGTGAGGTCAGACACTGATGAGAAGAAGATCTTGCTCTAATTCATCCCAAAGGTCAGGGCTCGAGTCCTGCGGGAACGCGTGGGAACGGCGTCCCTGCACTTTTTTCACAGCAGGAACGCCGTTCCCTTTGTAGGACCAGAGCCGCCCGAGGCTCTAGCACAGACTGCTAGCTGTGTTGTCTTCACAGAGCTGACATCGGAAGAGCAGCACAGTGATACACGGAGGGCAGGGGCTGGCTCAGTTAACTGATTGGTTAATGGAACTGCTCTGCATTCTATCAACCAATCAGTTAACTGGGGCAGGTCCCGCCCTCTGTCCATCCCTTTGCTGCACTTCCGATGTCATCTGCTGTGCTGTGTCCTGTATAAGGTAAGACAGGGAAGAGGGCACTGTTATGAAGGAGGGAGGGGGAAAGTATCAGAAACTGAAAGGAATGAGGAGAGGTGATATAAAAGGGAGGCAGGGCAGGAATGTGAAGGGGGGTTCTACAAAGGGGGTGAGGACAGGAATGTAAAGGAGGTGCCATAAAGGGGCTGAGGACAGGTTTAAATTTTAAAACTGGCTACTTGGTCATCTTCCGTACTATGTCGCATTCACAGTCTGGTCATCTCCTATAGTCGCATTCGCAGTCTGGTCATCTCCTGTAGTCGCATTCGCAGTCTGGTCATCTCCTGTAGTCGCATTCGCAGTCTGGTCATCTCCTGTAGTCGCATTCGCAGTCTGGTCATCTCCTGTAGTCGCATTCGCAGTCTGGTCATCTCCTGTAGTCGCATTCGCAGTCTGGTCATCTCTTGTAGCATGTCGCATTTGCAGTCACTGTATTTTATGTGAAATATATATATATATATATATATATATATGCATATGAGTGTATCTTTTTTTTTTTTTTTGGTGGGGGAGTGGATCTTGGGTGGGAGTTCCCACACTTTTTTCCCCAGGACTTGACCCCTGCCAAAGGTGTTCTATCGGGTTGAGGTCAGGACTCTGTGCCCAGGACTGACAGGTGCTCTCCCTGGCTAAGGTTTACTTTACCAAGCTGGCCAATCGCTACACAGGCTGCACATATAACACCCAACAAAACACCAGTGCCCCCCAACATTCAGTTCTGTCCTCATCTCCTGAGTGATAGCCAAATTATTAACTATCTGTGGGCAGCTCAGCTGCTTTGAGCCCCACAAAAATGACTGATCCTAGGGCAGCTGCCCCTTTTGCCCTGCGTTTAAAGATGGTGTTGGCAGCAATACACTAATGTGTGCGGCAGCGTGCTGACAAATATGCTACACACACCTCTTTTGGTGTGTAGGGATGAGCTCAGGCCTGTTCGCATGGTCCACGTGCAGAGCCCACCAGGAAGTCGGCGCAGCTCTGCGCTAATCACAGGCAGTGAGACATTGCCCCGATGCACGGCTGCAGAGATCGGGCAATGTCTCACTGCCCGTGATTAGCACAACGCTGCGCCGACTTCCTAGCAGGCTCTTCACGTGGACCATATGAACACGCCTGAGCTTATCCCTATTGGTGTGTTGAGCAGGCCTTTCAAATGAACCCAACAAATGTTAAAGCGGAGGTCCACCCTAAAGTGGAGCTTCCGCTCATTGGAACCCTCCCCCCCGGCGCCACAATTGGAACCTTTCATGGGGGAGGGGGGTGCAGGTACCTGTACAGTACAGGTATCTGCACCCACTTCCGGTGTAGATTCTGCAGAAGCTATGCCCCTTTCCGCAGAATCTACGCCCCTTTCCGAAGGTCCCCCGCTGCCTGCTGGGAAACACACGGATCCCAGAGACAGCGGGGACCATCCATATTGCACATGTGCAGTAGGGAACTGGGAAATGAAGCCGCAAGGCTCCACTTCCTGATTCCCATACCCAAGATGGTGGCGGCAGCACCCGAGAGACGATCGAGAGATCGGCTTCGGGTGCCGACATCGCAGGCGTGCTGGGCGGGTAAGTGTCATTATTTTAAAAGTCAGCAGCTGCAGTATTTGTAGCTGCTGGCTTTAAAAAAAAAAAAACGGCGGACTCCCGCTTTAATGCAGCACAGTACTCTGACTGTGCCTTTTAGACTTTGTTCATGCCTTTGCCCTTTGGGTTGCATGTTGTGGGACTGATGTGCCATTATTGTTTAATGGTATCCAACACACCTTGCCACTACGTGTGCATTTTAGTACACCACACTGCTGTGTATTGCAATAAATTGCCTTAAGGCTACTTTCAGACTGGGGCGTCGTGGGCGTCAACGGTAAAGCAGCACTATATTTAGCGCCGTTTTAGCTGTGCTATTCGGCCACTAGTGGGGCAGTTTTAACCCCTGCTAGCGGGCGAAAAAGGCCTAAAACCGCGGCATAGCTTTTAGGAGTGGTGAATACACCGCTGCAAAGATGCGGCTTGCAAGACTTTTTGTACCGTCCTGCAAGTGCACCGCTCCAGTGTGAAAGCCCCCAGGCTTTCACACTGGAGACACAGGAGAGGCTCTTTACAGGCGCTATTTTAGTGTTGTAGCGCCTGTAAAGCGCCTCAATATGAAAGTGCTCTAAAAAAAGAGCATTTTAGTGTGCTTGAGAGCCCATTCAAAAGAATGAGCTGCCCTAACGCAACACAAGTCAAAGTACCGCAGAGTGGTGAACATAACCTTATGTCGGCTATATACAGAGGGGAAAATTATTATTTGATCCCCTGCAGGTTTTGTAGGTTTGCCCACCCACAAAGAAATGAAGGGTCTATAATTTCTATCATATGTGTATTTTAAATGATAGAGACAGAATATCAACCAAAAATCCAGAAAAAACACATAAAACAAATGTTATAAATTGAGTTGCAGTTCAAGGAGTATAAAGCCCCATACACACTATCAGATTTTCTGCTGATTTTTATTTATTTTATTTTTTTTTCAAATTTACCAAAACCATGTAGTGCAAGGGCCTGCCTGATTGCATACAAATTGAAACTCCTAAGGTTTGATCTCATATTATATGGTTTTGGTAAATCTGAAGGAAAAAATCTGATAGTATGTATTAGAGGTCGACCGATATGGGTTTTTCTCTGGCCGATGCCGATATTTAGAAATCATGGCGGCCGATAGCCGATATATGATGCCGATTTTTTTGGGCCGATATGTTAGGCCGATTTTATTTTATTTATTTTTAATCCCCCTTGATCTAACGCACCTTTCCCACTGTGGCGTTTTAAGGCGCTTTTGGGCTAAAAATAGCGCCTGTAAAGTGCCTGTAAAATGGCTCCCCTGCAGTCCGTGTGAAAGACAGAGTGCTTTCACACTGAGGCGATGCGCTGGCAGGATCTTAAAAAAAAGTCCTGCAAGCAGCACGTTTGGAGTGGTGTATACCGCTCCTCCACCACTCCTGCCCATTGATATGAATGGGCACCACTGCCGAAGCGCATGCAATGCGATTTGGCAGCAGTGCTTCATGGGCGCATTTAACCTCTTCCTTGGCCGCTAGCTGGGTTATATGTGCCCCACTAGCAGCCAAATAGCACCGCTAAAATGATGGTAAAGAGCCGCTAAAACTTGCGTTTTACCATCAACGCCTGCCCGCTCCAGTGTGAAAGCAGTCTTCATAAGTGATACAGAAAATTTCTTACACTTAAACATTTATTAAACAAAACAAACCTCCAATCAGTTTACTTGTATGTATGATTTAGATAAAAAATATATATATATATATATATATATATATATATATATATATATATATATATATATAAAATAAAAACAGGTAGTCAAAACTTTTGGACAAAAAAAAAAAATGGGCTAACTTTACTGTTTTTATTTTATTTTTATTTTTTAAATGCTGTATTTTTTTCCCCAAAAAATGCATTTGAAAGACCTCTGTGCAAATGCCGTGTGACATAAAATATTGCAACAACCGCTATTTTATTCCCTAGGATCTCTGCTAAAAAAATATATATCATTTTTGGGGGGGTCTAAGTGATTTTCTGGCAGAAAATACAGGATTTTTACTTGTAAGCAACAAGTGTCAGAAAAGATTTAGTCTTTAAATGGTTAAACTGAGAACTTCTACACAGAGATGACTTCATTCATTCAAGTGTAAACATTGTATCTTTCTGTTCTTTTCTTGGCAGTCTGCCCAGAGAGGAGGAAAGGGTTGCTATGACGACTCAGTCAACTTAGACTGACTTCTATACAGAAGTCATTTCAAAGTCTGCTGTAGTTCTAAATCGGCTTTTTATCAGCACAAATCGGCCGATGCCGATTATTTAAAAAACGGCAAATATTGGCCGATATATCGGTCGACCTCTAGTATGTATGGGGCTTAATAAGTATTTGATCCCCTACCATCCAACAATAATTCTGTCTCCCACAGACTGGCTACAGTATGTGCTCATTTGGTGCACAGATTAGACCTGCCAATTGAAGAAGGTGCTCCTTACAACATCTCGTTATGTGTATAAAAGACACCTGTCTACAGAAGCTTTCTTCCATTCAAGCCTCACCATCATGGGCAAGACCAAAGAGCTGTCAGAAGACATCAGGAACAAGATTGTAGACCTGCACAAGGCTGGAATGGGTTACAAAACCATCAGCAAGAAGCTTGGTGAGAAGAAGACAACTATTGGAGTGATTATTCACAAATGGAAGAAATAAAAATGAACCATCAATCGCTCTCGGTCTGGAGCTCCATGCAAGATTTCGCCTCATGGGGTAAGGATGATCATGAGAAAAGTAAAGGATCAGCCTAGATCTACACGAGAGGAGCTTGTGAATGATCTCAGGGCAGTTGGGACCACAGTCACCAAACAAACCATTGGTAATTCAATACGCCACCATGGATTGAAATCCTGCAGTGCCCACAAGGTCCCCCTCCTCCAAAAAGGCACATGTACAGGCCCATCTGAAGTTTGCCAATGAACATCTAATGATTCAGAGAAAGATTGGGAGAAGATTCTGTCAGATGAGACCAAAATTGAGCTCTTTGGCATTAACTCGAATCGCTGTGTTTGGAGGAAGAAATTTGCTTACTATGACCCTAAGAACACTATCCCTACAGTCAAGCACAGAGGTGGAAACATGCTTTGGGGCTGTTTCTCTGGTAAAGTTACAGGTTGACTTTGCTACATTGATGGGCCAATGGACGGGGCCATGTATTGTAAAATCTTGCATGAGAACCTTCCGACAGCCAGAACACTGCAGATGAGTCTTCTAGTGTGACAATGACTGGAAACATACTGCCAAGGCAACAAAAGAGTGGGTCAAAAAAGAAGCACATTAAGGTCATGGAGTGGCCTAGCCAGTCTCCAGACCTTAATCCTATAGAAAATGTATGGGGGGAGCTGAAACTTCAAGCGACAGCCAAGAAACCCTAAAGCCCCGTACACACGAGCGGACTTTTCAACATCCAAAGTCCGTCAGACCGAGTCCGTCAGACTATCCGATCGTGTGTGGGCTGCAACGGACTTTAGCTTCGCAAAAGTCTGACGGACTTTAGAAATGAAGCATGCTTCAAATTTTCCCGACGGAACTCCGCCGGACCCGGTCCCCTTCGAAAAATTCGCTCGTGTGTGTGCTACTCTGACGGACTAAAACCGACGCTAGGGCAGCTATTGGCTACTGTCTATGAACTTCCTACGTCGAATCCAGTCGTACGTCATCACGTTCGACTCCGTCGGAGTTTGGTGTGATGGTGTGTGGTCAAGTCCGTTCGGTCGAAAAGTCCGCCAGAACTCCGTCGGAACTCCGTCGGAACGCCTTTGGAGGTCTGTCAGACTTAATCCCTCTCGTGTGTACGGGGCATTAGGATTTACAGAAGATCTGTAAAGAATAGTTGATCAAAATCCCTCCTGAGACCTCCACCAAGTACTAAGTCATGTTTTGCTTGGGGATCAAATACTTTAATTTACTCACTGAACTGCAACTCAATTTATAACATTTGTATCATGTTTTTTTTTTTTCTGGTATTTTGGTTGATATTCTGTCTCTATCATTTAAAAATACACCTATGATAAAAACTATAGATCCTTCACTTCTTTGTAAATAGGCAAACTTACAAAACTTGCAGGGGATCAAATAATTATTTTCCACGCTGTACATAACTAATCGTGACAAATATAGTATTAATTGATACACCATCAATTTAACACTCGGTACTGTATTACACTTTGCATTCAACTAAAAATATTGATTACAAATCTGATCAGTTATACATGGAAATGACCTAATATATAAATGATCACTTAATTGATCTGAATTATGATCGGTTCTCAAAACACACACAGATATTTGGTCGAGCCATAAGACGTAAACCCTGCCACAACCAATCATCTGGGCAGAGCTGAAATTAATCTTTGGTTTGCGACTTTTATTTTTTTATAAAAAAAATGTATGAGCAAGCCCTAACTAATTTTAGTTCAGTCAATTTTAAAATGCAGGTTTGCCCCCCCCCCCCCCAACGGGATTCATGAATTTTCCATTTACTCGTCAATTCTTGTCTTTAGTGACTAACAGCAATCCCATAGGAGTGAATATAAAATCTACTGTGCATGCATAGACTTGTTTTGACTTATTGAGCAAATATAAATTGTTCATGGGTAATACTGCACAATTATACTAATTTAATTGATGTAATAGGGTTATAGCATATGTTGTGATTGGCTTTTGACCCTACATACATTGATCTTATACTTTTTCTGTATAATTCAACAAGCACTGGCGCTGACTTTTGTAAAAATAAAATAAAAATGGCAGTTTTTCCGCATTTTTACTGCTTACCTTGAGGTAATACTTGATGTGACCTTCAAATTTTTACATGCCTGATCTTATGTTTTGTTCTTGTATTAAATATAGAGATTTATAGCTAGAGGGAGCAAGCATTCAATTTGAAATCACTCCGCTATATATGTCCCACCCAGGGAGTGCATTGTTTTTAATGATTTGACCGATAATTGATTTGAAAATGAGGAAGAGCCCAAAAAAGTATTCTCACTACAACTTTTAAATCTGGAAGTAGGACCTGTTCAGGAGCAGATATGGCATCCACTATGTACATATGTCCTTTTTTGGCTTAAAAAAAACTTTGTCAAGTTTTTATTTGTATCTAGTTTATCTTTTTTCAAATGTACATTTCATTACTTATACCTGCCTTTTTTGATTGCTCCCTTGCCGATTTGTTTGGCTTTAGGGATTAAAGAGAATAATCTGGTGTTTCTGGGGACTTTCTACTAGGATGCAGCTCTGGGTGCTTGTCACGTGAAGATATGTACTTTCCAATGAGTACCTTGGAGCTTAATATAGGCTTGTTTCCCTGGTGTTTGTTGTGGGGGTGTGAAAGAAATATTAGCAGGTATTTCATGCCCCTCCAAAAGGTGTGTGTGTGTGTGTGTGTGTGTGTGTGTGTGTGTGTGTGTGTGTGTCTTTCTGCTTCCAGCCCCAGGGATGTGGGCACTGAGAGAATAGAAAACATTTAAATCTGAGGTTTTATTGCTGACCAGACCTTCCTGTTCTGGTGACCACCATTGCCATCATTTCTTGCCCTGCTATCACAGGGCATAAAATTTTTTACTGAAATCTAAATAGTGGATCCACAGCCGGCAAGAAAAGTCTGAGGTTGTCATAGTTCCCCATGTTTTTCAAATGTGTTGCGCGTTTGTTTTTTTTTTTGTTTTTTTGTTTTTTTTATTATTATTATTGGCTTATCAATGGCTGCAAGCGCTGATTTAGCAGGACTATTAGACAGAAACAAAAAAGTCAGCCCGTTCAGCTTCGATATATGTACAACAAAACCCATCCAATAAAAAATGTAAAGTATATAAAAGGTCTTTATAAATTTAGGCCAAAATATATTCTGCTGCAGTTCATGTCTTAGATTAAAAAAGGAAAAAAAATAAAAATAAAAAAATCCCTGTAAGAGTATATTGATTTGAATTAAATTATATCGCCTACAAACCATGGTGTGTGTGTGTGTGTGTGTGTGTAATAAATATATATTTAATATTTTGGAATTTTTATTTATTTTATACTACTAATGGTGGTGATCTGTGACTTATAATTGGACTGCAATAGTGCGGCAAGCGATCTGACGCTGGAGGGGAAACTGATTAACTATTACTGACATCAGTGACATTATTTCAGTGATAATATTTGTCACTGTACTAATGACACTGACTGGGAATGGGTTTCCATCTAGGGCGATCAAAGGGTTAAATGTGTGCCTAACTATGTATAAAGTGTGCTGCTTTACTAATAGATCTATTCAGTTCAGAGAGATTGTTCCCTCTGTACAGAGCCCATTATGAATTGAGCTTCTAACCTCAGCTTGTTCACTTAAGCATTGGTAATAAAACCTGGAAGCTCATTGGTTTCTATGCAGAAGTGAGCCTGATTTTACACTTTCCATCTTTAGTAAATTAACCCCATTGTGTACTTAAAGTGGGGTATGCCTGTACTATCACAGCGAGTGCGGGCAGAGATGTACGGGTACATCGCTTTGCCTCTGCAGGCCGACCATTTGCAATACATTACAGTTGAGTGGTCCACAAGTGGTTAGTATGGTGAGAGTTGAGGGTGTATTTATGAAAAAAATGTGCATAGCCAATCATCCAGCAAATCTGCATGTACATCTGCATTTGTGCTTTGCCAACTGGGCAAAAATGAGTTCTGAAGGAATGTTCTCTTATTATTGGCAGTGTTAAAATAATGCATTATAGCCACTAGATGGAGCTGAGGAACATATGAAAAGTCTTTAACAAGAAAAGCGATGTATCAGTTCTAGACAATATACAAAAGATACAATGTAATGGTTGTTTGCTAATTCCCTTTAGTGTCGGTTCACACTGAGGCAGCACGACTTGCAGGGCGACTGCCGCGGTGACTTGCAAAACGACTTCTCTATAGAAGTTAATGCAAGTCACTTCAAGTCGCCCCCAAAGTCATACAGGAACCTTTTTCTAAGTTGGAGCGACTAGTGTTTTAATACTGCCCATAATACAGTGGCGGGAAAAAATTATTTGATCCCTTGCAGGTTTTGTAAATTTTGCCCACTTACAAAGAAATTAAGGGTCTATAATTTTTTTTATCATGGGTGTATTTTAAATGCTAGAGACCAAAAATCCAGAAAAAAAACACATGATACAAATGTTATAAATTGAGTTGCAGTTCAGTGAGTAAAATAAGTATTTGATCCCCAAGCAAAACATGACTTAGTACTTGGTGGAGAAACCCTTATTGGTAAGCAGTTTCTTGTTTTTGGTTACCAGGTTTTCACACATCTCAGGAGGGAATTTGGTCCACTCTTCTTTTACAGATCTTCTCTAAATCCTCAAAGTAGAACTATGGGCAAAAGTTTTGGATAGAGTAAGGAATGGTTATAACCCCTGTCAGATTTTTTTTTTTTTTTTTTTCGCTATCTCTGTCCCATTGCGGAGATTTCACTTCATTTCCTGTCCCATAGCCAAACAGGAAGTGAGAGGAAATCTCTGAAGAATTAAAGGAATTTCTTGAGGACCCCCAGCTCACTAGAACTAGTGTGACCATTGGAAGATATCCCGTCTGTTACAAATAGAGAGAGAGAGGGTGAATCTCCTTAACGGGGGCACAGACGGCAATAAAAAATTTACAGGTGTTCTAATCCCTCTCCACTCTATCCAAAACGGAAAAAAATTTTTTTTCCTTTTTAGGTATACTTTTAATGTTTCTTGGCTGTCGTTTGGCAACTTGGAGTTTCAGCTCCCTCCATAAATTTTCTATAGGATTAACCACTTCAGCCTAAGGACCAGAGGTCTTTTTACAATTTCGCACTGCGCTGCTTTAACTGGTAATTGCGCGGTCATGCAATGTTGTGCCCAAACGAAATTTGCCTCCTTTTCTTCCCACAAATAGAGCTTTCTTTTGATGGTATTTGATTGCCTCTGCGATTTATTTTTTTATTTTTTGCGATATATAAATGGAAAAAGACCGTCAATTTTGAGAAAAAATATATTTTCTACTTTTTGTTATAAGAAAAATCGAATAAACTCAATTTTAGTCATACATTTAGGGCAAAATTTATTCAGCCACATGTCTTTAGTAAAAAAAAAATGTC
Source organism: Lithobates pipiens (assembly GCF_037356315.1). NCBI lineage: Eukaryota > Metazoa > Chordata > Amphibia > Anura > Ranidae > Lithobates > Lithobates pipiens. Next base: position 116,705,592 of record NW_027507758.1, read on the forward strand.
AATTTGGCTCCATGCACACTGAAGCTCAAAAAAGCAATTTCTGGATGCCAGATTGCTGGCAGAAAACACTGGTTGAAAAACCTGCTTTTAACAGCGTTTTATACTAGCGTTAATGAGCGTTAATGAGCGTTTTACAGCGTTAGCGTTAATGGGCGTTTTTTATAAAAATACACAGAGGACACTCCAAAAATCCCACAATGCATTGAAAAATAGAATGCCGAACACTAATGAACGAGCGTTAATGAGCGTTAATGAGCGTTTGTCGTTTTTTGCCGCTGAAAAACGGCACTTTGAACGCGAATTTCTGGCGTTCAGAAAAAAGCCCATAAACTCCACTGCTCATTAAAGCTGAAAAACGTCCATGTGTGCATGGACACATAGGCTAACATAGAGTGGAGTTTTTGGGCTTTTACAAAAAACGCCCAAACGCCAATAAACTGCAGTTTATCAGCTTCAGTGTGCATGGAGCCTAAGCGTATATTTATTGGTTTGCGCAAAAGTTATAGCGTCTAAAAACTAGAGTACATTTTCTGGAATTTACACAGCTTTTAATTTTATGACTGCCTATCTCATTTCTTGAGGTGCTAAAATGGCAGGGCAGTACAACCCCCCCCCCCCCCAAATGACCCCATTTTGGAAAGTAGACACCCCAAGGAAATTGCTGAGGGGCATGTTGAGCCCATTGAATATTTTTTTTTTTTTTTTTTTTGTCCCAAGTGATTGAATAATGACAAAAAAAAAAAGTTTACAAAAAGTTGTCACTAAATGATATATTGCTCACACATGCCATAGTTATATGTGGAATTGCACCCCAAAATATATTATGCTGCTTCTCCTGAGTATGAGGATACCACATATGTGGGACTTTTTGGGAGTCTAGCTGCGTAAGGCACCCCGAAAACCAATCACTGCCTTCAGGATTTCTAAGGGTGCAAATTTTTGATTTTACTTCTCACTACCTATCACAGTTTCGAAGGCCATAAAATGCCAAAATAGCACAAAACCCCCCCAAATGACCCCATTTTGGAAAGTAGACACCCCAAGCTATTTACTGAGAGGCATGTTGAGTCCATGAAATATTTTATATTTTGCCACAAGTTGCAGGAATATTAAATTTTTTTTATTTTTTTTTTATTTTTTTGCACAAAGTTGTCACTAAATGATATATTGCTCACACATGCTATGGGCATAAGTCAAATTACACCCCAAAATTCTGCTGCTTCTCCCGAGTACGGGGATACCACATGTGGGGGACTTTTTGGGAGCCTAGCCATGTACTGGACCCCGAAAACCAAGCACTGCCTTCCGGATCGGGCCTGACTCTGCGATCGCTGTAGTTATGTGTTTGTTTGTTATGTGATCGATACTGCACTTGGGTGGGCTGGGCAGAGGGGCAAAACGCAGGTGCCAGCAGGTATCTGGGCTGATCCTGCTAACAATGCGTTTTTTTTGGAACCCTAAACTGCTGGGGACGCTAGTATAGATCTGATCAGATATTGATCTGTTCAGATTCTATACCACTATGGGAGGTTTATGCTTTGCGTGTGGGTGTTAGCGGTACTGGCACTAACCTAGCGCTGCCTGGGGCGACGCAGACCCTGACCCTAAAACCTAATTGATATCACCCGCCGGGTGATCAGGGGGTTAAACCTTTATTGGGTGATAAATGGTGGGTGCCCTGATGCTATAAAAAGCAAACCAACCAGAGTCACCCGTAACACTTATACGGTGATCACTGGTGAAAGGGTTAACTAGGGGCAATCAGGGGGTTCAAATTTTTATTGGGTAGTATATGGGGGTCCCTGGCGCTATATAAAAACCTGATGGGGAACCTAAATAACTGGCTAATCAGCGTCACCAGTGACACTTATACGGTGATCGCTGGTGAAAGGGTTAACTAGGGGCAATCAGGGGGTTAAAACCTTTATTGGGTAGTATATCGGGGTACCTAGCGCTATAAAAACCTGGCGGTGAACCTAAAAAAATAACTAGCTACCTAGCGACACTAATGCAGCGATCAGAAAAATGATCACATAGTGACACTGGCAAAAGGGGGGGGGGGTTAACTCTAGGGGCAATCAGGGGGTTAAACCTTTATTGGGGGGTGGTAGGGGGCTACCCTGGACCTAACACTAACTGCCCAGACACTTTTTTTTTACTTTTACAACTGAACAGTGATCAGTAAATAAATTATCACTGCAATCAGTGACACTGTGACGGGGGGGGGTTTGTGTGCCTACATGTCAGTGTAGTGTTGGTGCACTTACTTTCTGTCTTCTCCTCATAGTCTGGTCAATAAGACGGCCCCGAGGAGAATGACATCACTTCCTCCCTGCCTGTGTTTACTATACACAGCGAGGGAAGCTTCTCATTCGTCAGGAGCGATCGAGAGGGGATGGCCAGAAACCAACGGCCATCCCCTCATCCCGGACCACTCCTGAAGCGAAACGGACCGCCGTATCCAGTGAGAGGGGGTCCGATTGGACCCCCCACCCGCTGGAAGGCAAGCACGTACATGTACGTGCTTGTGCCTGTACATGCCATTGTGATGACGTACATTGGCATGCGGCAGTCCTTAAGTGGTTAATGTCTGGAGACTGACTAGGCCACTCCATGACCTTAACGTGTTGCTAAACCCACAACAGTAAAATCTGTCTGTATATGTAGCATAGCATGCTTGTTATACTCACTGTGGCACTTATGGGCTTAAGCCTCTTCACTGTGTAAAAAGGCTGTTTTATCCTCTGTGCACAGATATTTCCCTCATGCACTGTCTATATGGGGACGACCAGCTAACACAGGCAGAGTAGCCAACCTGCTCATGCTTGGTTGTGTCTTTTATGCTGGAGAGAATAATTACTTGTTCTAAGGGGCCCAAAGCATAACGTTTCCACCTCCGTGCTTGACTTTAGGGATGGTGTTCTTGGAGTCTTAGTCAGCATTTTTCTTCCTCCAAACACACCGAGTTGAGTTAATGCCAAAGAGCTCAATTTTGGTCTCCTCTGACCACAGCATATTCTTCCAATCTTTCTCTGAATCATTTAAATGTTCACTGGCAAACTTAATTTATTTCAGTTAATGGCAGCGTACTGTGCTAAAAGAGGGGATAAAAATCTATGAAAAAAATGTGTGTGTGTGTGTGTGTGTATATATATATATATATATATATATATATATTATTATATTATATTATATTATATTATAGATTAGACTGGGGACACGGTACAGGAGATGGTCAGAGACTGGGGACATGGTACAGGAGATCAATGCAGCCTCACTGTGCCCAACAACCTGCCAGTCATGCATCCTGCCTGTGCATATAAACACACACACACGTGCATACAAATATAATCTATCGCCTTTTTAAAAATTAGCAGCTGCAGCTCTGTACCTTCAATCTCAATGTCGGGCACTGCACTGTAGGGGGAGGCAGAGAGCACAGCACACACTGTGCTAGACATCTCTCCCTTGCTTTCACTTTCACTGTAAACAGAGTGACCGAGCTCCTGCACAGCCGATTTATATATCGGCTGAGGATCCATATGCAGCCACCGCTCAGGGACATTATATGGAGTCCCCACGGTCAGCATGGGCGAGGAGGGAGGGGAGGAGGAAAGCGTAAGGATGGGCGATCCAGAATGACATCCCCCGTGATAGGGGCGGGGCCCCTCCCAGCAGGGCCCCGCCCAGCAGGGCCCACCCAATTTTCAACGCCATTATCGGCATGAATTGTCTTTCGGCAAATTGCAGAAAAGACCATTTTAGGCCGATATGTTGGTGTGTTTTTTTTTTTTTTTTTTTTTTGTGTGTATAGGCTCTTGCTCGAGGAGGTGAATGCCTTATTGGGGGTGATCTATGAGATGCTAGATATCAAAGAAGAGCAGGCCTCCTTGTCCCTACATGACCAGATGTATCCGACCCTGAAAAAAGACCAAAACAGGGTATTTCTGTTACACAGCACACAGACTATCAAAACAATCCCTGCAGTATCATTGGCAAGGGCCTATTTTAGGTGTCTCCAGACCAATATCCTGAACAGCCGAGACAGAGCGCAGGAGTCGCTGGACACGACCTTCCGCCTATCTCCAAAGACCAAGAGGTCTCTGTGGTGGTGGAGTGATGAAGAGAACCTTGTGCAGGGTCTATTATGGTCTCTTCTGGTGTCCGTCCGCATCACCATGGATGCCAGTGCCTGGGGTCCCCACTGGGGGTCAAGAGTAGCTGGGAGAAAGCACAGTCCCAAAGATAAGCCAACTGGAGGGAGTTGCAAGTGATCTGGGAAGCACTAAGGGCATTTGCCAGAGAGCTGAAAAGTCACCACCTATACTAGTCCTCTTGGACAATGTGGTAGCAGTCTCTTATTTAAATAAACAACGGGGAACAAGGTGTCCATCCTTAATCAGACTAGCGAGCGCCATCTTTTCTTGGGCCAAGAGGAACCTGAAGTCAATATCTGCAGTCCATCTGAAGGGAGTGGACAATCATCTGGCAGACTTTGAGCCGACACCAAGTGTACGAGTCAGATTGGTCTCTAAACGGGCAAATCTTCCAGCTAATGGTAGAGAAATGGGGCCTTCCAGAAGTGGATTTGTTCGCCAACAAATCAAATGCCAAGGTTCCAGTGTACTTCTCTCTGGAAAGAGAAGTAGGGGCCAAGGGGATAGACACCTTGGCCCAGAAATGGGCATTCCGCATTTGCTACACCGTTTAAACATATTCCTCCTGGTCCTGAGGAAGTTTATTCAAGAGCGCACCACAATGATCCTAGTGGTCCCACATTGGCCGAAGAGGCCGTAGTTTTCCACGCTGTTACGCCTGATGATGGAGCCTCCCCTCTGGCTGCCCAAGAGTAAGGATCTGCTGTCCCAGGGCCCAGCTCTAGTACTAAAAAGTCAGGCCCTGAAATTGTCAGCTTTGAGTCTGAAGAAAGCCTCCTGAAGTCTAAGGGGCTCTCTGACAGGGTGGTAAACACAATTCTTTCTAGTAGAAAGAAGGTAACCCAAGCAATTTTATGTTACATTTTGGAAAGTTTTCAGTTCATGGTTAGATACCAAGAAGGTGTCTGTAGGTATTCCAGCCGTCTTGCAGTTTTTACAAGATGGTGTGGCTCAAGGACTGGCCATTAGTACATTAAAAGTGCAGGTATTGGCTTTGTTTGTTTTTTTTTTTTTTTTTTTTTTGGAGCAACCCCTGGCGTGAGATCCGCTAGTTAGCAGGTTCTTTAAGGGGTTAACTAGGATTAGACCCGTTCCATTCAAAATTCTGCCAAAAAAATGGGACCTGTCGACAGTATTGCAAGGTTCGATAAAATGGTCCATTGAAAGAGCTGTCCTTAAAATGGGTCACGCTCAAAACCTTTTTAGTCTTTTTAGTGGCCATATCCACAGCTAGACGCATTAGCGAGCTGTGGGCACTTTCCATTAAGGAGCCTTTTTGAAGACCAACAGGTATTGCATGCAGACCCAGGGTTTTTGCCTAAAGTGGTGTCAAAATTCCACAGGACTCAGGAAATATTTTTGACTTCTTTCTGTGGGACTCCAAAGGAAACCAAATTCCACCAACTGGCTGTGAGAGTCTGTGTCTTTATGGTATCTAGAATTGTCAAAAAGACATTAGCAAGTCCTATGCTCTATTCATTTTGCATTCGGGAAAAAAAATTGGGGTTCCAAGCTTCAAAAGGCACAATCTCGAGGTGGATTAGATTAAACAAGCTATTGTGGAAGCTTACAAGATTTAAAAAAAGGAATGGTACCAATGGTTTGTTTGGTGACTGTGGTCCCAACTGCCTTGAGATCATTCACAAGCTCCTCCCGTATAGTTCTGGGATGATCCCTCACTTTTCTCATGATCATCCTGTGGCAAAAATCTGGTGATTGATGATTATTTTATATTTCTTGCATATGCAAGTAATTGTTCAAACAGTTGTCTCCTCATAAAGTTTCTTGATGATGGTCTTGTAGCCAATTCCAGCCTTGTGCAGCTCTAAAATCTTATCCCTGACGTCCTTTGACAGCTTTTTGGTCTTGTCCATGATGGTGAGGTTTACATGGAAGATTCCATTCTGGACACTCTGGACAGCTGTCTTTTTTTTTTTTTATAAACATAACGAGTTGTCGTTAGGAGCGCTCTCTTAACCACTTCCCACCCAGCCTATAGCAGAATGATGGCCGGGCGGTTATCCTGACTGGGCGTCCTATGACGTCCAGCAGGATAACTGCCAGCGATCAGTAGTGCAGCGTGTCAGTCTGACACACTGCACTACTGATCGCCGGCAGTTATTCTACCTGACATCATAGGCTGCCTATTCAGGATAACCGCCCGGCCAGTGTCCAGAATGGAATCTTCCATTCAAACCTCACCATCATGGACAAGACCAAAGAGCTGTCAAAGGACGTCAAGGACAACATTGCAGAGGCACTTTGAATGATGGCAGGTGTGTACGGACTCCTATTTAACATGAGTTTAAATGTGATTGGTTAATTCTGAACACAGCTACATCCCCAGTTATAAGAGGGTGTGCACACTTATGCAACCACATTATTATAGTTATTTATTTTTACTTCCCCCCCCCCCCCTCCCCAAAAGATTTAATTTTGTTTTTCAATTGAGTTGTACAGTTTATAGGTCACATTAAAAAAGGTGGAAAAAGTTCTGTGTAAAAGACTTGGAGACATCTATTTTGTAGTTTCAATTCTGCATTATAAATTAATTTTTTTTTTTTTTTTTGCAGTTTTTGATGATGATGAAGAAAATAAGTTGTCATACACAGAGATACACAATGAGTATAAAGAACTGGTAAGCAAATTCTGTTGCTAAAAAGGGCAGACAATACATATTAACACAATCGCATCTCAATAATGAGACTAAGAACTGCTACTTGGTGACCTCCATTGTAACCAGATGTCTGAAGGGAGTGTCAGGGGGAGAGTCTTAAGCCGGTGTGCTATCAAGAAATGCCCTCCGTAGAAAAATGTCTCTGATGGGTCAGCGTATGCACAGTGCCAAACGTCACTTCAGCTGATATGTTAAGCTGCCGTGACATCAACAGAACACAAGGCACACATGCAAAACTAACATTTACCTCCAGCAAGGCTTTTTAAAAACGCCTAGACATTTTCAAAAAACATTATCAAAAAACATGGGGATTTGGTCACACCATATTGCTACATGGTGCTTAAGCCCACTTACTGTGACAACATGGCAGCACCATCTTTATGCATTTTTTTTTATTTTTTTTAGGGTGTGCCCCCCCAAATATCTTGTTTATCAACACAACGCATGTGCAGATCGTCTGAGGCATTATCCGACTCTATGCAAACAGTGGGGGAACGTACTTGTCAGATTGAGCCTCACTGTTGTGGGGCGGGTCATGTGTGTTGCAACCCACCCTTTGACACAGGCAAAACCCGCCCTGCGACACAGATAAAGCCTGCCCTTCAGCACATGGAAAACAGGCCTGCAAAAGCGAGGTACAATCTGACAAGTACATTCTCCCTGTTTGCATAGCTTTGAATACTGCTCATCGAATACTGTCTCCCATCGAAAAATGCCTCAGACGATCTGCACATGCGCTGTGTTGACGTCACCCCAGCTGATTAACATATCAGCTGGAGTGACGTTGGGTACTGCACACGCGCAGATCCATCAGGGGCATTTTTCAGCAGGAGGCATTTCTCGATAGAACACTGGCCATACATGGGTCAAAATACAGCAGGGAGCGGCCGAATTGCGGTCCATGTATGGGCAGGCTGTTTTTACCCAAGTCGATCCATCGTTTTGGCATGCAATTACTTCTGGCGGCTTTATTGTGTTCGGCCAGCTGAGTTGATTTCAAATGGAAGCATCTATATAATAATCTTATGCAAGTGAAATCGAAAAATGAATGAAAATGAATAATTTGGAGTCCTCTTTTGAAATGTTAAGGAGTGCATTCTGGTATGCCCCTTCTTGGAATCATTCCAGATCCATGGAGCTACACTGATATACTAGTTTGGTTTAAGACCCCTTTCGCACTGTGCCGTCAGCGGTAAAGTGGCGCTATTTTTAGCACTGCTTTACCGTCATTATAGTGGCGCTATTCGGGCCACCAGTGGGGCGGTTTTAACCCCCGCTAGCGGCCAAAAAGGGGTTAAATCCACCCGCAAAATGCTCCCGTAGCGGCTTTTTGCCGGCGGTATGACAGCGCTGCCCCACTGATTTCACTGCTCCAAAGAAGCTGTTGGCAGGACTTTTTCTGACGCCCTGCCAGCACAACTCTCCAGTATGAAAGGCCTCGGGCTCTCACACTGGAGTGAATGGAGCAGCTGTTCTGGGGCGGTTTGCAGGTGCCTGCAAAATGCCCCAGTGTGAAAGGGGTCTAAGAGATAGAAACATTGTAAGATAACTGTTTATACATTTTGAATTTATTTGTATTCGTTTGTTGCCAACCTCTGTGTAGGGATTATTGAATCTGCTTATGACATTATTTCCACAGGTGGAGAAGCTGATACAAGGGCATCTGAATGAAATGGGAATTAGTGAGGCACAATTTCAAGAAGCATGTTCGGCACCATTTGCTCATTCTCCAGAAGCTAAGGTGACCTTTCTTTGATTACTCGCCATCATCATGTTTGTAATCAGATGCACTGCTCTCCATTTTTATATCAGTTGTCATCTGTAATCAGCCTGTGCCTAGCTGGCAATTGTGGGTCACTATTGGACAGGCTAAATTTTTAGATAAGGACATTGATTCTCATCTGGCTTAAAACCTGTACCCCTTGATAAGCACAGTGTGTGGTTGTCCATGTTTTTTGGTTATCACAGGCCAGGTTGATGGGTAAATCCTGGGAAAACACAGATTGGTGTTTAGATCAAATTATATAGCCATCCACCATATGCAAAAGATGATTGTTGGGTTTTAGTAAGCAATTCTGTCACCTAACAATCTTTCCCCTGCAGGAAACATAGGTATATACAGTATGCTTGGATCATATACAGTAGATGCGGCTTACAGCTTCAGCAATAAGCTCATGTTCAATAAAACACCTACAGTTAGTAGGATTTTTCCTCCAAAAGAAGTCTGCTGTGGTCTGTCGGAGGTTCTAGAACTCGCAATCCTCACCGAATCCTTCCAATTTTATTGATGACAATTGTATAAGATCTACACATTTTCAAATGTGAACCTATCTGAACTTTAAAACATTCAAATGTAAAAAGATCCTGCCTAAGCAAACACCACAATATGTTTGCCATTATTGCCTTTTTTACCCCAAAAAATTCTCTGGGGGTTATTTACTAGAGGAAATTTTACTTTGCACTGCAAGTGCACTTGGAAGCAAAGTCGCTGTAGATCCGAGGGGGACATAGAAGGAAAAAACAAACAAAAAACAGCATTTTAGCTTGCACATGATTGGATGATAAAATCAGCAGAGCTTCCCCCTGGAGTGACTGTACTTTCAGTTGCACTTGCAGTGTGAAGTGGATTTGCCTTTCGTAAATAACCCCCTCTGCATGCCTCTCCAAAACCTGCCATCTCCTCTCAATTCTTTGGGGGTTATTTACTAAAGGCAAATCCACTTTGCACTTGGAAGTGCAGTCACTGTAGATCCGAGAGGGACGTGCAAGGAAAAGAAAAAGCAGCATTTTGGCTTGCATGTGATTGGATGATAGAAATCAGCAGAGATTCCCCTCATTTCAGCTCTTCCCCCTCAGATCTACAGTGACTGCACTTCCAAGTGTACTTGTAGTGCAAAGTGGATTTGCCTTTTGTAAATCAACCTCTTTGTGTTGTAAGGACAGAATTGAGGTAACATTTTCCCAACAAGCATACTTCTAAAATGTGTCAGATTTCAAGCATTCTTTTTTTTTTTTTTTTTCTTTCTCAAGCAAAACGTTTAGTGGCTTCATTAGATGTAAAATAAGATTAATAATTGTTCTAATGCATAGTTTGTTTGACATTATGTAAAAGGCATTTTTTTTCTTGAATGCATTCTTTGTAGTTATTGTAGATTTTTATTTATTTTTTTTTTTATTTTTTTTTATGGCCTGCAGTTAAAAGGAATGAAAAACATACAGTATGCATGCTTTCAAACTGTGCCATAATTCTTTCCGGAAAATCTTTACCAGGGAGAGGATAATGTAGATTAGTAGATAATACAATTGTAATCTTCCCATTGACCTTACTTATGTTAATCTGCTTTGTGACGTTGTCTTTTGATTTATTTTAAACAAGTTCTGTTGTTGGTAACAAATGGCATCATTTGTTACCTCACCATTACTCTTTATTTTGAGTATAAAGTACATTGGTTTTATTTTTATTTTTTCTTTAACCATTCATGAACAAAGGATGTCTTAAAGTGATCGTAAAGGCAATTTTTTTTTTTTTTTTGCCACATTAAAAAAAGTAATTAAAAAAAAAAGTGTGCACCACCTCCCAATGCGCAACAATCTGACCTATGCACCACAGAATAAAGAATGCTGCAAATTGGTGAACAAAATAGGTAAAGATAAAAAATATTAAATCATTATCGTGATTGCTATCGCTTATTAAAGAAATAAGAGTGTTAATGGGTTCACCTCTAATGATAGGGTAAATAGTGACACTATCATAGATTACCCTTATCAACAAAATAGGAAAATAATAAACCTTAACAAGAAAATCGCCCCGTGCAATAATATTCATAACCAAAAGTCCATATAAAAGTCCCACTTATTAATCCCAAAAAGGACTCTGTGTGAAATCTTCTAAATATTGTGCAGTCTTGTGCAGTACAATTTTGTCCACCTCCTAATGGAACACTCACCAGATTGATTTGCCTTGCACTCTCGTGGTTGGTAAATTCCACCATTGATACTCTTCATACCACGCTTCTCATAAGCATAACAGTTTATCTCATATAGAGGGGGGAAAAAAAAAGAAAGGGAACTCCAATAGTGTAATATATTAAAAACACCTTTTTCCCAAGTGTTCTTCCAGGACAGCCCTTGAGAGATGGAGCTCCTCCCATCGACACAGGAAACACATTGCCACAGTTCAAAAGGCGGTCCCTCAGGTCCCTGGTCAGTCATTTGTGTTTCCTCCGTCGGAGGAACATGTTGCCAGGAACCTGGAGGCCCCTCTCAGGGGCTGCCTGAGAACCTGCAAGCCTAAGGGACCGGGTCCTGGTTTATGGCTGCAGTTTGGGTCCATACCTTTTTTCTTTGGCTCGGGTACCGTCCAGCTGAACCGGAGCAGACCCGTTACCCTCCTCCTTCCAGTGCCGAGGTGGCCAGGGGCAGAATGACGCCGGTTTCCCCCAGGAGTGGTGAGTGGAACCTTCCATCTTCCCTCCTCGTGCAGGGGGTCGGAGACGCCGAGCGTTCACTTCCGGCGGAACCGCGTCATCACTGCGTGCCGAGACTTCCGGTTCCGGGTCTCTAAGGGTACAAGGAGGAGAGGGAGAGCCAGCGCTGTGCCTGTGAAGCCCGACCAGCGTCCAGCTATACCGGATTAGCGGCGGGATTCGGAGCGTCAGAGGGGGACCATGGAGGCTATTCCCCAGGATACTCCGGCGGAGACAGGCACCAGCCAAACCCAGGTAGGCTGCTGGGCATGCTATTACTCTGGTGGAGTGGTGGTGTTTGTAGGCTGGGCCCTGTAGTACCCCACGGTGGCGGTTTACTCACAGTGAGGTTGTTTGTTAGTGGTGATTCTAAGAGGGACATGGTGCTGACGCTAAGAAATCCTTTGTCTTCTTATTTTCAGGCTAAAGAGATGCCAAGGGAAGACAAGACAGGCCGCAAAAAGTGCCCTAATTGTGGGAATAGGTTGTCCTCTGGCTCTAACAAAGCCCTATGCAAGCAATGCATTGCAAGCTTGCTTAAATCTGAGGCAGATTCCCCTTTAGCAAAGTTTTTGGGCTCCTTTAAAGAGGAAATGGCGTCGACTTTTAAGTCCCTCCGGGAGTTAATCACTGACGTGGGATCAGCTGCAGCTGCCTCCACGAGTAAAACGACTATAATCTCATCCTCACCATGCCTTACAACACCCAGCTCAGGGGAGCCCCGTATGGTCAGGGAGCCTAGCCCCACGTTGATTAGCCCCGAATCCTCTGACACTGACTCGGGTCAGGAAGAGGATCAAGCAGCATCTAAAGCCTCAAAATATAGATTATCTCTCGAGGAAGTAGATGAGCTAATGGGGGCTATCTATGATACGCTGGAAATTGAGGAGGAAGAAACTCAGTTATCCAGACATGATCAAATGTATGAGGCTCTGGGGAAAAAGAAAGCAAGGGTTTTTCCTATACATAAGGTGCTTTCTGACCTTGTCCTTAAGGAGTGGTCTGAACCAGACAAGAAGGTTTTCTTTCCTAAATCCCTTAAGAGAAGGTTCCCTTTTGATGAGAGCCCAGAGGCGGTCTGGAATAAAAATCCAAAACTAGACGCCCCTCTGTCCAAAATCTCAAAGCAGGCTGATCTGGCCTTTGAGGATATGGGCCACCTGAAAGATCCCATGGACAGGAGAACAGACATTGTCTTAAAGAGGGCCTGGGATGCCTCTATGGCAGGCTTAAAACCAGCTCTAGCCACTTCCTGTGTAGCTAGAAACCTGGAGTTCTGGTTATCGCAACTACAAGAACATTTAAAGGCAGGCACTCCTAGGGGGGAGCTTTTGAAATCCTTCCCTATGCTTTTTAAGGCCACCAGTTTCATCTCTGACGCCTCCACGGACTCCGTTAAATTTACGGCTAAATCTGCAGCACTTTCAGTGGCAGCAAGGAGGTCAGTATGGATGAAAACCTGGGGGGGAGACACGGCGTCTAAAACCCGCCTGTGCAGCGTCCCTTTTACAGGAGACTTAGTCTTCGGGCCTGAATTAGACTCCGCCTTAGAAAGGACGGCGGACAAAAAGAAAACCTTTCCCGCAAAAAAGAAATTTTCAAAGGAAAATTTTTTCGTCCCTTTAAGGAACCCTCTAAATCAGAGAAGAGTTCAAGCCCCAAAAAACATTGGTCGGGACATAAAGGAAAAGGGGGCATACTGTTTAGCCGCCCCAATCAGGATCCCAAACCACAGTGACGTCAGGGTTCCTGTGGGAGGAAGATTAAGCAAATTTCTTCCTCAATGGGAAGAGACAACCTCGAACGAGTTTGTCTTAAATATAATAAAAAGGGGTCATGCGCTGGAATTTCACAGCAACCCTCCTTCCAAATTTCTGGTGACAAAGCTTCCAAGTCACTCAGAAAAGGCCAGGGCCTTACCTTTACTAATAGGGGAAATGGTAGATCAAGAAGTATTGACACCAGTCCCTATTCAGGAACAAGGGGACGGTTTTTACTCGCACATCTTTGTGGTAAGAAAACCGTCAGGGAGATTCAGACTAATTATGAACCTCCGTCCACTGAATCGCTCCATCCGTTACAAGAGATTTCGGATGGAGTCCATTTATTCCATAAAGAATCTCCTGCAGAAAGAGACATTTATGGCAACCCTGGACCTAAGGGATGCTTATCTGCACATTCCAATAAGGGAGGAATGCCAGAAATTCCTTCGGATGGCAGTGCAGATAGACACAAAGGTTTACCACTTTCAGTGCAGAGCACTTCCCTTCGGTCTATCATCCTCTCCGAGAATCTTTACCAAGGTTCTCGGAGAGGCTTTAGTTCCTCTGAGGCTTCAATCAGTCTCAATTATCCCCTACCTAGACGATCTGCTCCTAACAGCCCACTCAGAGAGTCGTCTTTCTCAGGACCTAGAATTGACTCAACTCAGTCTGAGTCGATTGGGGTGGATTGTCAGTCAGGAGAAATCCAAGACAACCCCAACACAGGAGATCCTGTATCTGGGGTACTGGATCAAGTCTGTAGATCAGAAAATTATACTGCCGGAAGAAAAGATTTTGAATCTGTGGCAGAGAATATCTTTTCTTCAATGCAGCCCCAAGTGTACGGTGAGGGAAGTAATGTCGGTCTTAGGTCTTATGACGGCAGCCATTCCAGCCGTACAATGGGCCAGGTTCCATCAAAGAGAACTTCAGGGTTTTCTGTTAGAACAATTAAAAGGCAGAGATCTGGAGGAGGAGGTATCGATCCCCTCAAGGGTAAAACGCTCCCTCTGGTGGTGGAAGGACAGGGAGAACCTAAACAAAGGGGTTCATTGGGTCCTTCCTATCACTTCAACACTAACAACGGATGCGAGCAGTTGGGGCTGGGGAGCCCACCTAGGCTCAAGCTGGGTCCAGGACAAGTGGACCCCGGAGGAGAAATGTTTCTCTTCCAATTGGAAAGAACTAACAGCAATCATGAGAGCTGTTCTAGCTTTCCACCCCGCAATACAGGGTCACCATCTACAAGTCCGTTCAGACAATACGACGGCTGTAGCATACATAAACAAACAAGGAGGAACCAGAAGTCCTCGTTTGATGTTGGTAGCCAGACGCATTCTCCAGTGGGCAGAAGCCAATCTGGAATCCATTTCTGCAGTTCACCTGAAAGGGGAGCTGAACAACAAGGCGGACTTCTTGAGTCGACAGAGGATTTCGAACCAAGAATGGTCCTTACACCCAGAGGCATTCAATCTCATAACAGCTCACTGGGGAGAACCAGAGGTAGACCTTTTTGCGAGCAAGAAAAATGCAAAGGTTCCCAATTTTTTCTCGCTAAACCCAGGAGATCAACCCCTGGCGGTAGATGCCTTGCAAACTCCATGGACTTTCAGTCTGGCGTATGCATTTCCCCCTCTTCATCTCATTCCGAGGGTCCTAGCAAGATTCCTCAAGGAGAAAACCTGTTTGATTCTAGTAGCACCTTTTTGGCCCAGGAGACCGTGGTTCACAACGTTGCTACAATTGACAGACTGTCCGCCTCTAAGACTTCCCTACAGACAGGACCTCCTGTCGCAGGGACCTCTTTACCATCCGCAGGTCGCCACACTGAAGCTGTCAGCGTGGTTACTGAGGAGGAAATCTTAAGGAGTAAGGGCCTGTCAGACGAGGTAATTGCGACCTTACTACAGAGTCGCAAACCAGTCACGAGAGCTATTTACAAAAAAGTCTGGAAAAAATTCAATAGCTGGCTGAATGGCCGGGACATAAATACGGCTAATATTCTACAGTTTTTACAGGAAGGTGTAAACAAGGGTTTAACCCTAAGTACTATTAAAGTACAGATAGCTGCCTTAAGTGTATACCTAGATGAACGCTTACAGGAAAATCCTTTTGTCGCTAGATTCTGTAAGGCAGTCGCTAGACGCAAGCCAGTCAGAATCACAAAAGTCCCATCCTGGGATTTAGCAGTTGTGCTAAAAGCTTTCTTGGGGTCACCCTTTGAGCCTATCTCAGAGGCCTCCCTAAGGCTTATTACCTTTAAGACAGTTCTCCTGGTGGCAATCACTTCAGCCCGTAGGGTCAGTGAAATCCAAGCACTTTCCATCAGGGAACCATTCCTACAGATCCTAGAAGACAGAGTCATTCTAAAGACAGACCCTGGGTTCTTACCAAAGGTAGCATCTAGCTTCCATAGGTCCCAAGATATTGTCCTCCCTTCATTTTGTCAAAATGCAGCAAATGAGAAAGAGGAATGTTTTCATTTATTGGATGTGAGGAGATGTATTCTAGAATATCTTAAAATAACAAATCCATTCAGAATCTCAGACTCCCTTTTTGTCCTTTTTTCCGGACAGCGTAGGGGACAGAAAGCTTCAAAAGTAACCATAGCTAGATGGATTAGGCTAGCTATAGCAGAGGGGTATAAGGCCTTGAATAGAGATCCTCCTGAGGGTGTTAAAGCTCACTCCACAAGAGCGTTGTCTGCATCCTGGGCAGAAAGAGCTGGTGCCACCCTGGAGCAGGTATGTAAAGCAGCCACATGGTCAAGCTTTTCCACCTTTACAAGGCATTACCGACTGGACTTAATGTCTAGTCAGGATCAGGCCTTTGGGAGGAAAGTCCTCCAGGCCGTGGTCCCCCCCTAATCTGGTAAGTACTTGGGGATCCTCTCAAGGGCTGTCCTGGAAGAACACTTGGGAAAACTGGAGTTAGTACTTACCGGTAACTCCTTTTCCGGTGGTCTTCCAGGACAGCACGATCCCACCCTTTATTTGATTGTAGTGATGTACTAATGTTATTACCTGTTATGGTTTATATGTTTTTCAGTTCCATCCTTCGGTTCTTGGTGAATGACTGACCAGGGACCTGAGGGACCGCCTTTTGAACTGTGGCAATGTGTTTCCTGTGTCGATGGGAGGAGCTCCATCTCTCAAGGGCTGTCCTGGAAGACCACCGGAAAAGGAGTTACCGGTAAGTACTAACTCCAGTTTTATTACCCATCCGCCTCATATAAAAATCTTTAGAGCTTATATTTCCTGGACCTCCCCATGTCAGCCTACTATGGATCAGCTCCGCCCCTCCGACCCCTCCAGGACCACCTTTTTCTTATCCCACACCAGTGTTCTCTTTTTGTCCTTGCTCCTGGTGCTTTTTTAAAGTTTATTTTTATTTATTTTATTTTTTTTCTCCATGCACCATCCATCCTGTTTGGGTTCAGCCTGAGGAGGTGGGTTCCCGTGGTGCTGGGATTGTATGGTACAGTATAAATGACTGTGTATTACTGGCAAAGGTCACTGGCACTATAAATGACTGAATATACCTTCGTTAGGCAGGTGCTGGCACTCTCTCTCCTTGTTTTTGTGTGTTCAGGCAGTGGTTTGGCTTGCTGGGCATAGATACTGGGCTTCCTACAGATGTTTTAGAGGATATATAGGGGAGCTGTTGGCAGCAAGGGCCAACCTTCTGGTTCCAAGGCACAAAGTGGGTCAAAGAGTATATTCCCCTCTGTTTTTAGTCCCATAGGCTTCAGGGGGTTTTGGACCAGTTTTTGACCTCAAAGTCCTGAATTCTTACATGAAGGTTCCACCATTCAAAGTGGAGTCATTGGAAATGATCATTTCAGTTGGGGACTCGGACTGTATGGTTTCCATCGATCTGGCGGATGTGTATCTTGTTTCCATAGACACATCTCACCATTTCTCAGGTTTTCCGTGGAAGGCTCTCATTTTCAATTTTAATGTCTCCCATTCATTTTCTGCACGACTCTGAGAATGTTCTCAAAGCTACTGTCTGCTGTTGTCACGACTTTCAGGGTCAAGGGATTGCAAATATGCCATTATCTAGACGACATGCTACTTCTGGGTCCTTCAAATGAGCTCCTTCTACTTCATGTGAATTTCCCCTGCAAAACACTAGTTTGTTTCGATTGGTTGTTCAACTTGCGGAAGAGCCAGAGGCATCCGACCCAAATGTTGGAGTATTTAGACCCCTTTCACACCACACCGCCCATGTCGTTATTTTTAATGGTGTTTTACCGCTAGATTTGCGGCGCATTTCAGACACACACACACACACACACACACACACACACACACACACACACACACACACACACACACACACACACTTTATATCATGTTATGTGTGTGTGTGTATATATATATATATATGGGTGTTTTTACTTTTTTAATATTTATTTCCCTGTATTGTTGATATTAATGGGTATTTGGAGGATTTTTCTGCATGATATTTGTTTTATCTAAGATAGCACCACTATTTACCCTATTGTTAGAGGTGAGTCGGTAGAAGGGCACGTACAGGCAGAATTGCGTACCTGTACGTTGCCCTTTAAGCGGCGGGGACACGCCAGAAGGAAGCTCCATGAGTCAGGTTGCGGGACCCGCGGACTCTATTGCCGTGGGGATACCTGCGATCGCCTCACGGAGAGGATGAACGGGGAGATGCTAAAGTAAACGAGCATCTCCTCGTTCTGCCTAGCAACAGTGACCCTTATCTATGCTCCCTGTGATTGGAGCAGAGATCAGTGATGTGTAAAACACAGCCATGCCCCCCACAGTTAGCAACACGCCCCTAGGACACACTTAACCCCTACACTGCCACCTAGTGGTTAACCCCTTCACTGCCAGTGTCATTTACACAGGAATCCGTGCATTTGTATAGCGATGATTGCTATATAAATGAAAATGGTCCCAAAAATGTGTCAAAAATGTCCAATGTGTCGCAGTCACAATAAAAATCGCTGATCGCCGCCATTAAAAAAAAAAAAAATGCCATAAAACTATCCCCTATTTTGTAAACAGTATAACTTTTGCGCAAACCAATCAATAATCGCTTATTGCGTTATTTTTGGTAAAAAAAAATAATGTAGAAGAATACGTATCGGCCTAAACTGAGGACATTTTTTTAATATATTTCTAGGGGATATTTCTTATAGCAAAAAGTAAAAAATGTGTGTTTTTTTTTCAAAATTGTCACTCTTTTTTTCCCCAATCGTCTTTCAGGACAGCCACCTTTGAGAGACACTGGCTCCTCCCCTCTTAGGAAACACCGCCTTCATTTTCATGATTTAAGCCTCCTCCTCCCTTCGTTCCTCAGTTATGGTGTTTCCTCCGGTGGGGAGACATCGCTAAGGAACCTTAGCTGAATTCGGTTGGTGAGACTGAAGCTATCCGAGCGGAGCCCCGGCCCCACTCGGTTACCCGACCGTCTATCGGTCGGCCCTTGACAGTCGGATCAGCGGGGAGCTGAAGCGTTCGTACTGTCTTTACACCCTAAACTTCGCTTGGGGAAAGCAGGAAGTTTTACAGGGTCGTCCGTCCGTTCACCCGCGGGTGTTTTAACGGAACAGGCAGTCCGGTCGGCTGGGGAAGCTGAACTTTTGACTGACCTTTTTTCTATATACGCACTCCAATCTTCGCTTGGGGAAAGCAGGAAGTTTTTGGGGAGGTTCATCCCTGCGTTTCGCCCAGTGGGGCGCTGCAACGAGGACGTCCAGGGCCCCCCTGTGTATCCAGTCGGCTGGGAGCCAGAGGCCGGACCGGTTGGCGGGCGACGTCAATTCCGGTGGGGGCGGACCTCTTCGTTGGATCCGCGTCTTCCGGTTCCGGACGCGGCACGTGGAGGGGAACCTAGCGTTCGGCTGGTGCAGCCTTTCTTTCTACAGTTGCACAGGTAGCTGTTGGAGGCACGTTCGTACCACTCTTCCTCAACAGGAGAATGTCCAAAGCAGTGGCTTCGGGAGTTCCAGGAGTAACGGCACCAGCCACTCAAAGGTAAAAGCCCTGGCGAGGGGTTCCCTTACCTTACAACCAGTAGCTCCACTGGTGTTTTTTCCCCCTAGGTGGTCGGGGGGGAAGGGCAGTGCGTCTGGGATCCAGATGGAGATTGATCCTAGGGGAGGGCACTCCCGGTGGTCCTCTTAAGTAGTGCTGGTGTTTCTTTTGTTTAGGATTTTATGCTGCTCTTTTATCTCTAGGTCTCTGAAGGACATGAGCAAGTCTCCCCTTGGTTCTAGGAGGGAGCGTCCTTCATATAGAGCCTCTTTGGGGAATCCCTGGTTCAAAGGCACTTGGTAAAGAGTGTATTGAAGCACCGGATAGCTCAGTCAGACCTTTAATCTAAGGTTCCAGTGGCCTCAGAGGGTTCAGGTCCCTGTTTGAGCGCCATCAGGAAACAGGCAGCAGAACACGGTGCATATCTGGCGGCTTCTGGGAAGGTTCCAGTGGCCTCAGCTCCAGAGCACTCTTTCACCAGCACAGCAGAGTGTTCCACCTAACCCGATGGATGTTCCTCCTGCAGGTTAAGGGAGAGTCTAGAGGGTTCCAGAGAGGAAGTTGAGGAAGAAGTTGACAGTGCCGTCTCAGACTCCCAAGGGAATCTGATAAAGGTGAGGGCTTGGGTGGGGAACCCAAAAGAACCCCTCGATATAAACTTCCCCCTGGATGAAGTGGATAAGCTCTTGAGAGCTATTCATACCACTTTAGGAAGAAGGCATTGTCACCCCACGATCAGATGTACTAGGACCTGGGGGAAGCGGGTGTTCTCGGTTCATGATGTCTTGATCGATGCCATCAGGAATGGCGGGGTCCCGAAGGAAAATCTTTCTTTTCTGGTGCATTAAAGTAAAGGTTTTTTCTTGGGCGGAAGAGGAAGCTCTTGTCTGGAATAGAATCTCCCAGGTTAGAGACTACCTTTCTTCAGACGTCCAGGCATACTGACCTGTCCTCAGGGACATGGGAATGCTTTCAGACCCTATGTTTGAAATGATGGACTCACTTCTGAAGGATGCATGGGCTTTTTCTCTTAAGAAAATATCTAAGCCTGCCATAGCGGCCACAGTGGTGGCTCATAATATGAAGTGTCGGCTTAGCCAGATTAATGCATGAAGCAATGACGGCAGAGGAGACTTTCTATCCTCCTTTCCCATGCTGCTTAAGGTGTTGGCATACGCTGCTTCGATTCAATCCAGGCGAATGTATGCAAGATCTTCGGCTCTGACCAACTCAGCCTGGAGGGCCTCAAGGCTGAAGACATGGCAGGGGGTCAAGGCATGGCAGGGGGACAAGGCGTCCAAAGCAAAGCTCTGGAATCTTTTTTACAGGAGGCTGCTGTTACTGCTACTGTTTACTGCTGTTTGGGCCAGGTCTTGAAGCAGGGCTAGATCGCACGGCTGATAAGAAAAAGGCCTTTCCCCTTAAGAAGAAATATGGGGAGCAGTAAAAAAGAGGCCTTCCTCCCCCAGTGGGAGATGATCACCTCCAATCAGTTTGTGTTGGGGATCATCGTAAGAGGTTACCGTTTGGAGTTTTCAGAACTCTCCTCTTTTGAGACTCCTTGTCACTGAGCTGCCAAAATGTGCCCTTCTTTCCTCTTCAGGAGTTAGAGGAACAGGAAGTGGTAATACAGGTCCCAGCAGGATATATAGAAAGGGCTCCTATTCTCACATTTTTGTGGTTCACAAGCCTTGGGGAAAAAAGTTCAGGCTCATCCTGAACTTGAAACGTCTGTGTGTCTTAGTCACCTACAGATGGCTTTCGTTGGTTTTGGTCACTGGGTGAGGGCACCTCTTCCACCAAAACTGTTTCAGGGCATGGATAGTATGGATGCATACCTGCATATTCCCATTGCAGAGAACCACCAGCGTTTCCTTAGGCTGGCAGTGATAACTTCTGTAGGGGTGCTACACATTCAGTTCAAAGCACTTCCCTTTTGGGCTATCCCTTTCCTCCTCCTATCTTCACCAAAGTGATGGTAGAAGTTCTGGCATTCCTGCGTCTCAGGGGAGTCTCGGTGATCGTGTGTCCTGAAGATCTTCTCCGGTTTGTACCTTCTCTGACGCAGTCGATTTGGGATCAACAGGTAACAAAAGACCTGTTAGTGAGCCTGGGTTGGCCTCTGAACCTAGAGAAACCCAACTTAAATTCCTTACCAGGGGGTCACCTTCCTGGGGTAGGTGCTGGGCTCAACAGAACAAAAGGTCTTCCCTCCTTGGAGAAGATCCAGAAGAAAGACAGAGCACTGTTGTTTCTCCAGGGCAACTGTCAAAAACTCAGTTAGGCAGGTTGAGTTTACTGACAGCCACGCTCCTAGCAGTTCAGTGGACGGGGTCATGTTACCGTCCTCTGTAAACTATTCATCTTGAAGCTTTGGGACCACAGTCAGGGGTCTTGGGACTCTTTGGTTCCAACTCAGGTAAAGAGGTCCCTTTGGGAAAGGGAGCACGTTTGTTACAAGACCTAGAATGGAGTTTCCCAGTATCCAGGGTGGTTACAACCGATACGAACGGCTTAGGTTGGGGTACACACCTAGACTCCTGTTTGGTACAGGAAGGAATCTAAGAGATCCTCAAATTGGAGGGAGTTGAGAACAGTAGATCTGGTTCTCAGGACCTCTCAGAGTTCTCTGGAGACTTCATGTAAGAGTCATGGAAACAATCCCTTGGCAGTGGCTTGCGTCGACAGGACGGGGACTCCTGGAGCGGATCCTTATGGGTCCTGGCGAAGGCCATCCTCAGATGGGCCGAATATTAAAATCCTGTCTTTTCAGTGATCTGTCTTGAAGGAGAGCAAATCCTGATATTAGATTTCCTCAGAGCAACCAGGTTCTCAAGCAGGAGGTTCTTCGAATGGATCACCCAGAGTTGGGGGATTCCTTGCATAGACCTCTCTTTTTCTCAAGGGAAAACGCAAAGGAAGCCATCTCCTGTTCCATGAACAGGGGAGATGGGAGGTCGGGAGCAGACACACTAAAGCACAGAGTTAGGGTTTCTCTAAGTGCTATGCTTTCTCCCCTCCCGTTCTGATTCCTGCAGGGTCAGGGAAGTTTTCAGGTGGAGATTACTACCTATTTTCTAATCACACCTCTTGGGCCCAGGAGGCCGTGGTTCTCCATTCTGAAGGGCCTGTCAGTAGAACCCCCCCCCCCCCCCCCCGGGTTTTCCCGGTCTAGGAGTGTCCCTTCTCCCAGGGTCCAGTCTGCGGTCCCCAGGTGGAGTCTTGCAGCTTGGCTACTGAGAAGGAATTGCTGAAGGGCAAAGAGGTCTCAGACTGTTTAATAGCCACTCTTCTGAATTACAGGTAAATAGAAACTCAGACCATTTTCTTGAAGGTATGGAGACGGTTCAACAGCTGATGCTCAGAGAACTCCTTCAATGTGCACAGCCTTGTAGCCGTTCTAGAGTTCCTGCAGTCGGGGGCAGATAAAGGTTTAGCCCCATAAACATTGAAGAGTCAGGTTTTCGCTTTTAGCGTATTCCTGGAAGGGCATCTAACATCAGACCTTGGTATAGTAAGGTTCCTAGAGCCTTAAGTAGGCAAAGACCAAGCCTTTGGTCGCCCCCTTCCCAGTCGGGGTCACTCATTAGTTTTACAGGTTCCCACAAAGGAACCTTTTTCAGCAATTGGAATCTGGCTGGTTATGGTTGATCACTCTCAAAACTGTGTTTTTTGTGGCGATCACTGCGGCAAGGAAAGTGAGTAAACTCGAAACCCTTTCTGTTAAGGCACTCCCTTTCCAGACCATTCAGTTTTTAAGATCATTCTGGCCTTTTTACCTAATGGTAGTCTCTAATCCTCAGAGAGTCCGAGAGATTATGCTGCCTATTTTTCGTTCAAAACCAGTGAGCGAACAGGAACACATCTTCTTGGACGTGTCCTTCATTATTTTGGTTACACAAAGCCAGTTCAGGAAGTCTGATTTACCTTTGGTGTTACTTCCAGGGGCTAGGAAGGGTTCCAAAGCCTTTAGACGTACGCTAACCAGATGATTAAGGTCAGCCATTGGGCAGACTTGCGCGGTTGGGGTATTAAAGCCTCCAGTTAGAATTAAAGCACACTCAGCCAGGACAGCGGCAACTCCGCAGACAATGTGGGCTGGTGTGTCTCCTGAACAGATCTGTAGAGCCGCAACGTGGTTCAAGTTTTCTACGTTCGTGAAGCACTATAGATTGGATCTTCTCTCAGCCAAAGACCAAGCCCTTTGGTCACAAGGTGCTGCAAGCAGTAGGTCCCACCCTAAGACAGGGTACTCGCTTATCCTCTCAAAGGTGGCTGTCCTGAAAGACGATTGGGGAAAAATGGAATTACGTACCGGTAATGTCCTTTTCCAGGAGTCTTTCAGGACAGCACCGGTTCCCACCCAAGTTTTTTGCAGATCATCGGGAACTCATTACATGAGGCCGTCAGGTAAGACTTAAAGGTTTGTTTATTTGACGTGTTCTTGTGTCTCCCCAGTTGGCCGGAGGTACTCTGGAAGAACTGAGGAACGAAGGGAGGAGGAGGCTTAAATCATGAAAATGAAGGCGGTGTTTCCTAAGAGGGGAGGAGCCAGTGTCTCTCAAAGGTGGCTGTCCTGAAAGACTCCTGGAAAAGGACATTACCGGTACGTAATTCCATTTTTTGTTTATAGTGCAAAAAAAAAAAAAAAAAAGCAGGGGTGATCAAATACCACCAAAAGAGAGCTCTATTTGTTGGGGAAAAAAAATACATCAATTTTGTTTGGGAGCAATGTCGCACGACCGTGCAATTGTCAATTAAAGTGACGCAATGCCGAATCGCAGAAAGTGCTCTGGTCAGGAAGGGAGTCAATTCTTCCGGGGCTGAAGTGGTTAAGATAATAAAAAAAGGTTGTATGTACCTGCAAAATTGCACAAAGCGACCCATTAACCTCCTATTCTAGAGAGAGAATCTCCCTTGTGTTTACTCCAAAGAAATGTAGATTTAAAAAAAAAATTTGCTGTCTGCCTACAGTGGCTTTGGTCACCTCCAGCCATTTGACCCTCATCTACTACCAGCTGTCCATGTTTCTGGAGTACCTAACTCTCTTACATTTCCTAATTGCCACATACTCGCAATATGTCTGTCTGATTCTGGACATGAGGACAGTCCTGCTGTAATTGGTGACTAAGCACATACTTTACTAATGGCTGCTTGCAACTTGCCCATTGATGGAGCCAACATCAGCAGCCTGGAATTGCAGTATGTTGCACTCTGCGCATAGGGTTTATTCTCTCATTGAAGTCCTCTTTGGCTCTGTTGGGTGTAGCTACTTCCTTGGCCCTTTTTGGCTGAGGCTTTTACTACAGTCATGGAAGACGTTGTGCAAGAAATTACCCAGTTATATGTAGATTTTGACTGTAATTTCCATATTTGATCTACCCATAGCCTTGGCAGCATCTGAGCCATCAGCCACATTGATTTTCTCCAGGCTTTGACTGATGAGCTTCTTCCTGAAGAGTTGTAATCCACTGCCATTATTTCCAGCCATTTTGGTTGTTACTGATGCAGTGCGCCCTCTCTGAAACTAGAGAATCGGCCTGTTGCTTCTCAAAGCAATGTTTCTAGTCTTGGGTCCCTTATTGCTTCTAAGGCCACAAAGACTTTTCCATTGCACTTGCTGTTCCAAGGCTTTGTACAGAGATTTGAAACACCCTGACAAGCTGTTTGCTCCCTCCAAGCACTTATTAGCCTATTTGTAATAGAGGGGTCTATGCCTACTGTGTGGATCCAGCAGTGTTCCACTTTAACAAAGCAACTCCAATACTGTTGAAGAATGCACCTATCTTTAAAGAGCCATATCTATAACTCTGTTCTTGTTGGCAGGTCCTATGACTTTGTCAAACCGCAAGGTCTGCCGCTCAAAGGTGAGCCCCAACTTTCAAGAGTTGGGACATTTGTTAACCTTTGCAGACACTTGCATTTCAAACACTTGGGTGCAGGAAGTGGTATACCAGGGATGCAAGATACCTGTGATGCCACTCCAAGGTCCTCTACACTACCAATTTCTGGCCTTGCCCTTTTGACCTCTCATTTTCAGCTTGGGTACTTGCCAAAGTATTGACCCCAGTAGTAGCTTTGTAGCATCCCCATTGTGGGATACGTAAACCATCTCCTGTTGAGGGGAAAGTTTGCTCGGGCTCTGTCTGACAACATGGCTTTGACTGTCCAGACTTTACAGTGGTTTGGATGGATCCTGAACAATCAAAAATTGCCACTGGAACCAAATCATTTGAAGTATCTGGGTCTAGTCCTGGCTCTATGCTCTTGCAAGAGAATCCTAAGTCTGATAGTAGCCACCTTCAAGGCAGTTCAGTTTGCCCAGTTTTACTACAGACTGCTGCTATGTAACATTTTGTCATTGTGGGGTAAGTCCATTAAGTCCCTGGATAGGCAGATTTTCTTGGAAACAAGAAACAAGTTGTCCCTGGCTTGGTGGCTCAGGAATCCCGCTCTGAAGTTGGGGAAATCCTTCCTCCCCATCTTGACAATGGATGGTCCGTTGGGCCACGGAGAAGTCCCTGGCAACCTGTCAGAGCCAGGGGCTTGGTTGTCGTATAAGCCTTGATTCCCAATCAACATCCTGGATTTGGCTGTCTCATTCTACTGGAAGGTCATCTGATCCTGATTCAGTCGAACAGTGCCACAATAGTGGCATACATCAACCATGAGGGAAGAATTGGATGTCTCACGGTGGTAAGAGAGGGAGATTGGATCGGATCCTGTTCTGGGCAGAACTTTACATTTAATCTTTGTCTGCAATGTACGTTCCAGTCAGAAACCATTGACAGGCTGACTTCCATAGCCTGGAACCAGTGGAATTGCCCCTACACCTTAAGGTGTTTCAGGACCTATGATTCTGGTGGGAGATGCTGGATGTGGATTTCGCAGCCTACAGGTCCAACAGCAAGCTGGACAGCTCCAAGAACAGAGATCCATTAATGGATGCTTTGGTGGCCCTGTGAGATGAGAATGCCCTGATCTATGCCTTTCCTCCTCCTGTGTCTACTTTGCCATGTCATGATGGAGGGCATTCTAGTCATTGCTTCAGACTGACCCATGCAGATGTGGTATGCTGACCCACGAGACTACACTCAGGGGCACTCAGTGGGTCCTTTCAGATCTTCAGGATCTTTTGTCAGAAAGACCAGTTTACCATTCTGCTTCATGGTTGCTGGTTTTAACAGGGAGGGCTAAAGCCTATTGGGAGAGACTTCATGAACTTAATATTTACAGTCTGGAGGAAAGAAGGGAAAAGAGGGACATTATTGAGAAGTTTAAATACATTAATCATCAATAAAGCATCAAATTATTTTTAACCCCTTCGTTCCGAAGCCTTTTTCTGACATTTGTTGTTTACAAGATGAAATCGGTATTTTTATTTTTTTGATAGAAAATTATTTAGAACCCCCAAACATTATATATAATTTTTTAGCAGAGACCCTAGAGAATAAAATGTCAATCATTGCAATATTTTATGTCACATTGTATTTGCACAGCGGTCTCTCAAATGCAATTTTTTGGGAGAAAAATACACTTTCATTCATTAAAAACAAAAGCGTAAAGTTAGCCAGATTTTTTGTATAATGTGAAAGCTGTTACACTGAGTAAATAGATGCCTAACATGTCCTGCTTTAAAATTCTGCACACTTGTGGAATGGCGACAAACTACAGTAATTAAAAAAAATCTCCATAGACAATGCTTTTAAAAATGTCTACAGGTTACCAGTTTAGAGTTGCAGAGGAGGTCTTTTGCTAGAATTATTGCTCTTGCTCCAATGATTGTGACGATGCCTCACTTTGTGGTTTGAACATTTACATTTGCAGGCGTGACTTATGTATGTGTTCGCTTCTGTGCACGAGCACAGAGGGATGGGGTGTTTTAAATTATTTTTTTTATTTTTTTTTACACTGTCCCTTTTAAAAATTATCTGATCACTTTTTTTGTCAGAAGGAATTTAAACCTCCCTTGTGACAGTAATAGGCAGTGACTCTTTATGGAGGGATCTGGGGTCTATAAGACCCCAAATCCCACCTTTGCACTTAAAAGCATTCAAAATGCCAAGTTTGGCAGTTTTGAATACTGTAATTTTATTACAATTTGGTGCTCTTAAGTCTTCAGTAAACTGGAAGTGGAGTCATGACATTGCTTCCGGGTTACTAGATCCTGAACCCGATTTAAAGCCGATTTTAGCTTTGTTTGGGTCTCCAGCCAGCCAGCGGACATGCTGGCTAGCCGCTTGGGCCTCCCAATGGGATGGGGGAGGGGGGGGGAGAGATGTCCACTCCCATTGCTTGGCATTCATATTCTTAGTCGCATCGCTTGTTATCACAAGAAAGCCGACCGCACATCTAGAGACAAATTTTTGCCCATTCTTTGCAAAATAGCTCTGTCAGATTGGATGGAGAGCGTCTGTGAACAGCAATTTTCAAGTCTTGCCACAGATTCTCAATTGGATTTAGGCCTGGATTTCGACTGGGCCATTCTAACACATGAATATACTTTGATCTAAACCATTCAGTTGCAGCTCTGGCTGTATGTTTAGGGTCTTTGTCCTGCTGGAAGGTGAACCTCCGCCCCAGTCTCAAGTCTTTTGCCATCTCCAACAAAGTTTTCTTATAAGATTGCCCTGTATTTGGCTCCATCCATCTTCCCATCAACTCTGACCAGCTTCCCAGTCCCTGCTGAAGAAAAGCAACCCCACAACATGCCACCACCATGTTTCAAGGTGGGGATGGCGTGTTCAGGGTGATGCGCAGTGTTAGTTTTCTGCCACACATAGCGTTTTTCTTTTAGGCTAAAAAGTTCAATTGTCTCATCTGACCTGACAACTGTGGGGGGGACCAGCGTTGTCCCCAACATGGCGTCCCGAAAAAAAAAATCAGGACTTCTCGTGGCTTTCTTTCAACATTGGCTTTGTTCTTGCCCTCTTCCATAAAGGCCAGAATTGTGGAGGGCACAACTAATTGTTGTCCTGTGGACAGATTCTCCCACCTGAGCTGTGGATTTCTACAAATCCTCCAGAGTTACCCTGGGCCTCTTGGCTGCTTCTTTTATTAATGCTCTCCTTCCCCGGACTGTCAGTTTAGGTGGACGGCCATGTCTTGGTAGGTTTGCAGTTGTGCCATGTTCTTTCTATTTTCGGTTTATGGATTGAACAGTGCTCCATGAGATGTTCAAAGCTTGGGATATTTTTTATACTCTAACCCTGCTTTAAGCTTCTCCACAACTTTATCCCTGACCTGTCTGGTGTGTTTCTTGGCCTTCATTATGCTGTTTGTTCACAAAGGTTCTCTAACAAACCTCTGAGGGTGTCCTAGAACAGCTGCTTACAAATTAGGTGGCTTCTGAAGGCAATTAAAATGTGATAAATGAATTATGTGGTGCTACCTAACTATTATAAAAATAAATATAAATGTATAAATAAATGTAAAAATCACATCAATATCAAATAAATAAATATGTTCAAATATAAGTGCAATGTGCATCAATAAACTGCAATAAATGACTCAGAGTTAACTGATATATATATATATATGTGTATATATATGTATGTATGTGCAGTTCAAAGTATGTGAGTTCAGATCCTCAAAATCCAAATAATTTTCATGCAGTGAAATCAAGATGAAAGCAACCACCAACACTGATATTCTACCGCAAACCGAAACTTCAGTGCTCTGTGCACCCCTTATTTGCCCCAGCCTCTCACCTCAAAGATAGACCACTGAGGGTCATATAACGCTGTAGATATACTGATGGTGTTCACAGTCTTCCTGAATCTGGGGTGTCCTCCTTCCTCCTGGTTGTGACCCCTGTTCCCCTTCTTTAGGAGATGGGGGGGGGGGGGTCCCTGGTGTGCTCAGACGTCCCAAGTCTTTGCTCCCCTTAGATCGGTCATAACAGCAACAAGTTGACCAGCAACTGGTTCCACTCAACTTTAGTTAGGGGTATTGGAGTAAAGGGGGCTGAATACAAATGCACGCCACATTTTTCAGCTATTTGTAAAAAAATTGGAAAACCATTTATCATTTTCCTTCCACTTCACAATTATTTTCCACATTGGGTTGGTCTATCCATATAAATTCCCAATAAAATACATTTACGATTTTTGGTTGCAACATGAGAAAATAGTGGAAAATTTCAAGGGGTATAATTAACTTTTCAAGGCTGTGTGTGTGTGTGTGTGTGTGTGTGTGTGTATATCAAATATGCACACCCTTAAACTAATACTTTGTTGAAACCCCTTTTGATTTTATTACAGCACTCAATCTTTTTGTGTATAAGTCTATCAGCATGGCACATCTTGACTTGGCAATATTTGCCCACTCTTCTTTGCAAAAACACCCCAAATCTGTCAGATTGCGAGGGAATCTGCTTTGCATAGCCCTCTTCCTACAGATTTTCAATCTGGCTGGACCATCCAAAATCTTTAATCTTCTTCTGGTGAAGACATTCCTTATTTGACTTGGATGTTTGCTTTTGGATCGTTGTCATGCTCAAAGATGAAGTTCCTCTTCATGTTCAGCTTTCTAGCAGGAGCCTGAAGGTTTTGTGCCAATATTAACTGGTATTTGGAACTGTTCCATAATTCCCTCTACCTTGACTAAGGCCCCTGTTCCAGCTAAAGAAAAACAGCCCCAAAGTATTATGCTGCCACCACCATGCTTCAATGTGGGTATGGTGTTCTTTTGGTGATGTGCAGTGTTTTTGCACTAAACATATCTTTTGGAATTATGGCCAAAAACCTTGGTTTCATCAGACCATAACACATTTTCCCACATGCTTTTGGGAGACTTTAGATGTGTTTTTTGCAAAATTTTAGCCGGGCTTGGATGGTTGTTTTTCATAAGAAAAGGCCTCTGTCTTGCCACTCTACCCATAGCACAGACATATGAAGAATAAGGGAGATTGTCACATGCACCAGACAGCCAGTACTTGCCATATATTCCTGCAGCTCCTTTAATGTTGCTGTGGGCCTCTTGGCAGCCTCTCTGACCAATTTTCTTTTGGTCTTTTCATCAATTTTGGAGGGACGTCCAGTTCTTGATAATGTCACTATTGTGCCATATTTTCTCCACTTGATGACTGTCTTCATTATGTTCCATGGTATAGCTAATGCTTTCAAAATTCTTTTTTACCCTTCTCCTGACTGATAACTTTTAACAATGAGATCCCTCTGATGCTTTAGAAGCTCTCTATGGACCATGGCTTTTGCTGGTAGTTACGACTAAGAATGTCAGGAAAGACTACTGAAGCAGCTGAACTTTATTTGGGGTTAACCAGAGGCACTTTAAGACCCCTTTCACACGAGCTGCCCTGGGCATCAGCGGTAAACTATTATTTTAGCAGCGCTATTCAACCGCTAGCGGGGCTGTTTTAACCCTCGCTATCGGCCAAAAAGGGGTTAAAGTGGAAGTAAACCCATCGATTTTAAACAGTTAAAAAAAAAAAGGCATGCCGGGAATGCTAACTGCACATTGGCTGTGCTCTCAGCCAAACTATCAAACCATCCAATGGCTGGTGTCATAACGAATCACATGTGCAGCACCATAGCAGTTGAAGATTAAACAGAGGCAAAGATGGCAGCTTCCTTGGCTGAAAACGATAGGGGAGTTTACTTCCACTTTAAATCTGCCTGAAAAAATGCCTCTGAAGTGGCGCTTTGCTGGCAGTATAGCAGTGCTGCTCCATTGTTTTCAATGGGGAGGAGCGGTGTATTCACAGCTCCTACACCGCTGCAAAGAAGCTGCTGTCAGGACTTTACGTGATGCCCTGCCAGCGCAGGGCCCCAGTGTGAAAGCACTCGGGCTGTCACACTGAGTTTTCAGCTGAGCCTTTTTTCAGGCGCTATTTTTAGCGCTGTAGTGCCTGAAAAAACGCTTTAGTGTGAAAGGGGTCCAAATGATGGTAGCTGTGTATTGACACGTATTTAACACGAGTTTGAACATGATTGCTTAATTCTGAACACGGCTACATCCCCAGTTATAAGAGGGTGTGCGCACTTATGCAACCACATTATTTTAGTTTTTTATTTTTTACTCGCTGACCCCACCCCACCCCCAAACATCTCAGATGCTTTGGATGCTGGAGGTGATTTCCAGGGCTTCAGGGTAGAGTTTTCCTCCCAGCCCCCTCCCTGGTTAATTACTCCCAACACTGCACACATTAGAAGATACAGTTCCCAAACCAAAAGAGGGCATCTGCCCCATCTTGGATCTGAAGGTCCTAAAGGTCTTCGTCTAGGCCCAGAGCATCAGTGATTCCTAGCTTTCCTGTAGACCCTCTTCCCATTCCTGTTTGTAGCCCTGCCATTTGGCCTATCTTCTGCACCTAGGCAGGGGTTGTTAAAGTGCTGAACCTTGTGCTAGGCCTGCTGCTCTCTCAGGGCATCCCCATTAAGGGATATCTAGATCACGTCCCACTAGAGGAACAGTTAGCATGGGTTCTGGCATAAAATTTAGCCCTGACCATCCAGACCTTGCCGAGGCTGATTCCTAAACCTTCAAAAGTTAACTTTGGAACCAACTCATTACAATATTTGGGTCTAATCACAGACACAGTTCAAGCCAGAGTTTTTTTCTTCCAGAGTCTACTTTACTTCCAGATTCAACTTTTCAGTCTAGAAGTCTCCTAAACTCTTTTGCTGATGGTCCCATTTGCACTCCAGACTCCTACAACACAACATCCTGTCTTCCAAGGATCATCCAGTACTCGGAAAGACTGACTTGTCTGGCTGCCAATCAGCATGCTGGAGCTTTTGACAATTTTAGTTGTCTCTGAAATGCTGTACCTCCATG
Organism: Lithobates pipiens; assembly: GCF_037356315.1. Classification (NCBI taxonomy): domain Eukaryota; kingdom Metazoa; phylum Chordata; class Amphibia; order Anura; family Ranidae; genus Lithobates; species Lithobates pipiens. The sequence goes on from NW_027507758.1 coordinate 116,737,467, forward strand.
CTGGAGGGTCAATAATCCAGATTTAGTTGGACAATGCTACAGCAGTGACATACATTGACCATCAAGCAGGTCTTGCCACTGCACAAGAGTAATAGCAGATTCTGTCCTGGGCAGAACTTCACATTTCTGTTTTGTCGCCTGTTTTTAGCCAAGGCGTAGATCATTGCCAGGCAGACTTCCTCAGCCTAGAGACTAAATCCGGGGGAATGTACTTTTACACTTTGATATGTTCCAGGACCTGTGATGCAGGCAGGGAGACTCCCAAATGTGGACCTCACAGCCTACAGGTTCAACAACAAATTGGACAGAAGTGTCTCTGTACAGTGACCCTCTAGTGGAGGCCGTGGATGCTCTGGTGGCTCTGTGGGTCAGTGAATCCTGATCTACACCTTTCTTCTCCTGAATCTTATTCACAGTATCACAATGGAGGAAATTCCTGCCATCCAGTTGCTCTGTACTGGCCCAGGTGGATGTGGTATTAAGAGGTATAGACTCCAGAGACGGACATAATTTTGCCCCTGTACAAATCATTAGAAAGCCATAATCTGGAATTTGCAGTTTAGTTTCGGGAACCTTTTCACAAAAAGGATATTGGAGAACTGAACCTTTTCACAAAAAGGATTATTGGAGTGCAGATAAGGGCAACAAAACTGATGAGGCATGAAGGAGCTTGGCTATGAGAAGATTAGCTGAACTACATTTATACTCTTTGAAGGAGCGATATGATCATCATGTATAAATAAGCGGTCAATATGAACTTGATGTTGAGTTATTCACTTTCAGATCATCTGGAGGAAAAGAGATTTAACCTCCACATACGGAAAGGCTTCTTCACAGTAAGAGCTGTGAAAATGTGGAATAAACTCCCTCAGGAATTAGTTCTGGCCAGATCAGTGGATTGTTAAAAAAAAAGCTGGATGCATTCCTATATGCACAAAATTATAAGTGGATACTAAGATTCATAGTTAATAACACCAGGGCTAGTTTATCCAAGAAATATCCAGTTGTTTCTTGAGGAGGGGGGGGGGGGGGGGGGTTGCCTTCCTCTGGATCAACTGTGGGAATAGGATAGTGTATGTATATGAATGTTGTTGTGTTTTTTTTTTTTTTTTTTATGTAACCTGATAAGACTCCTGATCTACGGTTGTTTTTGTTTGGCAGTGTCCAGTCCTTCTAGATGGCAGTATAACACAAAGGTTAAAGAGGAAGTAAACCCTGATGGGCTTACTTTCTCTTTCATTCCCTGCAAAGCATAATGGACTACTAGGCATCGCATAGTAGTCCATTATGTGTCACTTACCTGACACAGGAGCCAGCGAAGTCACCGCTGTCCCCTGTAGTCCGGCGCATCAATCTTCTCGGTGGGGTCTCGCAGCTCCGCTGCTGTCATTCGGTGAAGCCGCAATGACGTCACTCCCGCACATGCGCACGGGAGCCGCCACGCGCAGCATCTTCGTCATTGACGATGCCGCGCTCAGTGCGCCTGCGAGCCGCTGTCTACGGCGATCTGTCTTCGGGCAAATAACTCCTAAACCGTATAGGTTTAGGAGATATTTCTTGGACCTACAGGTAAGCCTTAATCTAGGCTTACCTGTAGGTCAAAGTGTGTTGTAAGGGTTTACAACCACTTTAAGACTTCTTGTGTCATTGGCTCCAATAAGGGATTTGGAAGCAGCTACAAACATCCTATAATATATATTTTTTTCATTAGTGGAAAAAAACTGCTGCTCCTGAGCTTCCAGCCTAGGCAGTCTAGATCACGTTTCCCTGCTGCTGCATGCATTAATAGGATTGCTAACATTAGACCTGGACTCTTAACCACTTTCAGACCGGACCAATTTGCTGGTCAAAGACCAGACCACTTTTTGCGATTCGGCACTGCGTCGCTTTAACTGACAATTGCGCGGTCGTGCGACGTGGCTCCCAAACAAAATTGACGTCCTTTTTTTCCCACAAATAGAGCTTTTTTTTGGTGGTATTTGATCACCCCTGCGGTTTTTATTTTTTGCGCTATAAACAAATAGAGCGACAATTTTGAAAAAAACGCATTATTTTTTACTTTTTGTTATAATAAATATCCCCCAAAAATATATAAAAAAAACATTTTTTTCCCTCAGTTTAGGCCGATACGTATTCTTCTACATATTTTTGGTAAAAAAAATCGCAATAAGTGATTATTGATTGGTTTGCGCAAAAGTTATAGCGTTTACAAAATAGGGATAGTTTTATAGCATTTTTATTAATCATTTTTTATTATTATTTTTTTTTTACTAGTAATGGCGGCGATCAGCGATTTTTTTTTTTTTTTTTTTTTTTATTTTTTTTATTGTGACTGCGACATTGTGGGGGACCCATCGGACATTATTGACACATTTTTGGGACCATTGTCATTTATACAATAATCACTGCTATATAAATGCAGTGATTCCTGTGTAAATGACACTGGCAGTGAAGGGGTTAACCAGTGGGTGGCAGTGTAGGGGTTAAGTGTTCCTAGGGATGTGTTACTAACTGTGGGGGGGTTGGGCTTTCATTTAGTGAGTACTGATCTCTGCTCCAATCACATGGAGCAGAGATCAGCGTCACTAGTTGCTAGGCAGAATGGAGAAATGTTGTTTACAACGGCATTTCTTCATTTGGCCGCTCCGTGAGACGATCGCGGGGATGCCCGCGGCGATTGAGTCCGCGGGTCCCGCGACCGGACTCACGGAGGTCCCGACCAGCGCGGGAGCGCGTCGCCAGCGGCACGCTACCGATGGCAGGGCGGCAAATTTAAAGGGACGTACATGTACGCCCATTTGCCTGCCCGTGCCATTCTGTCGACGTACATCGTCGTGCGCTGGTCGGCAAGTGGTTAACCACATCTAAAAAAAAAAGGTGAAAAAGAGTAATGGCATGATAACATTTTTACATATTCCTATCAAAGAGCGTTTTGGATTTTCTGTTTTAAAACCGATACGGCTGTCCAGCATTGGTTCTTATACTTTTGTTGGGACCAGAATAAATGCCTAACCTAGTTGTTGCCTTGCAAAGGCAGTGATTGAATATTGGGAAGAAGTGCACATAGAAGAGCACCTATGTGGGAATTTCTTTCTTTTAAAGAAGCTTAGAAACTCAGAGGATTTCCTATATAACCTTGTTAAAACCAGAGAACAAAGGATTACTATCATCCTAAGTGATATTTTGTTTCAGGCCTCTACCTCTTGTTTTTACTTGTAGAATATGTTGCAACCTGTGTTTGCCGTAGAAGATTTTGTAACTTTTAAAGAAATGATGCTGCAGAAGAATATCGAACTACAGTTACAAGCTATTCAAATAATTCAGAAAAGAAATGGTAATGTTATGTTTTTATTTCATGCAGTTATATACCTTTCAGTTGTACTTTAAATGGTAATTAGTATTGGTATCTAAATGGGTCTTTTATATCAGTCCCTGCACAGCAGCGGGAGGGCCAGCACTCTCAGCCAGACAGACTATACTGCAGAGATTATATTCTGACAATGAGAATCCTGGCGGGTAGATAATGAGAATGTACAGAAGCATGACCTTATTTCTGTCCTACTGTTGTCAAACTTTCAGACCTCTACAATACAACATTCTTTTCCTTTTCATGGAACATCACTATTGCCCCTGACCTAATGACTCTGGAATTGAGCTTTGAAATCAGAGGAAGTCCTTCGATAAATTTAAGCCTGTTGGGCTGGAAAGGAGTCTCGGGTATCCTTTTGGTGCAGGGGACTTGGTTGTCAGAATAATTTTGTCACCCAATCGGTATCCTAGAACTTTGGGTGATTTGGCTGTCAGTGCAGCATTGGACCATCCTGCAGGAAGGTCATCTGAACTAAATTCAATCAGACTATGTGATGGTGGTCGCCTACATCAACCATCAGGATTCTGTCCTGGGCAGAACTTCCTAATCCTTCCTTGTCCACCATGTACATATCGGGCATAGACAATTGACCGAGATTGTTAGAATCTTTTTTTGTCTCGAGGACCATTTTACAAACCTGTTTACAGTTTCTGCCTTTAACGGCACATGGCTGTTGAAACCCAGGTTTTGGAAGACTGGCATCTCCAAATTTGATTCCTACAATGCTAAAGAATGGCATACTTCACTTGGTGTGAGTCTCAGGGCTTCAAACCCAATTGGTTTCTCTGTGGGACAAATCCTCTCCTTCATGCAGAGGCATCTAGACTAGCATTTTGTCTCTTAGCACTATCAAGGGCAAAGTTTTTCTACCCTTTTCAGTCTTGTTTCTTTGATTAAGACCTATCTACAGGGAGTTTCCATGTAGCTTCTCCTGTTCATTCCCCTTGACTCTATGGTATCTGCATCTGGTTCCCACTGCACTTCAGAATCTCTGTATGACGTTCTCCTCTTGCCCATGAGGTGGTTTTCCTTGTACCCATCACCTCTGCAAGAGGAGTGTCTGACCAGGGTGCCTTGTTCTACATTGAACCCCTTTTTAGCTTTGGATAGGGACAAGGTGGTGCTGAGTGCCAGGACTACTTTTTTTCCCTATGTTAGTTTTCTCCCTTTCACCTCAACCATGACATTGTTCTCTTGTACCTATCTGGCTGCAGTTCATCAAAAGGAAATTGCTCTCCTTTGTCAAGATGTAGCTGGGGCTGTTATAGTCTCTCAGCCACGGCTTCATTTTAGAATTCCCTTTTTTTTAATCCCAGATGGACCCTGTAAGGGTGCTCTGTCTTTTTGTTCCACTATGTCTAGGTGCCTCAGACAGCCCATAATCCAAGGTTATGGTTCCAAGGATCAGGTTCCACCCTTTCTTGTCATGGCACGCTCAGTCTTTCTTAGTAAGATCTGTGCTTCTTGGACTCTTTGGTATCAAGCACTTGTTACTCAGATTTGGAAGGCTGCCACCTGGTCTTCTGTTTTTATATGTTCTCCAGGTTCTTCTAACAGGTAAATGGTTTTAAAGTGGTGTTGCCACCAAAAAATAAAAAATGGTTTAAAATTCTTTACAAAAATGTAAAAAAAATTGGAAATTTTTTTTTTTTTACTCACCTCTAAATACCTGTTGCTAGGGGGTCCCTTGTAGTCTGCCTTCTTCCTTGCCCGGGCTGGTAACATCACTTCCCCTCGTGCCTCACAGTCACCTGGGACCTGTCACGTGCCCCAGGTGACTGTGCGGCATATCACGGTGCCCTGCGCCGCTCACTTATGCGCAGTGGGTGCCCGGCTGTGAAGCCACAGCCGGATGCCCACAGTACAAATGACGGCGCCGCGAGCGGAGCGGGGAACGTGTGGGGGGCTTCGTTCCCCTGCATTGGTGGATCCTGGGACAGGTAAGTGTCCGATTATTAAAAGTCAGCAGCTGCAGTATTTGTAGCTGCTGAATTTTAATTTTTTATTTTTTTTCAGGGGGCACCCCCACTTTAAAGCGGGAGTCCGCCGGGACTGCAGCTGCTGACTTTTAAAATGGTGACACTTACCTGTCCAGCGCGCCCGTGATGTCGGCACCCGAAGCCGATCTCTCGATCGTCTCTCGGGTGCTGCCGCCACCATCTTGGGTATGGGAATCAGGAAGTGGAGCCTTTCGGCTTCATTTCCTGGTTCCCTACTGCGCATGTGTGAGTCGCGCTGCGTAATAAGGATGGACCCGCTGCCTCTGGGATCTGTGTGTTTCCCAGCAGGCAGCGGGGGACTTTCAGAAAGGGGCATAATCTACGCCCCTTTCCGCAGAGAGCTATCCCGGAAGTGGGTGCAGATACCTGTACTGTACAGGTACCTGCACCCCCCTCCCCCCTGAAAGGTGCCAATTGTGGCGCCGGAGGGGGGGAGGGTTCCGATGAGCGGAAGGTCCACTTTAGGGTGGACCTCCGCTTTAAGCATAATCTGATTTCATAAAGCCCTTTAGACAGCTATTTGAGCTGCAGGCAGTCCCAGTTTTACTGCTGGTCCTTCTTCTTCTCCCCCCCCTCCCCCAAAAGTTAGTTAATCCTCCCTCCTCCCTCCTCCATATGGACTGCCATTACCCACCACTTTCAGTGGATGAGGTGATTTTTTTTTTTTTTCTTTTGTACAATCCATGTTCCACTAAGCACCAGTCGGATTAACATGGTTTTCTGGAAACTCTAGATGATCCAAATTACATGCATTTGGCTTGCTTTTGAATGTCCTGAAGGTATAAGATGTGCAATGTCCATCAATGGACAGAAAGGAAATTCATTGTAAAATTATTTTCTGGGAGTCTATTGACAGACACTGGTCTGTTTATGATTACATTCTGCATCCAAATAAATCTGAAGTGTGCTGGTGGAATATGATATATTTTTTGTCCATTCCTTCTCTAGGTGTCAGCATAGCTTTAAAAGGTTAAGACTTTCCCCATCCCTTCCTGCTTGCTCTTCCCTCCGTTTTTGTGCTTATATAATGTTTCCCAATTAATGTCCAGCTGTTATCTGATGTCTTTAGTCATCTGGTGAAAAACGGATGCAGCGCTCACTAGGGTTGCAACTAACTATTTATTTTCATAATCAATAAATTGGCCGATATTTATTTTATTTATTTTTTTATTATTTTGATCAGATAAAATCATAAACGAAAAAATGGCATAGTCATTTATTTTTTTATTTCGAATAATAATGAAAAACTGACTGTTACACTCAAACTGCATCACAACATAACTACTAAAGTACATTCCTCATTCACTACTGACAATGCAGTGAGAGGGGACCGTACTGGAGGGTGGGAGGGAGTTGGCTAGTTTGGAGACCAGTCTTTGGAGGGCGTAGGTCGGGAGGGAGTTTGGAAGAGAGGCATGTGGGAGAAGAACCGGACCAGAGGGAGTTGCGATAGAAAGGGAGTTTGGTTGGACAAGGGACCAGACCCAAAAGGGGGGAGTGGGCTGGATGAACTGGACCGGAGTGTGGGAAGGAGAGGTGGCAGCTCCAGAGTGTGGGTGGCAGAGGTCTGTGTATTTTTCAAACTTACACCAATGATGGGGCACTATTCCCCCCCCCCCAGTAACACCAATGATGGGGCACTATTCCCCCCCCCGGTAACACCAATGATGGGGCACTATTCCCCCCCCCCCCGGTAACACCAATGATGGGGCACTATTCCCCCCCGGTAACACCAATGATGGGGCACTATCCCCCCCGGTAACACCAATGATGGGGCACTATCCCCCCCCGGTAACACCAATGATGGGGCACTATCCCCCCCCGGTAACACCAATGATGGGGCACTATCCCCCCCGGTAACACCAATGATGGGGCACTATCCCCCCCGGTAACACCAATGATGGGGCACTATCCCCCCCGGTAACACCAATGATGGGGCACTATCCCCCCCGGTAACACCAATGATGGGGCACTATCCCCCCCCCCGGTAACACCAATGATGGGGCACTATCCCCCCCCCAGTAACACCAATGATGGGGCACTATCCCCCCCCAGTAACGCCAATGATGGGGCACTATTCCCCCCCCCCCAGTAACGCCAATGATGGGGCACTATCTCCCCCCCCCCCCCAGTAACACCAATGCTGGGGCACTATCCCCCCCCCCCGTAACACCAATGATGGGGCACTATTCCCCCGTAACACCAATGATGGGGCACTATTCCCCCGTAACACCAATGATGGGGTACTATTCCCCCGTAACACCAATGATGGGGTACTATTCCCCCCGTAACACCAATGATGGGGTACTATTCCCCCCCCCAGTAACACCAATGATGGGGTACTATCCCCCCCCAGTAACACCAATGATGGGGTACTATCCCCCCCCAGTAACACCAATGATGGGGTACTATCCCCCCCCAGTAACACCAATGATGGGGTACTATCCCCCCCCAGTAACACCAATGATGGGTACTATTCCCCCCCCCCCCAGTAACACCAATGATGGGGTACTATTCCCCCCCCCAGTAACACCAATGATGGGGTACTATCCCCCCCCCCGTAACACCAATGATGGGGTACTATCCCCCCCAGTAACACCAATGATGGGGTACTACCCCCCCCCAGTAACACCAATGATGGGGTACTATCCCCCCCAGTAACACCAATGATGGGGTACTATCCCCCCCCAGTAACACCAATGATGGGGTACTATCCCCCCCCAGTAACACCAATGATGGGGTACTATCCCCCCCCCAGTAACACCAATGATGGGGTACTATTCCCCCCCCCAGTAACACCAATATGGGGTACTATCCCCCCCCAGTAACACCAATGATGGGGTACTATCCCCCCCCCCAGTAACACCAATGATGTGGTACTATCCCCCCAGTAACACCAATGATGGGGTACTATCCCCCCCCAGTAACACCAATGATGGGGTACTATCCCCCCCCCCAGTAACACCAATGATGGGGTACTATCCCCCCCCCACAGTAACACCAATGATGGGGTACTATTCCCCCCCCCCAGTAACACCAATGATGGGGTACTATTCCCCCCCCCCCAGTAACACCAATGATGGGGTACTATTCCCCCCCAGTAACACCAATGATGGGGTACTATTCCCCCCCAGTAACACCAATGATGGGGTACTATTCCCCCCCCCAGTAACACCAATGATGGGGTACTATTCCCCCCCCCCCCCAGTAACACCAATGATGGGGTACTATTCCCCCCCAGTAACAGCAATGATGGGGTACTATTCCCCCCAGTAACACCAATGATGGGGTACTATTCCCCCCCCCAGTAACACCAATGATGGGGTACTATTCCCCCCCCCCAGTAACACCAATGATGGGGTACTATTCCCCCCCCCCCAGTAACACCAATGATGGGGTACTATTCCCCCCCCCCCCCCCAGTAACACCAATGATGAGGTACTATTCCCCCTGTAACACCAATGATGGGGGTACTATTCCCCCCCCCCAGTAACACCAATGATGGGGGTACTATCCCCCCCCCCCCAGTGACACCAATGGTGGGGTACTACCCCCCCCCCAGTGACACCAATGGTGGGGTACTACCCCCCCCCAGTGACACCAATGGTGGGGTACCACCCCCCCAGTAACAATGATGGGGTACCATCCCCCCCCCAGGAACACCAATGATGGGGCACTTTTTTAATCGTACATAACGGGACACAGCCATAGTAATTACTATGTGGGTTATAGGCAACCTTCAGGTGATGGACACTGGCACACCCTAAGACAGGAAGTCCACTCCCTATATAACCTCTCCCACTACTGGGAGTACCTCAGTTTTTTCGCCAGCGTCTTAGGTGTTGGTTACGAGTAAAGATGTGCTGAGCTGAGCTCCACTGGAGCAAATCTCGCTGGGGCTAGCTATGCAGCCGGATCCATTCAAAGTATCTTTTTAGGCTGAATTGAATGGTACCCGAGCCTTGTGGTGGAAGAAACGAGGTTTAGCCCATAACGCTTCTTTTTTTAGAGAGCTGGACCCCAGGATCCAGTACTTTTTTTTGGTTTTTTTTCAGCCATAAGGTTTTTCTGGCAGAGTCTTTTATGGGTCCAGTAGTGTGGATCCCCTGATTAAAAATGGCTCCGGTTCCTGAAGGTTTTTAAATGGAGCCCACCGTGAGAGGTGAAAATTGGGTCTGTTGGTTTCACCACCGAAATCCCTGTGGCAGGAAAGGTAAGTGGAGATTTCTAAGGAATTTTTAAGTTTCTTATAGATTGTCTCCTTTAAAAAAAGGAAATGTTGTCATGCCTAAAATTCACCACTGGGGGCTGTATAGAGCACGTACCTTGTCATGCTTTCCTCAAAGATCACACTGTCTCAGCAGAAGCTGCAGATTCCCGCTGGCGAACAGCCCAGGCCTCCAGTAAGATTGGGGGGGGGGGGGGTTTCTTACAAAAAAAATACCCCCACCTGGGCAAAGCTCTCCCTGGATAGGGGAAAGCCGGAACGATCGGCGATGCCGCTCCGTTTTTTTACTGCCCCTGCACGGTGGTATGCTTTATGCAGCTGTCGGAGGGACAGGAGCAAAAAGGGGCATGTAGGAGGTTTGGTGACGCAGGCATTCCCTTGGCACATTTACTGAAAGCATCAGACTGAGCGTTTTAAATGGCAGTGGCAGTTGCTGGATTATTTGCTCAAGCAGTGGATATGATTTCTTCTGGTAGTACCTCTGCATTTGTGCATTGGGCTATGGTCAGAAGGGGGGGTAGAAACACCCCTAAAAAGGGCTCAAAAAAGCTTAAACTCATCTCCACAATGGCATCCTCCCCTGAGAGATCTGAAGTGGCTGGTCAGAGTGAGCCATCGGGCAAATCAGGTGTTGCAAGTATTTCCAACACTGCAGCCCCTGTCTGTTACTGAAGATGCTTTTTCCTCAACCATATTAGGATTGGAGCAGAGGTCAGCAGCTTTAATTGCATCCCAGAGTGGGACGAAGTGCGATAGGTCCCCGTCCTACCCAGGACCCTCAAACTGAGGAACCACGGGTGGGAGATGATGAATTTTTTTCAGGGGACCGGGAAGAGGCTGATGACTTCTCTTCTGAGGGGGTCAAATGCGGAAGGATCAGGTTCACAATCTGAAAGATTGATGGTATAATCTCTTCTTGAATTGGTCCGCTCCACATTTATGCTACCCTTAATGGAGTCTGTTGACAAGCCTACTTATTGTTTGGGTTCGCTAAAGCCTCCCCAAGCTGTGCATGCCTTTCCTATCCATTCATTGCTGGAAAAGCTTATGTATTCTGAGTGGGATCACCCAGATGAGCATTTTTATCCTCCTAAAATGTTTTCAACACTTTATCCTATGAAGGAAAAGTTTAATAAAAAATGGGAGATACCAGCAATTGACGCTGCTATATGCTCTATGAATAAAAGTTTGACTTGTCCGGTAGACAATTCTCAAATGCTTAGGGATCCAACGGATAAGAAGTTGGAATTCCTATTAAAAAACACACTTTTTTCTCTGGCAGGTTCAATAACTCAGCCTGCGCTGGCAGAAATTGGTGTATGTCAATCCTTGAGAGACCGGTTTAAACAGGTGCTCAAGATTATTCCTGATCAGCAGGCCCAAGATTTGGCCGAGCTTCCAGGAGCGTTATGTTTTGCAATAGACACTATGAGAGATTCTATTCTCCAGGCCTCACACCTCACGCTTGGGCTGGTGCATATGCGTAGAATACTATGGTTGAAAAATTGGTCAGCCAAAGCGTCCTGCAAAAAGCTCCTGGCTAGTTTTCCCTTTTGCGATGAATGGCTGTTTGGGGATGATCTGGATAAGTGCATCCATAGAAATTTTTAATGGGAAAAGTACCCTTTTGCCAGTTAGAAGCATATTTCATTTAAATGAGCCTCTTCTCCAGTGCCAGGAGCATCAGCCTCCAGGCAGTATCAACGGCCTCTACAGTCAAATTCAAGAGGTAAACCTCAGGGTCAACCCCAGGGACAAAAGAAGTCCTGGAGAAGGAAACCTACAAAACAAAATACTAAAGCTTCCTTATGAAGGGGCGCCCCCGCTCGAGTGGAGGGAAGACTTCTGCAGTTCTCAAGGGTCTGGCAGGAAGAGTGTCAAGACAAATGGATGGCTTCCTCAATTACTCTAGGGTACAAACTAGAGTTCCGAGAGTCCCCGTCTCTTCATTTTCTCAGATCAATTGTTCCCAGGGATCCAGAGAAAAAAGCCTTTCAAGCATTGGACCATCTTTTGTCTCAAAAGGTGATATTGGTGGTCCCCATGGAAGAGCAGGGATTGGGGTTTTATTCAAACCTTTTCACGGTACCAAAACCAAATGGAGATGTCAGACCCATTCTCTATCTCAAAGATCTAAACCGGTTTTTGAATATCCGCTCTTTTCGCATAGAGGGCCACAAGGGCGCTGATTCAGGTAGTCAAGGCAAAGAAGAATTCTTCTATTCGACTTTGTATGAGGTTGTTGGGAAAGATGGTGGCTTCATTCGAGGCCATTCCTTATGCTCAGCTTCATTCAAGACTGCTGCAAAACAGTATCCCATTGGCCTGGAACAAGAAGGTCCAAGCTCTAGATTTCCCAATGTGTTTGACTCCAAAGGTGTGCCAGAGCCTCAGTTGGGGTTTGATAACCAAGAATCTGGAGAAAGGAAAATCATTCTTACCAGTTACCTGGAATGTGGTAACAGATGCCAGCCTTTCGGGTTGGAGGGCAGTCCTGGAAGAGGCGACGGTCCAAGGGAAATGGTCAAGGTCAGAAATTACCTTGCCCATCAATATTCTAGAGATTCAGGCAGCGTGCTTGGCCCTGAGGGCCTGGATGTTTTGGATTATGGAATTGTCCTGTCCGTATTCAATCCAACAATGCCACAGCCGTGGCCTATATCAATTGCCAAGGGGGCACGAGAAGTCGTGCGGCCCAGAGAGAGGTGAATCTTATCCTAACTTCGGCAGAAAACAATGTACCTTGCCTGTCAACAGTCTTCATTCCAGGAATAGAGAATTGGCAGGCGGACCCTTTGAGTCACCAGCAGAATGGTCTCCTCACCTCGATTTCTTCCTGACAATATGTCAAAGATAGGGGATTCCGAACATAGATCTATTTACATCCAGGCTTAACAAAAAGATCGACAACTTTGTGTCAAGAACAAAAGATCCGCTAGCTTGCAGAACAGATGCCTTGGTATTCACGTGGAATCAATTTTAACTGCTTTATGCATTCCTTCCTGTTCTGCTGCTTCCACGACTTCTTCGCAGGATCAAGCAGGAAGGGAAGTCTGTGATTCTTGTGGCCCAGGAGATCTTGGTTTGCAGAGATCATAAACATGGTGGTGGGGGACCCATGGACCCTACCACTACATCCAGACCTTTTCTCTCAAGGTCCAGTATTCCATCTTACCTTACAAACACTACATTTAACAGTTTGGCTGGTGTGAATCCAAGGCTTGGCACCCCAAGTATGTCATAGGTAGAATCCTTGACTTTCTACAAATGGGGTTGGTCTTGAGTACTATCAAGGGCCAGGTCTCGGCCTTATCGGTATTATTACAGCAAGCACTTGCTTCACATTCTTTGGTTCGTAGCTTTATTCAGGGGGTAACGTGGCTTAATCCTCCGGTTAGGTCACCCCTGATTCCTTGGGACTTGAATTTAGTTCTGTCAACATTACAGAAACGGCCCTTTGAGCCGATACGACTTATTCCCCTGGTTCTTTTGACAAGGAAACTAGTTTTCTGGTAGCCATATCTTCTGCAAGAAGGGTATCGGAGTTGGCTGCTCTTTCTTGTAAAAAGCCATATTTAATTATTCACAAGGATAAGGTAGTGTTTCGTCTTCATCCTAACTTTCTACCGAAGGTAGTGTCAAGTTTTCATTTAAAGCAAGATATTGTTCTACCTTTAATTTTTTCCAGAACCCAGTTCTATGGAAGAAAAGTCATTATATTCTCTTGATGTGGTGAGAGCAGTCAAAGTCTACTTGAAGGCGACTGCTCAGATTCGAAAAACTGATGTTTTGTTTGTATTTCCTGAAGGTCCTAAAAGAGGACAGGCAGCATCAATCTAATATTTCCAAAATAATTCGACAAGTATTTGTTCAAGCTTATGGTTTAAAGAAGAAGATTCCACCTTTTTAAATCAAAACGCACTCCACAAGGGCTGTTGGTGCTTCGTGGGCAGTCCATCACCAAGCCTCCATGGCTCAAATCTGCAAGGCCGCAACTTGGTCTTCAGTCTATACATTTACCAGATTCTATCAGGTAGATGTGAAAATTCACGAGGATATCGCCTTTGGGCACAGTGTGCTGATCCTCTGATCTCATGTTGCCCTAATTTTGTTGTCTCCCTCCCTTCAGTTGCCATTGCTCTGGGACACCCCACATAGTAATTACTATGGCTTTGTGTCTCATGATGTACGATTAAGAAAATAGGATTTTTATAGCAGCTTACCTGTTAAATCCTTTTCTTTTGAAGTACATCACAGGACACAGAGGTCCCTCCCTTCTTTCTGGTATACACGTGTATTGCTTTGCTACAAAAACTGAGGTACTCACAGTAGTGGGAGGGGTTATATAGGGAGTGTACTTCCTGTCATAGGGTGTGCCAGTGTCCATCACCTGAAGGTGGCCTATAACCCACATAGGAATTACTATGGCTCTGTGTCCCCTGATGTATACTTCAAAGAAAATTTATTTTACAGGTAAGCTGCTATAAAAATCCTATCATTGGGGCGCTATTTGCCCCCGTCCAAGAACACCAATAATGGGGGGACTATTCCCCCCCTCCGGGAACACCAATAATGAGGCACTATCCCCCCCCCCCGCTCCAGGAACACCAATGGTGGGGCACTATTCCAATCCCCCCCCCAGAAATAATTATAATGGGGCACTTGTCCTCCCAGAAATACCAAAGTGAATGCTTTGCCGAGTTCACTCGCTGTATTTTAAAAAGCAAGCTACCTTATATCGCAGCTCATGTGACCGGCTGCTCTCTCCCTCTATTTGATTCTTTAATCCATGCTAGGGACACTCACAGCTTGAATTTTTGACCAATTCAAGCAGGAATCGGCCACGAATGTAAGCAGTGTATGACCAGCTTTACCTTCACTCTGTTCCCAGAAATAAAAGGTACACTATATATCTTTTTTTTGGACAATGGTTGCGTTATACATTGTTTTAATTGTTACATTACCTCAAACTCTTTCTGTCACAAAAATGTGCAGTGTAGACTTCAATCCTTCACATGAGTAGAGGCTTCAAGTAAACGCCACTTTCCTCCTTTATATCATTTACTTCTTGATGCACTTAAATGTGTGTATTTATTTTTATTTTTATTTTTTTTTTTTTGCTATATGATTGCTCAAATCTTATCTCCTTTTTTTTTTTTTTTTTTTTTTTTCCTGCAGGTGTGCTTCCAGAATGTTTGCAGAATGGTAAAGATAATATGTCTGACCTTGAACAACAAGAGATGAGACTGCTATCTGAAGCATTAAGGTAAATTGTTATTTCAATTTGTGTGGTGAATCGGGTATCAAAGTGAGTGGTGAATGGCAAGTTTACTGACTACAAAGGGCCTGATGTGTGTTAAGTAAATATTGTTTCACAAATATTTAGGCGTATCCATTTGATTGTAGTACATTTGAAAGCGTGCATAGGTATATGTATGAACCAGCATTTATACCTTTTTTATAAGGCAGCTTTCAGTGCCATTCCCCCATGTGCTCAGTCTTCTAGGTTGAATGACCTATGTGTCATACAACCCAGAAGTCTGAGGATGTTTTTATAGCAAACAATGTGCTGTGGGGAACAGCTTTTGGATCGAGTATCCGAATGATGGCTACAGTGTGGTCGCACATTGCCAGGAGGGCGTCCTATATCGTCCTCGCGTGATCACGCTTTTCGCACGCCACCTGCGGCGCGCTTATGCAGGCATCTATGATTGCTGTGTCCTTGAGACACAGCTGATCACAATATCGTGGTAAAGATGATAAAGAGACAATCATATCGGCTCTTTACATGATTATCAGCTGTGATTGGACACATTGATCACATGGTAAACAGGATTTGCCGGTTGTCGGCATTCCTCTCCTCATGCTGATAGCGTGAGAGGAGAGACGATAACGGGCAAATCCACACGGGACCTCTACACTGATAATCAAGGCACTGATCATCAGTGCAGCCCTAACAATCCCCACCAGTTCTGCCTATCAGTGTAGCCTCCTCTGCGCACATCAGTGAAGGAGAAAATTTTACTTTTTTATTACAAAATTTTACAACAAAGTAAGAAAAAACGTTTTTTTTTTTTTTTTTCTCTTTTTCATTTGTTTATCAAAAAAAAAAAATTAAATGCCACCAAAATAAAGCTCTGTCTCAAAAAAATTATAAAAATTTAGTTTGGGTACAGTGTTGCATGACTGCGCAATTGGCCTGGGCAGGAAAGGGGTAAAAGTGCCCAAGTGGTAATGTGTAAGATGAATCATTCAATCTTTTGTGTTTTTTAACTGTGAAAGTTTTAGTAAGGGGACGTAATATATGTAAAATGTTTTTCCACCTTTCAGAATATCAAGAGAGGAATATGAGCTTGAACAGTTGCACAGGAAGGTAAGTAAAGTCTAAAACTAAAATAATTAAAAAAATGAAGAAAAACCTTAGAGGTTTTTGTCATTTTATCGTATTGTTTTCAGGAAAGAAATGTAGCCAGCTTAATAGAAAATCCTCCCAAAACTTCCATTTCCGCTGCAGTCGCAACTTCACAGAAAGGTAATAATATACAAATGTAGTTCACCATGTCTGAATAAAAAAATTATATTTTATGTTTAACTCGGAGAGATGATGGATATAACTTGTACAAAACAATAAAGGTATACAATGATTATTTCTTGGCGGATTATTCATTGCACTGGGCAACAATCACATCTATATTAGTACTTTTTGACTGTAGTAGCCACCCTCAGCTGACAAACAGTGGGGAGCATGGTCATTTTAATTTGGTTGCTTTTTTTTTTTTTCTCAGTGATTCCTATTGTCCTTTGGAGATTAAGTGGTGTGTGTGTGTGTGTGTGTGTGTGTGTGTGTGTGTGTGTGTGTGTGTGTGTGTATATATATATATTATAGTGGCGGTAAATTAGGAATACTTTTAGAAATAGAAGTGTTTAATAGTTTCCATTTTTTTTATTTGAGTAAAAAAAATAAAAAAAAAAACAGAAGAGAAATCTAAGTCAAATCAATATTTGGTGTGACCACCCTTTTGCCTTCAAAACAGCATAAATTCTTCTAGGTACACTTTTGCAGTTTTTGGAGGAACTCTGCAGGTAAGTTGTTCCAAACATCTTGGAGAACTAACCACAGATCTTCTGTGGATGTAGACAACCTCAAATCCTTCCGTCTCTTTATGTAATCCCCAAAAGATTTGATTATGTTGAGGTCAGTGCTCTGTGGGGGCCAAACCATCACTTCCAGCACTTTGTTTTTCTTTATGCTGAAGATAGTTTTTAAAGCGGGGGGGGGGGGGGGTTCCCACTTAAAAAAATAAAAATAAATAAAATTTAAAGTCAGCAGCTACAAATACTGCAGCTGCTGACTTTTAATAATTGGACACTTACCTGTCCCAGGGTCCAGCAATGCGGTGGATCGAAGCCCCGCTCGGCGGCACCGGCATTTTAACTGTGCGTGCCTGGCTGTGCCTTCACAGCCAGGCACCCACTGCGCATGCACGAGCCGTGCCACGCACCATCGTGACCGTTCCTAGATGATTGACGAGAGGGAGGGGGGAGAGGCCATCTCCGTTCCTGCGCCGAGGGAAGTGACGTCAGGAGCCCAGGCGCCAAAGGAGGCAGACTGAGGGACCTCCTAGCAACAGGCATTTGGAGGTGAGTGTAAAAAAAGAAAAATTTCTCAATTTTTTATTTTTTTTAAGCACATTAATATTTTTTTTTTTTTGGGTGGAACTCCACTTTGATGTTAGCTGTATGTTTGGGGTCATTGTCCTGCAGAATAAATTTGGGGCCAATCGCACGCCTCCCTGATGGTATGGCATGATGCATACGTATCTGCCTATATTTCTCAGCCTTGAGGGCACTATTGATCCTGACCAAATCTTCAACTCCATTTACAGAAATGCAGCCCTAAACTTGCAGGCAACCTCCACTGTGCTTCACTGTTGTGCCGCTGTCCAGCCCTTCGCTAACAAACTACCTTTTGCTATAGCCAAATATTTCAACATTTGATTCATCAGTCCAGAGCGCCTGCTGATGTTTTTTTGCACGCCAGTTCTTATATTTCCATGCTTAGTTGTGTCGCTTAACTTTCTTTCCGTGTCCATGGTGGGCATTGAAGGGCGATCATGAGGCATTTAAATGCAGAATAAATGCCACATAAACACAGGGTATTGACACACATGTGTGAACAAGCCCTTAGGGTGGCAGAATGTGGCCAGTGAGAAGGAACAATGTCCAGTATTTGGTGTCAGTGAGAAAAATAGTGCAACATTTTTGGATTTGTGACCCATTGTTGGTGTCAGTGGACGTAATAGTTCCCCATTGTTAGTGTCGGTGGGAGGGATAATGCCCCATTATTGGTGTCAGTCAGAAGGGGTTAATACCACCTGTGTAGCGCGGCCAAATCACTTTAGCAGCACTGCCCATTCATTTCAATGGGCAGGGTGTTTTATCAGTGGTGTATACACCGCTTCTCCACCACCCCAAAGATGCTGCTTGCAGGACTTAAAGTGCACCGCCACACTGTGAAAGAACTCGGGCTTTCACACTGGAGTGACAGGAGGGAGGCGCTTTACAGGCCCTATTTTAACGCTAAAACGCCTGTAAAGCGCCTTTGTGTGAAAGTGGCCTAATGTGTGTTGGGAGCGTTGACTGACTTGCACTTGAGAGTTGGCTACATTGTTTCGTTGATTCGCTGACTCTCCTTAGGCTAGCTGTAGATTTCACTAAGGGTTTTCACACAAGACGTTTTTCAGGTGCTAAAGGGCTAAAAATAACGCCTGTAAAGCGCCTGAAAAACACCTACCCAATGTGAAAGTGCTTTCACATTGGGGCACTGCGCTGGCAGGACGTTTAAAAAAAAAAAAAAAAAAAAAAAAAAAAAAAAATTCTGCAAGCACCATCTTTGGGGCGGTGCAGGAGCGGTGTACCCCCCCGCCCATTGAAATGAATGGGCACCGCTGCTGAAGCGCCTTTCGGCAGTGCCGATGCACAAGCGCATTTAACCCTTTCTTCGACCACAAGCGGGGGGTTAAAAGTGGCCCGCTAGCGACCGAATATCGCCGCTAAAACTAGCGGCACTCTACCGCCCCTGGATCAATGTGAAAGGGCTCTAATAGAGGATCCAGTTTTGTGTACGATTATTGTAAAAGTATACTGAGACTTTCATCTTACACAGGTTTTCTTAATGTCCCCATCTGTTTATGTATGTGAGACTCTAAGCTTTTCTCTTTTTTTTCTTTCCAGCAGAAACCGTGTATTTGGAATCCAAAAAACAGCCAATAAAAATAGAAGAGCGCCCTTACAAACCTTCAGCTACTCCTATTACAGAGCTGAGTAGCTCAGAAGCGGCTCAGGCTTGGATGGAGCAAGCAAGAAAAGAGGCTGGCATACAGGGCTCTGTCACTGTAAGTACCATTTTCAATGAGTAAACCTGACCTACTCTAAAAGTAAAAATGATTCTGTATCGCAAGCACCTTGTTCTGCTAGCAAATATTCTTTATTTAACACAAAGCAACAATGCTCTTAAGACCAATGCAGCTCCAGCCTCCACAACTTCAGAGCTCATCTATATTTACTGCAAGCAATCCAAAGAAAGGAGCAACTGCCGCACAACAGTGTTAAGTGCCGTCAACCGCTTTATTGATCCAGATGGTTCAAGTATATCCCCAGCAGTATCCTCATAATCTGACACATTTCACATGCTGACAGGGATCAAATCTGAATATCGGGCCCAGAAATGTTCATTTAACTACTTCCCACCTGGCCACTGTAAAAATAAAAAAAGTGGCTGGGCGGACTAGCATTTGTTCTAGGAGGACTGTGCACTCTGTAGACACAGTGGATCACAGGTTGGGGGTATAGGGCTGCTGTGATTGGCCTTGGTATCATGTGATTGTTGTGACCAATCGCAACGATCTCATTACTAGTAAACAAGTGCTATCATTCATGATGCCATTGTTTACTACTGTGATCTTTGTGATTGGTCAATCACAACAGCCTTGTACCATGTGAGAGCTGTGGTCAATCGCAGAGATCGCAGTAGTACTCAGTCACCATAAGGACTTGTTTACATGACATTTAGAGAGCATTTGACAGGTAAGTGTTTCATACCACTGCCACCATGCCTCTGGATCGCCTGAAGGTGCTCCTTAGATTTTGGACCCCCTCGCATGACTAGGCTCATGCATGTGGTATTGCCATACATGTGAGGAGTGCAGAATGTGTTTTGGGGTGTAATTTGAAGTATGCCATCATGTGTGTTTGAAATATCTTATTAACTGATAACTATGTGTAAAAAAAAAAAAACATTTTCTGCATTTCCCAATTTTTAAAAGACTCATTATCACCTTCTGAAAATGCATTAGAGTGTTTGTTTTCAAAAATGGGGTTCTTTTGTGGTGTTTCGACTATCCTGGTACTCCAGGGCTTCCATTTATGTTTAAATACCAGCATTTGTCATGTGGTAGAAGCGATTTTTGTGCCCACTCAATAAACTATTTGAAAGCAGCCAGGGTAATGTGAATAAATGGCACCAGGCCTTTGGCTTAATAAATAACCCTGCACCACAATTGTTAGATAAACTAGCTTATCTGGTACTCCATAGCATGACAGCCAGCATTCTTTTAATTCTGTTTTCCCTTTGGAATACACATAAAGACCTTGTATGGACCGTTGCTGTTGGATCCTAGTTGCAGTTCCTCAATTGTTGTTAGTAGGGCTGTAACCACAACTTAATGATAAAAAAAACGGTTGCCATCATTTTTCACTATCGATTACTTCTGCATACAGAATACATTTGTTTACATGCACACATGCAGCTCAGTACACCATCCAAACATGTCAGTAAGTGTCTGAGAACTTGTGAATGTACAAGGAGGCAATGCCTTACAGGACAAGTAGTTCTGGGCAGGATAAGGAAGTGATGTAAGGGCCCTGTGCAGGGAATGTCAGCATCTGAACCCAGAGAAGCTAGAGGCTGATAGACTAGCGGTAAAGTCTGTTTGTTATTTTAATAAAAAAAATTTAATAAATGTTCTACTCTGCTGCTCTCTGCAGTGGTTTTGCACAGAGTGGCCCCAATCCTCTTCCTTTTATGTGTCCCCATAGCAAGCTGTTTGCTATGGGGACAAACTGTGTGTGTTCGCTCCCAACCTGTGTGTCTATGGAGCTGCGCTCCATAGACTTACACAGCGGGACTTGGGCCCACCCCCACTTCCTCTTCGGTGCATTGATTGACAGAAGCAGGAGCCAATGGCTCCTGCTGCTGCTCGAATGCGGTGTGAAGAGGAAGAAAGGGAAGTAAAGAGTGAAATCTCCTCCTTCAGGAATATTCAGTGCTCGGCCGGACACTGCATTATATCACGTGACTGTTGTATACCTATCATCTAAAAAGGTATATAGCGGTATTATTTTAATGGAAAAAAAACACATTTATAGGTTGTGGGTACTGCAGGGGTGCGGATGTGCTATTGTCATATTAATTTGTTTAGTAACACTTTAAGGTTTACCAGCACTGTGCGTTATACTTAAAAATGATTATATGATTATATCCATGCAAAAAAGTCTGAGACTTTAGTACTACTTTAATGTAAAAAAGATTTATGTTTTTTTTTAAACTAGAACCTGATGAAAGATGTTTATTAATTTTCTTTCCAGAGCCTGACCCAGGTAGAAAAGGAACAACTTAGAGAACGTGCTGAATACCTGAAGCAGAGAAGAGCTGAACTTTTATCAAGAAAGTTGGATTCCAAGAAAAAGCCACACATCCCTGAAGAGTGCAAAGAAAAGGCACAATGTTCCAGCCAGGTAACTTGCTCAGAACACTAGTTTATGGAATCACCAAATTATCTAAGATCAAAGTGTGTAGGGATAGCAGCAAGGATTATTTAAACTACAATACTGGCAATATGAGTTGCCATAGCAGTCTCTAATGCCACGTACACATGTCCAGACTTTTCGACGGGCTTTCAAACGAATGGACTTGACCACACACTATCACTCCAAAAGTCCTCCGTATTCCAGCATGATAACGTAGAATAAGGAAGTTCATAGCCAGTAGCCAATAGCCACCCTAGTGACGGTTTTAGTCCGTCGGAATAGCACACAGACGACCAGCTTTTTCGACCGGACTCGAGTCCATCGGAAAGATTTGAAGCAAATTTTATTCCTAGGTCCGCCAGGATTTTTGGGAAGAAAAAGTCCGCTGGAGCCCACACACGATTGAATTGTCTGACGGATTCCAGTCTGCCGAACCAAGTCCATCAAAGTCCGGTCGTGTGTACGCGGCATTAGACCTCTCCAAATACAAACCTATTTTCTATTTGGATTGCAGTCATGAAGAACACTATAAAATTTGTATAATTTTGGTAAGTTTGGAACATGGATGCTAACCATAGAGTAATAATGCAGTGAGTCCCTCTGGTTAGGGGGAAATAGCCCATAAATATTTAATGCAAAATGTCCCTGCTGAGTGGAATAAACAAAAAAAAAAACACACTTGCTAAGACATGAAAGTCACAACAAATCTCTGGATTTAGGTCCAGTGTGATGCTGTTGGAACAGAGGCTAATTGCAGGGAATATCTCAAAGGCTTGGGAGCCCAGTGTGGCAGTGCAGGGATCCAGGAAAAATACTCTGGTCAGGCTAGACCCATCTGATGTCAACAAAAGCATGTTGGTACAGGACCCTAAAACTCATGAAAGCATAGAGTTGTGAATGCACCCCTACAGTATTGGAGATCATTTACACTTGCTTCAAAATGTGGTAATTGGACATGCTTTTTTAAAGCACTCTGAATGCCAGTCAAAGCTCCTGTCGCTAAATAAAATGGTTAGCTTACAGTCCTGTTTACACATTGTATTTGCCTAGCTTTGCTTCAAAAATTATACCCCATGTCACTTTCTTGGTGCTTCAAAGCATCTTGAAAGCCTCCATAGAAGTTTATGACAAAGCTGACTTGCAGCACCTGCATCTTTTGAGAGGCTTTTATTCAGCTTTGTCATCGCTTTGTTTTGGAGGTATTGCAGCTACTGTGAGATATCCCAGGATGCACTGAGAAACCAACAAGTGACAGAACCATAATCGGGATTCGCTTCTGGTTCATGTGTATATATTGTGGGAATGTCTGGTGCAGACGTTGCATCTGGTGTGCAGCGTGGAGCTGCAGGAAGGTGAGCGGGGTCTGGACTGGTACAGAGCAACTAGCAGACAGCACACGTGGTGTGAAACATGGGAAAGCTATAGTGGAAGGAGTGAGGAGGATCATCAGAACTAGGGAGGGGTTACTACTGAGTGGGGCATCATCAGTATACTACTGAGCAGGGGATCTGCTGAACGAGAGTACTAATGAGCTGGGGAGCTGCTAAGTGGGGGGTACTACTGAGCTGGGGTCCTACCTTAAAACCGAAAATCAACACACACAGCATTTGCCAAGCTTAAAGTGTTACTAAACTCACAACCAACCGTAAAATCAGTCTGTATATGCAGTAAAGCATGCTTGTTATACTCACTGTGAAACCTAAGGGCGTAATCCTTTGCATTGTGTAAAAAGGCTGTTTGATTCTTTCATCACTGATACTCCCCTTCTTCCACTGTCCCCAATCCATCTCCTGATAGTACAGAGCCTAGGGGGGAACTCTGCACATGTTCACTTTGGTGTGTATTTTTTTCTTGGGAAGGTGCATGTGATCAGCACAGGGCCCATCACCACTGTCCATAGAGAGGGTCAGGAGTCCTGCAGCCTCATAGGACTGTCAGAGTGGAATGAAAACTCCTCCTAAAAGCTTTAAGCAGACACTGATAGAAGTCATAAGACTGCTATATACTGCAGATGAGAAAAGGTATTTAGCAGTTTACTAAAATAATTGTGTTTCTGTGTACTGGGGAGACTAGATATTGTGAATGCAGAGTCCTGGGTTTAGTAACACTTTAAAGTTTCAAAAAAGCACCACCAAAGCATTAAAAACACATCCAAGAAGCATTTTGATGTGGTAGGCACTTTAATGTGTATTAAAGTCGAAGCAAGTGCAAATGAGTCCTTAGAGATCAATAGGAATCGCCTGATGGGAGTAACAGTGCTTACCCAGTAGTGCTTGGGGGATCCGGTTCACACCTTAGCTGTTTGGGTGTGTCATCTCTACCAATCAGAATTGATAGATATGGTGCTGTCCACCTTCATGTAAAAACTTCTCTAAATACAGTGGATAGAAAAAGTCTACACACCCCCGTTAAAATGTCAGGTTTCTGTGATGTAAAAAAAAAATGATACAAAGATAAACCATTTCAGAACATTTCCCACCTTTAATGTGACCTATAAACTTTACAACTCAGTTGAACAACAAACTGAAATCTTTTAGGTGGAGGGAAGTAAAAATAAAAAATGATTGTAGAAGTGTTCACACCCTTAAAACGAATACTTTGTTGAAGCACCTTTTTGATTTTATTACAGCACTCATTTTGGGGAACCTATCTATCAGCATGGCACATCTTGACTTGGCAATATTTGCCCACTCTTCTTAGCAAAAACACTCCAAATCTGTCAGATTGCGAGGGCATCTCCTGTGCACAGCCCTCTTCAGCTCACACCACAGATTTTCAATTGGATTCAGGTCTTGGCCATTCCAAAACTTTAATCTTTTTTTTGGTAAAGCCATTCCTCTGTTGATTTGGATGTATGTTTCGGGTTGTTGTCATGCTGAAAGATGAAGGTTTTGTGCCAACATTGGCTGGTATTTGAAACTTTTCACAATTCCCTCTACTTTGGCTAAGGCGCCCCTGTTCCAGCTGAAGAAAAACAGCCCCAACGCATGATGCTGTCACCACCATGCTTCATGGTTGGTATGGTGTTCTTTTGGTAATGCGCAGTGTTTTTGTGCCAAACATATCTTTTAGAATTATGGCCAAAAAGTTAAACCTTGGTTTCATCAGACCAGAACACATTTTCCCACATGCTTTTGGGAACTTCAGATGTGTTTTTGCAAAATTTAGCCAGGCTTGGATGTTTTTCTTCATAAGAAAAGATTTCCATCTTGCCACTCTACCCCGTAGCCCAGACATATGAAGAATACGGGAGATTGTTGTCACATGTACCCCACAGCCAGTACTTGCCAGATATTTTTGTAGCTCTTTTGATATTGCTGTAGGCCTCTTGGCAGCCTCCCTGACCAGTTTTCTTCTCTTCTTCTTATCAATTTTGGAGGGACATTCT
The DNA here is from genome assembly GCF_037356315.1 of Lithobates pipiens. NCBI lineage: Eukaryota > Metazoa > Chordata > Amphibia > Anura > Ranidae > Lithobates > Lithobates pipiens. The sequence continues at coordinate 116,762,261 of NW_027507758.1, forward strand.
TGGTAATGTCACTGTTGTGCCATATTTTCTACACTTGATGATGACTGTCTTCACTTTGTTCCATGGTATATCTAATGCCTTGGAAATTCTTTTGTACTCTTCTCCTGACTGATACATTTTAACAATGAGATCCCTCTGATGCTTTGGAAGCTCACTATGGACCAAGGCTTTTGAGACTAAGAAAATGTCAGGAAAGACCTACTAGAACAGCTGACCTTTATTTGGGGTTAATAAGAGGCACTTTAAATGATGGTAGGTGTGTACTGACTCCTATTTAACATGAGTCTGAATGTGATTGCTTAATCCTGAACACAGCTACATCCCCAGTTATAAGAGGGTGTGCACACTTATGCAACCCCGTTATTTTATTTATTTATGTTTACTCCACCTGCCCTCAAACCCCCAAACCCCCGCCGCAAGATTTCAGTTTGTTTTTCAACTGAGTTGTACGGTTTATAGGTCATATTAGGTGAAAAAAGGTCTGAATTTCTTTTTTTTTTTTTTTTTTACATCACAGAAACCTGACTTAAAAGGGGGTGTATAGACTTTTTATATCCAGTGTGTGTGTGATATTTATTTCTCTTTCTATAGATATCTATATTTATTTATATGATTATTATTATTGTTTTCTCTTTATTTTTGCAGGAAAAGGAGATGGATGAAGAAGAAAAGAAAAACCTACAGAGAAGGAAGCAGTTAGCTGAAAAACTTAAAGAAGAAGTAATTAATAAATAAGCCAGCCACTGCACCGCACATTTCTTCCATTAATCTATTGCCAAAGCTAAGCGTCTGTGTATGCAAAAAGTGCAATATATATAAGTGCAGCGCAATCACATGTTAAATACAACATAAATTAAACCATAAGCAAAATACAACACCTTGGACTCACTTAAGGGGTTATCAGCAGTCTGCCTTTGTTATTAGACAAACAATCATTTTTGGTAGACATTTGCACATATATTTGAGTTATTTGCGCTGATTATATTTCACCATACAGTGTGTATATATATATATGTATGTATTTGTGTGTGACACACATTTTGTATGCCTTAAATAAATAGTCACCGTTGCTGGGAAATATTTTCATGCAGTTGAACATGACAGCGTAGCTGGTGTGTACACACACACACACACACACACACACACACACACACACACACACACACACACACACACACACACTCTCTCTCTCTCTCTGCAGCCCCATATTTTGATATAATTTTTACGTTTTACTTTTGAGGGGTTCTAAAGTGAAAATATAAACCATCTTAAGATATCGGGGTTAATGTTTATTGCCGGAGGTGTGATTTTACTCATTAATGCAAACTTTCATATTGCTAGTTTTGCCATTGGCATTACTGTTACACATTCAAGAAGGGAATGCTGCAATAAAGACATACAGAAAGAATGGAGAATTTGGTTACACAGATTGTAGCCAGTCAGTGAAGTCTGCTCATGAGTTTTTATTTCACAAAATTTCAGTTTTATGCAATCCATGCTGTGTAGAAAAAAAAACAAGCCAGGTTCACACTGGCGCACTGCGGTTTGGGTGCAGTGTATTTGGCTTATACACGTGGTTTTGGATGTGCTCCCATTGACTTCTATTAGACTGCGTTTTCTGAAAGCGCATCAAAGATGCAGCATGCAGCACTTTAATGTGTTTTCTTGAAAACTTATGGTTTGTTAGAAGTCAACGGGAGTGCACCTAAAACCACATGTGAAAAACATGACCGAATTGCTCTGTACCCAAACTTCAGTGCACTGGTGGGAACCTGGCCTTAAAGCTCTGTTCAGGCAAACTTCTAAATACACAATTGAAATGCATAACATTATGGGGTCTGCATTAATATTTATGTCCATCCAGTCCTTAAATTCACACAGATCAGGTTGATGGCTTGAGTTTTTTGTATGCTGCAGTTTAGCAATACAAATTAATTACCACCAGGTATCCAGCCTGTGGAGTGCTGGATCATGAAGGACAGCTGTGGGCTAATGACTTCTCATTCTGCTCTGTCTTGTCAGTAAATGTGTATGCAGCACACCTGATTGGCTCATAGTGCTGCTCCTCCTCTGCCAGTCTGAGTGCTCCTGGAGAAGGTATTAAGAGGCTAATACCAAGTAAAATTCAGGTTCTTGAAGTGGTTGTAATTCCTGTTACACCACTTTTAACTACAGGTAAGCCTTCTTATACAGTTTAGGAGATATTCAGTATATGCGCTGCTGCCGACGTCATCAGGGCATGTGCACTGAAGAAACTGGCTGTTTGTGTAATTTCTTCAGGAGTTGTGCTGTGACCAGCGGCTCCCGCGCGCATGCGCCGTAGTGGCCTCATTGCGGCTCAGCGCCGGAGCCGGGAACCCAGAAGTAACTCCGGTGGAAGATGTCCGCGCTTTACGATCCACGGCATCATTCTAAGGTATTTCATAATGCCTGTGTCTTGCAGGGTTCCCCCCCCCCCCCCCCCACTTTACAACCTCTTTAACACTTGTTGAATTTAAAAATAAATGTAATACTTTTTAAAACCTACTTGCTTTAATTGGTGTTTATTTTTGTGTTTTACATTTTAAAATGATTTTATGTTGGGTGAAACATCCTTCCTATACTTTGTTTTTCTTCTGGCATTTTGCTGATATTCATTGTCAAGTGAAATCATGGGTTGAAGTTAAGCCTATTGCAATGTCTGAAGTACAAGTATGGTTATGTAGTCAGCTATATGATTCAAAAAAGAGTCGCTCTCATTGTGTGTTTATTTAAAGCAGGACTTCACTCTTTTAATCAACACAGACTATAGTTAATCCTTAGGGCCGGTTCACACTGCGGGCGATGCGAGGCGACACGACTTGCCTCGCCGCGTTCTGACAAGTCGCCCCCGTTCTGTACAATGGAACCGTTCTGAGAGGAGCGACTCGAGTCGCTCCGACTCAGAAAAAGGTTCCTGTACTACTTTCGGGCGACTTGCATTGACTTCTATACAGAAGTAATTTGCAAGTTGCCGCTGAGGTCGCGGCAGGTCGCGGCGAGGCAAGTCGGTGTCGCCTCGCATCGCCCGCAGTGTGAACCGGCCCTTAAACTGCAAGCATTATTAAATAGTGAGGAAACTCTATAATATTTACTAGTTTTAAACTTTTTTTTATTTTTATTTTTTTACATTTCTTCAGTAACTTTGTGATTTTCAGCCCTAGGCAAATGATGTTACACATCCCAAGAGTCTTGGGGAGGGGGTTTTCTCAGCCAAAGCACACCCTCCCGCATGCATGTCTGAGCTAAGGGCAGATGGATAACAGGAAGTAAATGCAGCTTGAATCACCTGCCCTTGCTCAAGATGGCAATGGCCAGAAGTGCTGGGGGGGCGGTGTTTAAAAGATTTTTCATGAAAATAATGCATTGAGACATGGATTGGTTAGTTTGTTTTGAATATTAACAATTAATTAAAAAGCATTTTTGGTTTGTAGTGTTCAGATGCAGTGTAGTTCCACTTTAACGTATACTGTATTTAAAATAGCCCATTCAGTTTAAAATGGAAATGAAAGGCAAAACACTTGTGTATACATATAAAAATTGTAAATGCCTATTTTCATAGAACAGTACCTACCCACATGGGTTAAAGTGCTGCTTGCCCCAAAATATATATAACAAAAATTGCTCCCAAGGGCTTTCAGACAGCAGAAGAAATCTGACTGATAGGAAAGAGTGTGTGTAATAAATAAATATATATATTTCTTTTTTTTTAGTATTTAATATTTTTTTTATTTTGTTAGAAGTGATCAGTCTGAAAAGGTTTTCTTTATTGTATATCACAGGATACAGAACAGTTTCAAGAAATACTGAGTTGTTGGTCCTCACCTTTACAAGGTGGACATTAAGGCTGCTGAGGATGCTGCTTTTTACCGCAGTGTTTTGCAGGCCACTACATAAGCAGGTCTGACCTTTTGATTGTTTTGTCTTTGGGCCCTGTTGGTTTGTTGCCCTCCCCTAATTTGATTACTTTGGGACATCCCTGATGTAAGGATTTCTTGAAGCTGCTCTGTATCCCGTACTGTGGGAAAAAGAAAAGAAAAAATTATATTTGTCTTACCTGGTAAAGAATCTATTTCTTGGATCACAGGATACAGAGATCCCTACCTTTACATTGTTGGTTTATGGCTTACTACTAAACTGAAGCCTTCCTGGCAGGAGAGGGGATATAACTGTGAGTGGGCTTCCTATGTTTTTTTTTTTTTTTTCCCTGCCCATGTCCAATCACCTATAGGTGGGCTCATAAACCTGATGTAAGCATTTCTTGAAACCGCTCTGTGTCTTGTGATGTACTCCAAGAAATGTATTTTACAGGCAAGACAAAAATCCAGTTTTTGTTTGCACTTACAAGTTAGCTAGCTACCTGTGCCTTGCAAGAGGATTGACCAAATCCTAACCAGGTATTCATTCCTCCAAAACACTGGAATGGAAAATGAGTCTACAGAAAAAAATTGTCCAGATAGTGGATCCCGCATTTGAGTCCACTCAATAGTTTCCCTAAATTGATACCTTTTGTGCCCCCAAAATTCACAAGATCTATCATCATTTTGCTCAGATGTTCTGGCATCAGTGGACGTCCAGGATCCCTATCTGTACAATAGTCTTCACAAAGCAGCTTGCTCCACTCCTGGTAACATCTCCCTAACATCTCAGGACTTCCATGTCCCAGGATACCTGGATGAACTACTGCTAATTATCCCTCAGCCAGTCTTTTCCGCCATGGTTCTATCAACTATTCAGAGGACAATTCGGTTCCTTCAAACTTTTGGATGGATGATTTTCAGGCAATGGGAGAGCTGGAGGGCAGACTTCTTGAAGTATTTTGGGTGGATCCTAGACACAGCCCAGACAAAAATGTCTCTTCCTCAGGAAGAGATTACTTTTGAGAGTATAGTTATATGGCTCTCAGGTCCACTAGATATCCCTGGACACATTTCTGCATGAAGGTTTTGGGCCTCATGATAGCCTCTATCCCAGCAAGGTGGTTCTCTTTTGCTCAGTTCCACTCCAGACCTTTGCAGCTCAGCATTCTTATGATGTTGGGACAAGCTGACCCTCTCTGGATCACCCTCTACTGTTGTCCAGTCAGGCAAAGATCTCCTTGTTATGGTAGAATTCCAAATTGGCTCTAAAAAAAATAAAAAAAATCCAGGTCATCTTGCTTTCCCTCTCCTTGGAAGGTTGTAACGACCAATGCAAACCTTAGGGATGGGATCTACTATTCCCTAACTGTACAGGGAACTTGGTCCCCACACAAAATGAGACTCGCCATCAACATTGTGGAATTGTGAGCCATAAGACTACCATTCCTACACTGGAACCCTCTCCTCCATGGTCACCCAGTAAGTGAGCGGTCGGACAATGCCATTAACTGCTATCTTCATAAACCACAGGGGAAGGGAACCAAAAGCTGGGCAATCCTGAAGGTAGGCAGCCTAATTAATGGACCATGTTCCAACTTTCTTTGTTATCTTCATCCCAGGAGTGAAAAATTGACAAGTGGACTTTGAGTCGCCAATGTCTGGACTGGATCATGTGCTTTCTGTTCTTCAAAGTCCTTCCTGTAAACCATTTGGGGATATTGCATTGCAGGATCTTACCAATAAACTGGGTCAGGTGTGAACAAGGCCATTATGACTGAAATGTGTTAACATCTGCTGTACACATGCATCTTTTATGGAGATACAATAAATCTGGACTGATTTAAGAGCATGTATGGAGTTGTGGATTGTCTTTCATTCATTCATTACATTGCCAGCTGAGCAACTGTAAATCCTGCACCTGACAGCTCAGGAGGATCCTCATTAATCTGGTACACACGATCTGATAATCGGATGAAAAATACAGTTTTCGATGTGACCGTTCGATAAGCGGATCCTTAGTACAGAGCTTTCGAGAGCTGATCATGACAATTCATCTGATATTATACAACCGGATAAGCATGAAAATTTTCCTTGTAAGACACCAGATTGTACGATTTTCCTTTAGTTAGTACAGTTGTCATTTGAAAATACAATACAAATACACTACAACACATGACATCACTTCACATTTTTTTTTCTGTCGTATGAGAATTTTCATGACTTTAGTAACCTATTCAATTTCTACTTGCGACTATTAACGAAAAAAAGTCGTACGATATTTGGCTTGTGTGTACGGGCCATTATAAAGAACCTTATCTTGCAGGTAAGGTAGGTGGTCCTGAGAGTAAGACCCTCAGAAGGAGGGTTTTCCCTCCCAAGGTGGCGGTCTTACTTCACCTCAAATGAGAATATTATCCCTCTGTCCTGTAGCAAGATTTCACTCCTTTATCTGGATGTGATCAGAGTAGTTCGGGTTCTCTAGCTCCAACATCTTCCTTCTAAAAACTCATTCCTTTCTGTCTTCCCTGAAGGCCTTTTAGTAAGGGATATGTTGTTGATAGCTAGCTGACTCTGCCAGCTCGTTTCCAGGGCTTATGTTTGCAACAAAAGGGTTCCCCCTTCCCCATCAGGGCCCACTTTGCCCAGATCTGTTGCCGTTTCTTGTGCCTTTTGGTGTCCATTTTAAAAGTCGGCACCTGTTCTGGTTATGCTGGGTGGATCTCCAGGTCTCTGCTGTTGGGTGCTTTGGCCACAAGGTTTATATAAAAAGTCAGGTTTCTTTGATGTAAAAGAAGTGACAAAGATAAATAATTTCAAAACTTTTTCTAATATGACCTAGAGGCTGTACAACTCAATGGAAAAAACAAACTGATTTTTTTTTTTTGGGGGGGGGGGGGGTTAAAATGAAATAACAAATGTGGTTGCATAAGTGTGCACACTCTCTTATAACTGGGGATGTAGCTGTGTTCAGAATCATGGAATCGGTACCCTCCAGCTAATTTTCCCCACCGCTGTACCCTCCTGCTCATCTATGATGTGTGATATGCAGAGTGGTGAAAGGAAGCAGAGAGGAAGCACACTCATCCTGCTGATCCACCACTAGTGCTTGTATGTGTGCGCAATGATGAGCTCAGGTCAGGGGCATTTTTTTTTTTTTTTTAAAGCAGTGGGCCTGTGTGTAAGATCATAAGTTGGGCCCCCACAGCTGAGGAAAAGTATGGCGATCTGCGCCACAGGAAAAGCTGGGTGTGATTTTCATTGCCCTGAATACTGGCTGTGGCTTAAAGGGACAAAGAGTTCAGTAGTAAGTGAGGCAAAGGTTCAGGAATAATTTTAACAATGTTCCCAGATGCATAAAAATAATTCCACAAACGGTCACCTGATTGTGGTTTTCTCAATCACAGTGAAAACTCTTCTGTCTGAGATTGGTAGTGGTAACCAAGCAAGTCATCTTCCTCCAGATGGTGGGTGGGGCTAGCAGGACTGTGATTGGCTTTATCAGTGGCCAATGACAGTCCTCCTCCTGAAAACAGGGACCGTGCCCCCCCCCCCCCCTACCCTCAGCAAAACTGCACCCAATCTCTTCCCCCATCACAAAAGGTGATAATCGCAGCTACAACAAAGAGAACCAAACAATGTTTCCCAGCTTTCACAATGTGTGGGGGCGCAGTCCCTACCCCCTCAGTGCAGGTGTGGGGAACTCTGAAATTGGAATACATTGGTGTCTCACTGACACTTCCCTGCTCTGCTGATGGTGAGGTAGTCGAGTTCCGGCAAGAGAGGCTGTGTGTGCTGTGGGGTTGCCTACCCCTGCCCTAGTAAGTCCATCATTATATTTAACCCTCCTCATAGCAACTTGCAATGTTATCTTTAGATGTGTGCCCATCTCTACCTGGGGGTCTTGCTTGCCTTTCCTGCACTCATTTGATCTACTTATGTTCGTCGTAAGTACTGCCCCGACTGTGATGTGTTTGTACCTTACTTAATATTATTTTTATTTATTATTTTTGAGATATTTAACCACTACAATACAGGGCACTTTCACCCCCTTCCTTCCCAGCCCAATTTTCAGCTTTCATCGCTCTAGCGCTTTCAGTGACAATTGCGCGGTCATGCTACACTGTACCCAAATGAAATTGTTATCATTTTGTTCGCACAAATAGAGCTTTATTTTGGTGTTATTTATTCACGACTCCGTTTTTTTTTTTTTGCGATATAAGCGCAAAAAAAGCGGAAATTTGGAAAAAAAAACAATATTTTCTTTTTTCTATTTGAAAAGAAATCCAATAAAATCAAAATTTGTCATAAATTTAAGCCAAAATGTATTCTGCTACATGTTTTTGGTAAAAAAAATTCCGTTAAGTGTATAATAATTGGTTTGTGTGATCACGGACATATGTATGCAAATGATCATGTACATATGTGTGCAGGTGATCACGTACATATGTGTGCAGATAATCATTGGGACATGTGATTTTAGTGGGACATATGTGGGGGACATGTTTTTATTATTAGGGACATGTGTTTTTATTATTTGGGGACATGTGTGTTTTGGGGACATATGTGGGGACTGTGTGGTGTGTTTACACTACACTGATGATCAGTGAGTAAAAAGCAGCCCATACTCACTGATCATCAGCCGGCTGCAGCGTTCTGCTCTCCTCAGCGGTGACTTCCGTGTGAGGAGAGGAGAGCCGATTGCCTAGCAACCGGCTGTTTGTTTACATCACATGACGGCCGTGATTGGACACGGCCGTCATGTGATCAGGAGGGCCAATCACAGAGCCCTCCTGCCGATCTGAGATGTGCCGTGTCCGGGTGACACGAGCACATCGGGATCGCGCCGCTGCGCGGGCACGCTACTCCTGAATGACGTTCCTGAACGTCCTATCAGGAGTAGACGGTTCCCACCCAGCCGTATATATGCATTGGCCGGGTGGGAAGTGGTTAACTATGCAATTTTTTTTTGCGATACTGCACTGACAATTTAACGGTTGTACGACATTGTACTCAAACAAAATTGATGTGTCTCCCTCTCTTTTGAGCTAGACATCATCACCCTTCAAAAAGCCACCATTGGATACCCAGAAACTATGGTTGTTTTCTGTATCCAATATGTGTTTTACTTAATTGAGGGCTCCCTACCTACACTTTAAGGGTTGATGGTGATACCAGTAAAATTTACCTGGGCCTAATAAGAAAATATAGTGTGATACCCATGCAATAGGGTTACATATCTTTGTAGGATTTAAAAATATTTATAGAATTTTAATTTTAAAGCTGTGGTGCCATTACAGTCAAATTTTTTTCCCTCTACTCACCCAATATCACTACATTAGGCAGAGTATACTCGTCGCAATACCACTCTGTGTTGACATTAATCCTTGAATTATAAACACTGTGGTTGTGTCTTTGAGCCAGCCATGTACCCAAAGATGCCTCCTGCTGAGGACTAATCTACAGCAGATTCCCAATTCTCAATGACTTCCTCCTCCTCCTACAAAAAGAGGAGAGCACCCATGTTTGCAGCCCAACCATGCAAGAACCTCTGTATAATGACTGTACAGTCCAGCTTTGGCTGTAATGAATTCCTCCCTAGATACAATGGAAGAGGACAGCACCCTTGGAAGAGTGGAGATAGAAGATAAATGGCAGGCATTCTGCCTCACCTTTCTGAGGGATAATTAGACCTATATATTCCAGGAGGAACATGCTACTCAGCTGAGAGATGTGTTGGGCCTTGAACACTTGTGTAGCAACACCCTCCAAAGCCCAATGCTCCTGTACTTATTGTGCCTAGATGAGCCGGCATCAGGGCAGTCAACAGAGGTTGGAGGGAGGATGGTGAAGATTCAGGCTGAATCCTGCTGAGTTATAGAAAATTTGTACCAGAGTCATCCACTGTACTAGGCCACCCTTTTATACACCACCACTGCCTCTATAGTACCCATAGGGAAAAACAAAGTATGCTACTGCTCAAAGCCTCCACAAAGCCAAGAGACACCACAAGGGACTGCAGCAGCTCCACATTGCATTCACCACACTGCAGGACCATATCAAATTCAAAATTCACACATGACAGGCGGTGTGGCACATGGGGCCTTTAGGGACTCAATTCCCTTCCAGGAGAATCACCGGCCTGAACCTCTAGAGCACCCTGCCAACAAGGCCACTGCATGTGCAACAGTGATGCCATTCCCCGCTGGCCAATGAAGAGGTCCAAAGACCCACACTTAGAAGAAGATGCTGGACAAGGACCCTTTTAAAGAAATATTTAGGTGCTGTGTGAATTGGAACACAAACCGTGGTGTTTTCTCAATTTTGGACTGCAAAGGTTGAAATAGACTGAACAGCAAATGCTCTGGAAAACTTGGCACTTAGTGGCCCCAAGAGTCTTGACAAGGGACAGCACTGGTAGAAGCTACTGTTGGTGTTGGGCACACTGCAGGTAACACCAGGAATCTTTAGTAGAGTGTGCTGGAGCTCCCCAGTACATGATGAATATCCACCAAGTGTCTAGAACTAGGCATGTTGCACCTCAAGGCAGAATGCAAAAGGAGTGCTAAACTAGGCCTTTGATATTCACAAATCTGGATGCAGGTAGGTGGAGGGTAAAGTGGTTTAAAGTGATTCACACTGTTTGGGGACTTACACACAAGGATGTCATATTGGGACAGCAGCTGCATTTGTGACATCAATGGGGCTGCTTGCAGAGAACACCTGTACATCACCATGTGGGTAAACATGACTGAGGTGGCATACAGTATAGCATGGAAGTCTTTGTGTAGGTAAGCAGAGAGGAACCAAAGAGTCCATGTGTCATCTGTGATCAGTGCAATAAAAACGTTTGAGAATTAAACAATATGCACTCGCATGATCCCAGCAGAGGTGTGCACCTTCCACAGCCTATCACCGATGTATGGCTATAGTACTGGCCAGAGACACAGCCTGCTAAACACCAGTAGAAACCTCCTGGACTGCTAACCAGCAAGCTTGCAAGACAGAGAACTCTGGCTCCTGGATTCTACCAATCCCTTATAGGGCTCCAAGCAAGAAGCTATACCGAGTCCCCTCTACAGGGTGAATCACAGGTCACTCCCACACATCAGGTTGCCATGACAACGTCTTGGTCCATTAACAGACATGGCTTCTTCTCAGTTTCACTGTGCTCCTTTCTTCCTACTGCTGGTTACAGCTAAGCAGACTTGGTATGGGAGGCCTGTTTTTTTTTTTTTTTCTTGCCTCAAGTCCAATCTTCCTGTAGGTGGCTGGCAGTATAGCCAATGGTATCCTAATGAGATTGCGGGGTCCCTGAATTGGAATGAGAAAGGGATTTTACACACAGCATAAATTATTATTGGGCATCTCCACAGCATGGTGTAGGGTGAGAACACGGGCTACTTTGCTTCCTCTGGGGCTGGTAAAAAAAAAAAAGTAGGTTTCACTTGCTGATGAACTGTCACGCCATGCCCTTTGCTCACCTATAATGCGACAACGTATTAAACCTGAAAGGACAGATGTCTAAATAGCACATACTGAATGTCTACAGTAGAGGCATTGGAGACATCTGTAACAAAAGCTACGGTAGGTCATTTCAAACCCTGGTAATGCCCTTTCAAATCTACAGTAACCACTTGCCAGCTCCTGTACATATACATTGGCACTTTGAAGATGGATATCTCGGTAGCGGCAGCACCTGCTGCCACAACAGAGATATCCATCTTTTCAGAAGCCGGAATTTTTTTTTCAAAGGTCAATTTAAAAAAAAAAAAATGTTATTGCATTTTAGTCCAAATATGAGATCTGAGGACTTTTTGACCCCAGACCTCATATTTAAGAGGACCTGTCGTGCTTTTTTTCTATTACAAGAGATTTTTACATTCCTTATAATAGGAATAAAAGTGATCCAGATGTATTTTTTAAAACAGTGAAAAAAATGAAGTAAAATAAGATTTTTTTCTTTTTAAACCGCTCTGTCATGACGAGCTCACACGCAGACGCAAACTCATGCGCAAGTAGCATTTGCATATGAAAATGGTGGTCTAACCACACACGTGAGGTATCGCCGCAATCGTTAGAGCTAGAGCAATAATTCTAGGCCTAGACCTCCACTGTAATTCAAAACATGCAACCGTAGAAATTTTTAAACGTCACCGATGGAGATTAAGGGTAAAAGTTTGAGCCCGCTTGTGGAATGGCGTCAATTTTGAAGCGTGACACGTTGGGTATCAATTTACTTGGCCTAACATTATCTTTCACAATATAAAAAAAAAAAAAAAAAAAAAAAAAAAATGGGCTACCTTTACTGTTGTCTTATTTTTCTCATTAAAAAAACGTGAATTTTTTCCCCAAAAAATGCTCTTGTAAGACCGCTGCGCAAATATGGTGTGAAAAAAAAGTATTGCAATGACCGCCATTTTATTCTCTAGGGTGTTAGAACCCCTAAACATATATATAAAATATATATATATATATATATATAGAGATATATATATATAGAGATATATATATATATAGAGATAGAGTAGGCCTTAAGTGGTTAAAGAGGAGGTAACATAATAGTTTATTTTGCTCTTCCCTGTAAAGGCATAATGTGCTAGTATGCATCGCAAATGAAGCCTGCGTTGTCCCCACTGCAGGCCGCATCCATCTTCACCCGTCTTCCTTCTGGGGCTGCACTTCTGCTCATACACGCGGGAGCCATGGGTTGCGCCCCACACGCTCCTAAAGAGATGCCACGGGCAGCCGTTCCTGCCGAGCGCATGCGCCAATGACATCAGCGCAGTATATATCTCCTAAACGGCTCACGTTTAGGAGATATTTACAGTACCTATAGGGAAGCCTTACCTATAGGTACAAATTACACAGGGAAGTTTACAACCACTTTAACAATCAGGTTAAAATCAGCCCCTACACACTAAATCAAGCAAACCAAAACCATTTTTTGGAATTACAGGGTCACATTTTAATTCCTGAATTTTACAGTTCAGCATTAATATCACCACATGTATACAAATGGTGTAGAACAAGTACAGTGGTATTTAATACAAAATAAACTTCTGTTTTCTTATGGAAAAAAGAACTATACTTCATATCTACACAGACAGCCCATCTTTCCAACCAATAGCTAAAATTATAATTAAAACTACAAAATCTCCAAAATTAGGAAACCGCTTCAACTATTTCCAAGAAAAAACCGATTTGCTGACGTGACGAGAGGACGAGTAAGGTTCCGAGGCTGTCCGGGGTATGTCTCAAATGATAGAGGGAATACGCTCTTCAGCATGATCTCAGATCATATACTGGTGGATATTAAATTATTTACAATTCGGGTTAAAAAAAAAAAAAAAAAAAAGTGTTTAACTACAAAGCCATCGTTAATTTATCATTATCCATTTACATCCATGGAATGTGCTGTGGATTCCTATGTATAAAATGACGGATTAAAAGCAGCTGTATTACACCTTTTGCTGAAGATACTGTGGGCTGCATATATTAGTCTCAATGTTACTGAACAAAATGGCTGCTGGTAACTCTCTGCTTGCGGTATTAACCCTTTGGTATAGTTTTTCACAGCCATGTTGAGTTCAGTCCTAAATGTATAGCATGAACAAAGAAAAAAAAACACAGCTATGATGTTCTCAAACCAAGGGAACACAACAAATACACATTGTTCATGTAACATAAAACGTAACACTGCAAGAGATTGAGGCACTGGTAAGGTGGCCGACCGGGCAGTTTCCAGACTTAAATTCGGAAGCTACTGATCCTTGGCATCAGTATTAGTGGAAGTGCAGTAATGCAGGACGGGCTACTTATTACATCTGTCTGTTCTTTAGATTTTTTTTTTTTAATAAAATACACACTGAAAAGATTCTTCGTTCTCTTTAAAACTTAACATGCACTACAATGCGTCATCCCCCTCCCATCCCTACCACTCCAGGCGGGAATTGAATTTACAAAGAATGGTCCCGAGGTTATACTTCCATTGTGTTTTTTCTTTTGCCTTCAGTGATAGATTTCCTTCCCTTAGGTTTTTTTTTTATACATATATATATTTTAATATAAAATAGGCAACTGATAAAACACTATGGCCAGCACCATTAAAAAACTAAGATTACCAGTATGCAACTGAAAGCGCTTCGCTTTTATTTCATCTAGTTGACATACATTTTAGGGTAACCCTGCAACGTTAAAATAGATGTCCTTCTAAATGATCCATTCCTTCCCCATCCCAGACGCAAGATGCTGGAGTTGCACTAAAGCAATCTTGGTTGTCGTTGCTAACCCATCATTTAAACCCCTTATAACCCTACAAGGATTCGCTGGAAGGGCTCCCAGGAAAGCTTGGCTTTGACAACCTTCTAGCGGAGTTTGGCTACTTCCATATTGTTCAAGGGAAATTGTCCTGACTCGCACTAAACACTCAGACATCAGTTGCCGTGTTAATCCACAACTAATGTTGATGAGCATCAGTTTAAGATCCAAGCCGTGGTCTCTTTCTTGGGGACGTGTCTTCTTCCTCCTCTTCCTCTTCATCATCAGGATAATCCACCAAGCCAATAAGACTTCCCTGCTAACAAAAACAATGTCAACTTGATGATATTCATAAAAAAAAAAAAAAAAAAAAAAAAAAAATTCTGTTTGGTTCAAAAACCATTCAAGTGAAGAATGACATAGCACCAGACACATGTAACTAGACGGGACCCCACAGGAAAATTGTAAAGCCGCCTCAAGCTTACTGGTAATACAATCACAAAGTATTCTGAAAGAAGCTTACCGGTCTTTTTTAGTTACAACTAAACTTTTTAGGATTATACAATCACAGGGCCTTGGTAAAAGTTCCCACCCTTTCTATCAATACCAAGTGCTGAAAGAGGTGGTCTAATAGTCAAATAAATAAAAAAAAGTTGTAGCAGCAATAACCACACTGATCTTATTATTGACAACTTTAGGACATATTTGTTTTTGTATTTTCTTTTGCACACAATTACTTTAAAGTGGAACTAAACTTTTTTATACTTACCTGTCCAGTTGCCAGCAGCTTCTTCTGTGTGTTGGTCTTCTGGCCTTTTCATTGGCTGGTGGGAGGAGGTGGATGTGGTATGTCACTCCTGCGCATGTGCAGGTGGTGTCATCCTACCACTCAGAATGACCTAGCACTGTAAATTGAGCTATGCATACAGAGTGCCGGAGGAGATTGAAGAGGCAGTACATGTCTCTTGTGCAATAAAAGCCTGCCTTGCTCTACGTTTTTTTTACAGCGGGACATCAGTTGCACTTTAACCCTACAACAAACTTCTTTAACCACTTCCCGCCCGGTCAATAGCAGATTGACGGCCAGGAAGTGGTTCTGTTATCCTGACTGGGCGTCATATGACGTCCAGCAGGTTAACATGCCGGCGCGTGTGTCAGTCTGACACCCTGCATCTCCGACCATAAGAAGCCTCTGTCAGAGGCTTCTTACCATGTGATCAGCTGTGATCAATCACAGCTGATCATTATGTGAACCAGGAAGTGCCGGCGGCTCTCCCTGTCGGGGGTGGGGTGAGGCCTGTGCTTATAATCAGCACAGACCCCCCCCCCCCCCCCCCCCCAGTTGTGCCAATCACCTGCCCAGTAGTGATGGCCGAACGGTTCGCCCGGCGGTCGTTTCGCGGCGAATTTCCGACATTCGCGGTCCGCACGTTCGAACGCCTTTTTCCGTCGTTCGCCGCGGCGGACTTACGTGTTTAATGTATACAAGAACTTTAACCTTTGGTGACACGTTTATCATGTGATACAGGACAGCCAATTGAGACATGACAGCACATGGACACTTGTACATTCCCCCTAACCTATAAATACACCCGATCCGGTGGCCATTTTACATTCTTTCTTCTGTTAAGATAGGGACAGGTTCCTGTGTGGAGTAGGGAGAGATAAACCACTAGCTATTTGGTACACAAAAGTTCTTTTCAGGACTGGTATAGGTGTTAGGTGTTGATAGGTTTGCTGTGCTGCTGATTCTTGCAGCAGCCTGAGTGTCTTTTGTTAGTTTAGAGAAAGGGAAAGGACGGTGTATGCTACAGGGACAGCCAGATTAGTCTTTCATCATCATCATCATCATCATCATCATCATTAGCTGTTACTATCAAGGTCCACAAAAGAGCTGTTCCAGTAACCACTAATCGTTCTCTTTTTTTGCCAATTTGTATAGGGACAGGAAGGAAGCAGTGTTGTCAGGCAGTGAGGGTAATTTTAAAGACTTGCTGTTATTATTAGTTCCACAAAGGTTCTTTTCAGGACTGGTATCAGTGGTACAGTAATAGGCTTGTACATGTATAATATTCTTTCTTCCAAATATAGAAAGGATATTATACTTGACTGCTGCCCTTCTGCTGCAGTCTGCTAAACATTCACAACTCACTTGTTCCACAAAAGTTCTTATAAGGACTGGTAACTTGGTATAGGGTGCTACGGTACATAGGCTTGAGTGCGGTACAGTCTGCTGTTCTGTAAGGACCGCTATCGGTCCACAATAGATAGGGTTGACGTGCACCACTGCTGACCGCTGCCCTATACTGCAGCAGTCCTTCAGCGGTATAGGGACTGACGTACAGTCTGCTAATCACTAACACACAACCTGCTTGTTCCACAAAAGTTCTTATAAGGACTGGTAACTTGGTATAGGGTGCTACGGTACATAGGCTTGAGTGCGGTACAGTCTGCTGTTCTGTAAGGACCGCTATCGGTCCACAATAGATAGGGTTGACGTGCACCACTGCTGACCGCTGCCCTATACTGCAGCAGTCCTTCAGCGGTATAGGGACTGACGTACAGTCTGCTAAACACTAATACACAACCTGCTTGGTCCACAAAAGTTCTTATAAGGACTGGTAACTTGGTATAGGGTGCTACGGTACATAGGCTTGAGTGCGGTACAGTCTGCTGTTCTGTAAGGACCGCTATCGGTCCACAATAGATAGGGTTGACGTGCACCACTGCTGACCGCTGCCCTATACTGCAGCAGTCCTTCAGCGGTATAGGGACTGACGTACAGTCTGCTAAACACTAATACACAACCTGCTTGGTCCACAAAAGTTCTTATAAGGACTGGTAACTTGGTATAGGGTGCTACGGTACATAGGCTTGAGTGCGGTACAGTCTGCTGTTCTGTAAGGACCGCTATCGGTCCACAATAGATAGGGTTGACGTGCACCACTGCTGACCGCTCACCTATACTGCAGCAGTCCTTCAGCGGTATAGGGACTGACGTACAGTCTGCTAATCACTAACACACAACCTGCTTGTTCCACAAAAGTTCTTATAAGGACTGGTAACTTGGTATAGGGTGCTACGGTACATAGGCTTGAGTGCGGTACAGTCTGCTGTTCTGTAAGGACCGCTATCGGTCCACAATAGATAGGGTTGACGTGCACCACTGCTGACCGCTGCCCTATACTGCAGCAGTCCTTCAGCGGTATAGGGACTGACGTACAGTCTGCTAATCACTAACACACAACCTGCTTGTTCCACAAAAGTTCTTATAAGGACTGGTAACTTGGTATAGGGTGCTACGGTACATAGGCTTGAGTGCGGTACAGTCTGCTGTTCTGTAAGGACCGCTATCGGTTCACAATAGATAGGGTTGACGTGCACCACTGCTGACCGCTGCCCTATACTGCAGCAGTCCTTCAGCGGTATAGGGACTGACGTACAGTCTGCTAAACACTAATACACAACCTGCTTGGTCCACAAAAGTTCTTATAAGGACTGGTAACTTGGTATAGGGTGCTACGGTACATAGGCTTGAGTGCGGTACAGTCTGCTGTTCTGTAAGGACCGCTATCGGTCCACAATAGATAGGGTTGACGTGCACCACTGCTGACCGCTCACCTATACTGCAGCAGTCCTTCAGCGGTATAGGGACTGACGTACAGTCTGCTAATCACTAACACACAACCTGCTTGTTCCACAAAAGTTCTTATAAGGACTGGTAACTTGGTATAGGGTGCTACGGTACATAGGCTTGAGTGCGGTACAGTCTGCTGTTCTGTAAGGACCGCTATCGGTCCACAATAGATAGGGTTGACGTGCACCACTGCTGACCGCTGCCCTATACTGCAGCAGTCCTTCAGCGGTATAGGGACTGACGTACAGTCTGCTAATCACTAACACACAACCTGCTTGTTCCACAAAAGTTCTTATAAGGACTGGTAACTTGGTATAGGGTGCTACGGTACATAGGCTTGAGTGCGGTACAGTCTGCTGTTCTGTAAGGACCGCTATCGGTCCACAATAGATAGGGTTGACGTGCACCACTGCTGACCGCTGCCCTATACTGCAGCAGTCCTTCAGCGGTATAGGGACTGACGTACAGTCTGCTAAACACTAATACACAACCTGCTTGGTCCACAAAAGTTCTTATAAGGACTGGTAACTTGGTATAGGGTGCTACGGTACATAGGCTTGAGTGCGGTACAGTCTGCTGTTCTGTAAGGACCGCTATCGGTCCACAATAGATAGGGTTGACGTGCACCACTGCTGACCGCTCACCTATACTGCAGCAGTCCTTCAGCGGTATAGGGACTGACGTACAGTCTGCTAATCACTAACACACAACCTGCTTGTTCCACAAAAGTTCTTATAAGGACTGGTAACTTGGTATAGGGTGCTACGGTACATAGGCTTGAGTGCGGTACAGTCTGCTGTTCTGTAAGGACCGCTATCGGTCCACAATAGATAGGGTTGACGTGCACCACTGCTGACCGCTGCCCTATACTGCAGCAGTCCTTCAGCGGTATAGGGACTGACGTACAGTCTGCTAATCACTAACACACAACCTGCTTGTTCCACAAAAGTTCTTATAAGGACTGGTAACTTGGTATAGGGTGCTACGGTACATAGGCTTGAGTGCGGTACAGTCTGCTGTTCTGTAAGGACCGCTATCGGTCCACAATAGATAGGGTTGACGTGCACCACTGCTGACCGCTGCCCTATACTGCAGCAGTCCTTCAGCGGTATAGGGACTGACGTACAGTCTGCTAAACACTAATACACAACCTGCTTGGTCCACAAAAGTTCTTATAAGGACTGGTAACTTGGTATAGGGTGCTACGGTACATAGGCTTGAGTGCGGTACAGTCTGCTGTTCTGTAAGGACCGCTATCGGTCCACAATAGATAGGGTTGACGTGCACCACTGCTGACCGCTCACCTATACTGCAGCAGTCCTTCAGCGGTATAGGGACTGACGTACAGTCTGCTAATCACTAACACACAACCTGCTTGTTCCACAAAAGTTCTTATAAGGACTGGTAACTTGGTATAGGGTGCTACGGTACATAGGCTTGAGTGCGGTACAGTCTGCTGTTCTGTAAGGACCGCTATCGGTCCACAATAGATAGGGTTGACGTGCACCACTGCTGACCGCTCACCTATACTGCAGCAGTCCTTCAGCGGTATAGGGACTGACGTACAGTCTGCTAATCACTAACACACAACCTGCTTGTTCCACAAAAGTTCTTATAAGGACTGGTAACTTGGTATAGGGTGCTACGGTACATAGGCTTGAGTGCGGTACAGTCTGCTGTTCTGTAAGGACCGCTATCGGTCCACAATAGATAGGGTTGACGTGCACCACTGCTGACCGCTGCCCTATACTGCAGCAGTCCTTCAGCGGTATAGGGACTGACGTACAGTCTGCTAAACACTAATACACAACCTGCTTGGTCCACAAAAGTTCTTATAAGGACTGGTAACTTGGTATAGGGTGCTACGGTACATAGGCTTGAGTGCGGTACAGTCTGCTGTTCTGTAAGGACCGCTATCGGTCCACAATAGATAGGGTTGACGTGCACCACTGCTGACCGCTGCCCTATACTGCAGCAGTCCTTCAGCGGTATAGGGACTGACGTACAGTCTGCTAAACACTAATACACAACCTGCTTGGTCCACAAAAGTTCTTATAAGGACTGGTAACTTGGTATAGGGTGCTACGGTACATAGGCTTGAGTGCGGTACAGTCTGCTGTTCTGTAAGGACCGCTATAGGTCCACAATAGATAGGGTTGACGTGCACCACTGCTGACCGCTCACCTATACTGCAGCAGTCCTTCAGCGGTATAGGGACTAAGAGTTTTGTCACAGGGTCATTTAAAAAATGACATGCAGAGGAAGAGGCAGGCCCTTCCGCAGGGGTGGTAGGGGTAGGGCAGGAGCAACAGGCTTGAGCCAAAGTGGGAAGTTGCAGAAGGTGCGTTCAATTACTTTAAAGGATGCACCAGACTTGGTTGAGTGGCTCGCTCAGCCTTACTCTTCTGCACCCTCCTCATCCTCTCGATCTGCACCCTCTTCTTCACTCTCTGCTATGTGCACCCCCAAAGACACTACCACCAACAACACGACCACCACCACCACCACCACATACCTTCCGCTTGAGTCACTGGAATTATTTTCCGATCCATATCAAGAGGACATTTCTGATGCGCAGCCACTCTTGGTATTGGATCAGGAAGAGGAGGTAGCAACAAGCGCTACTCAGCAGTCTGACGCCAGTACCCAGATCAGCCCAAGGAGGAGGTTGGTCCCCGGTGTTGCTGCCTACTCTACTTATAGCGGTGGGGAAGGTGACGTTGATGATGACGTGTCTAGTGATGTCACGTGGGTGCCCACAAGAGAGGAAGAGGAGGGGAGTTCAGAGGGAGATATGGACCAGCAGATAGGGAGGAGAAGCAGCAATGACTTACATTGCACAGCAGGGACAAAGCAGACTGCAAATGTATCAGGAGCGAGTCATCGACCATGTACGGTCACATCTGGCGCTCCCAGGACACCGGCACATGGCTCCGCAGTGTGGGCTTTTTTTAACGTGTCCGCTGCTGACAATAGCGTTGCCATCTGCAATCTTTGCAGTCAACGCGTTAGTCGCGGTAAGCCCAATACTCACCTAGGGACGACCGCCTTAAGAAGGCACATGAGCAGCCATCACCGAGCCCAGTGGGAGCAACGGAACACACAAAGCCACACTGCAGGCTCTCACCGTCCAGCCTCGTCTTCTACTTCTCCTTCTCCTCTCTCCTCACAATTGTCCTCCACTCCACCTTCCATCACGCCAAGCTCACATTTTTCTGCAAAAAGGCAGGCTTCCGTGGGCCTAATGTTTGAGCGTAAAAAAATGATGACGCCGGATAACCCTCTTGCCCAACGGTTGGCGGCTGGCTTGTCAGAACTCATAGCCCGCCAACTACTGCCATATAAACTGGTGGACTCGGAGGCCTTTCGCAAATTTGTGGCCATTGGAACACCACAATGGAAGGTCCCAGGAAGGAAGTATTTCTCAGAGAAGGGCATCCCAGAGCTATATGGCCATGTTCAGCGGCAAGTGAATGTATCTCTGGCACACAGTGTCGGTGCCAAGATACATCTGACCACAGACACGTGGTCTAGCAAACACGGGCAGGGAAGGTATATCAGTTTTACTGCCCACTGGGTGAACCTTCTGACGGCCGTCAAGCATGTAACCCGTGGCACCCGTGTAGATTTGGTTTTACCGCCACGGATTGCATGCAGGCCTGACTCTTCTTCTCCTCCTCCTACTCCATCCTCCTCCCTCTCCTCCTCAGCTGCCTCCTCCTTTTCCGCTGCTAGCGTCTCTTCCACTGCACCGCCCAAGCTCCCCAGAACCTATTCCACATGCCAGGTGAGACGTTGCCATGCCGTGCTGCGTCTGTTGTGCCTGGAAGCAAAGAGCCACACTGGCCCGGCACTCCTTTCAGCTTTGCGTTCACAGGCAGATGAGTGGCTAACACCGCTCAATTTGACAGTTGGTAAAGTGGTGTGTGACAACGGTGCCAATCTGCTTAGCGCATTGAAACAGGGCAAAATCACGCACGTGCCGTGCATGGCACACGTCTTAAACTTGGTCGTGCAGCGATTCCTTGTCAAATACCCTGGGGTCCAGGACATCTTGCGGCAGGCAAGGAAAATCTCGGCCCATTTCAGAAGATCTTACACGGCCATGGCTCGCCTTGCTGACATTCAGCGGCGACACCATCTGCCGGTCAGACGTCTTATTTGCGATTGCCCGACGCGATGGAACTCAACCTTCTATATGCTTGATAGGCTGCTCCAGCAGAAACGTGCAGTTAACGTCTACCTGTATGAACTCTGCGAAAGAAACGGTTCTGGGGAGCTGGGTTTTTTTTCACCGCGCCAGTGGCTGCTCATGCGCGACACATGCAGACTTCTGCGGCCATTTGAGGAGATCACCAAACTGGTCAGTCGCAGCCATGGCGCCATCAGTGACATGGTACCTTATGCCTTCTTTCTGGAGCGTGCATTGCGTCGTGTCATTGATCAGGCTGTGGAGGAGCAGGAGCGGGAAGATGAGGAAGTCGCAATGCTGGATGAATTCCCAGGGGGGGCTACTCTATCTGAGACAAGTCAACAACAGGAGTCTGATGAGGAGTCAGAGGAGGATGGTGCCGGGGCGGATGAGCAGGAGCAAGAAGAGCATGCTTTAAACCTTTCTGGGATCCCTGTTGTGCGAGGATGGGGAGAGGAGAATGAAGAGGACGACATTATCCTGGATGATGAGCAGGAGCCAGGCCACCACACCGCTTCCACTTTAGTGCAAATGGGGGCCTTCATGCTCCAGTGTTTTAATAGGGACCCCCGTATAAAAAGCATGAGGGTCAAGGACCAGTACTGGGTGGCAACGTACTTAGACCCCCGGTACAAACACAAAATGGCGGAAATGTTACCGCCGTCGCAGAGGGCTGTCAGAATGCAGCACTTCCAGGCCTTGCTTCGAGAAATGCTGCATTCTGCTTTTGCGTGCGCTGGCAGAGGAGCAATTCCCACTCCCAGAGAAGGATTTGCGGGTACCAATCCAACAGCGCCTGCAAGAAGAGGCCGGTTTGAAGATGTGTTGGTGACTTCGGATATGAGGTCATTCTTTCAGCCGACCCATCGACAGGTGTCATCCGGATCCAGCATCAGGGAACGCCTAGACCGTCAGGTGTCCGACTACATTGGGTTAACGGCCGATGTGGACGCTCTGAGGAGTGATGAACCCCTAGACTACTGGGTGGGCAGGCTTGACCTCTGGCCAGAGCTTGCCCAATTTGCAATCGAACTGTTGGCTTGCCCCTCATCCAGTGTCCTGTCCGAAAGGACGTTCAGCGCAGCAGGGGGGATTGTGACCGATAAGCGTACTCGCCTAGCTCACCACAGTGTTAACTACCTCACATTTCTAAAAATGAATGAGGCATGGATCTCGGAGGAATTCAACACATGTGATCAGTAGACCATGTATATGTCTATAAACAATTTTTGGAATCAAGCACACAGACCTTCTTAATTCATTTGGCTCACTTCCCTGACCCAAAAAAGCACACCGTACTATATGCCCCTACCCTCCTCTTTGAAGAGGTTGAGCGGTGTCATATTTCTACTGGGGCTGCTTATTATGAGGGGTTCCCACCATCCCTGTGCTGTGCTGACTTCCTCCTGGGTGTTCTTATTATGAGGGGCTCCCACCATCCCTGTGCTGTGCTGACTTCCTCCTGGGGGTTCTTATTATGAGGGGATCACACCATCCCTGTGCTGTGCTGACTTCCTCCTGGGGCTGCTTACGGTGCTGCTGTCAGCGCTGTATGTCACGGAGCTGCTGTCAGCGCTGTATGTCACGGAGCTGCTGTCAGCGCTGTATGTCACGGAGCTGCTGTCAGCGCTGTATGTCACGGAGCTGCTGTCAGCGCTGTATGTCACGGAGCTGCTGTCAGCGCTGTATGTCACGGAGCTGCTGTCAGCGCTGTATGTCACGGAGCTGCTGTCAGCGCTGTATGTCACGGAGCTGCTGTCAGCGCTGTATGTCACGGAGCTGCTGTCAGCGCTGTATGTCACGGAGCTGCTGTCAGCGCTGTATGTCACGGAGCTGCTGTCAGCGCTGTATGTCACGGTGCTGCTGTCAGCGCTGTATGTCACGGTGCTGCTGTCAGCGCTGTATGTCACGGAGCTGCTGTCAGTGCTGTATGTCACGGAGCTGCTGTCAGCGCTGTATGTCACGGAGCTGCTGTCAGCGCTGTATGTCACGGAGCTGCTGTCAGCGCTGTATGTCACGGTGCTGCTGTCAGCGCTGTATGTCACGGAGCTGCTGTCAGCGCTGTATGTCACGGAGCTGCTGTCAGCGCTGTATGTCACGGAGCTGCTGTCAGCGCTGTATGTCACGGAGCTGCTGTCAGCGCTGTATGTCACGGAGCTGCTGTCAGCGCTGTATGTCACGGTGCTGATGTCAGTGCTCTGTATTACGGTGCTGCTGTCAGTGCTCTGTATCTCCTGCACCCTCTTGTTTGCCTACCCTGGTCCCTGACCTTCCCTCTCCTCCATTGCCTTCATTAGCTCCATAGTCCTGAATTGTCAGAACAATTTCCCAAATAAAAAAAAAATGCTTGTAGTTATCGATCCCAAATTCACCTCATACATGTATTATGCTATTGTCCAGGTGGTGGGACTACGTGCTACCCCCTAATAATTACCCCGTGGCCGCAAATTCGACCTAAAGGTTTGCGAAATTCGCCTCCCATTGAAGTCAATGGAGCCCGCGGCGAACGGTCGTTTTCGCGAACGTTTGTGTCCGTTCGCGTTTCGCGTTCGCGAAACGTCCCGTCGGAAGTTCGTCCATCACTACTGCCCAGCAATAAACACAATAATAAAGTCCACCAGTGCCCACCACGGTGCCAATCAGTGACCACCACAGTACCTCATCAGTGCTGCTCATCGGTGCCACCTGTCAGCGATCAGTACCTCATCGGTGCTGCCCACCAGTGCCCCATGTCAGTGCTGCCTACTGGTGCCCATCAGTGCTGCATATCAGTGCCCATCAATTCTACATACAAGTCCCTCCTCATCAGTGCCCATCAGTGAAGGGGAAAACAAAATTTTATGACAAATAAACGTTTTTTCCCCAAAAACTGTGGTCTTTTTTTTTTAGCAAAAATAAACACTCCAGATGTGATCAAATACCACCAAAAGAAAGCTCTATTTGTGGGAAGAAAATGATAAAAATTTAGTTTGGGTACAGTGTTGTATTGACCACACAATTGTCAAAGTGCGACAGCACTGAAAGCTGATCTGAGGCTCTCAACTGTACATCACAGAATTCTTCATATGGACCTGGTTGCACTGCTACCTCCAGGTGAATGGACACTGTCCAGAAAGAACCAGGCATATACCTGGGATTTGGGTCTTCTTGGCTGCCTAATTGCAAATCTTTTCCTATGCATCCACACTTGCAGGAAGTGATGAACAATTGGGCTCACACGCAGAAGGCCTTTTCGAATCTGAAGCATTTTACTCAGCAGTTCCCATTTGGAAGCAGTCCACAAGAAATGCAAATGTTGCCCCAGCCATTTGCTACTTAAATAAGATCCGACAGTCACGATGGATGAGATCCCAGTCTTGAAACAAGCAGCTAAGGCCACTGTAGGTCCAGTTCACATGGTTGCCAATAAAGCCCTGATAAAGGGGGTGCTTGGACCCCCAAAACATGTTGGCTACCTTTTTGGATTGTACCCCTGACAGTTAAAGGAATAAAGTTGTACCTGGAGCTATTAGCAGTGGCGTGGCACTACAATTTCCATTCCAGTTACAAGCCACAGGAAATGGCAGTTTTGAGACTCTGGGCTGAAGTAATAGCTACCAGAAAAAGAACCTTCCTAGTCTGAAGGATTAAAGAAATATCCCAGAACAATACACATGACCCCTTACACAAAAAGCATTCACCAAAGAATATGAAGCAATTTATTCCTGAAAACAGGATCCCCAGGGCCAAAATGTGACCTTTTGATCGTACTCAAGGGTAGCCCCTGATCAACTGAAGACTGGAGGAAAGTCCATGCAAGAGATTTCCAAGTCCAGTGTTAAATCTTCCATGAAATAGCCTTCAATAAATAACTGGGACTGTCAATGTCTTGTTTAGCCAGGAGGCCACCAGATCCACTGAAGGCATACTCAATTCATGTGAACGCACTTTCCATGGAGTATTGCTGAGCAAACCTTTTTGGGCGGAATGAACACCTTTGTCAGGTGAACCCAGTCCACGTACAAAACATCCTTTAACATGAGGCTAAAACAGAAAGGATTAACCACTTGCTTACTGGGCACTTAAACCCCCCTCCTGCCCAGACCAATTTTCAGCTTTCAGCGCTGATGCACTTTGAATGACAATTGCGCGGCCATACAACACTGTACCCAAATGAAATGTTTATCATTTTTTTTCCCACAAATAGAGCTTTCTTTTGGTGGTATTTAATTACAGCTGGGAGTTTTATTTTTTGCTAAACAAAAAAATAAATAAATCATGTTTAATAGTTTGTTATAAAATTTTGCAAACAGGTCATTTTTCTCCTTCATTGAAGTGCGCTGATGAGGCGGCACTGATAGGCTGCATTGGTGGGCACAGATAAGGCGGCACCGATGGGCACAGATAAGGCGGCACCGATGGGCACAGATAAGGCGGCACCGATGGGCACAGATAAGGCGGCACCGATGGCTGGCACTAAGGGGCACTGATAGATGGGACTGATGGGCACCGATAGGTGGCACTGCTGGGCGGCACTGATGGGCACTGGTAGATGACACTGGGGTGCAGCACCTTTGTTGAGGCAGATTGTGGGCACTGCTGGGTGGCACTGATGGGCACTGGTAGATGACACTGGGGTGCAGCACCTTTGTTGAGGCAGATTGTGGGCACTGCTGGGTGGCACTGTGGGCACTGACGGGGGGCACTTATTTTTTATTGAGGTGGCACTGGCAGGGGGCAGGTGGGCACTGGCAGGGCTGGCCGTGATCGATTACCGGCTCCGTTGTATCACATGATCATCTGTCATTGGCCGACAGCTGATCACGTGATAAGGGGTCGGGATCGACCCCTTCCTCGGATCGGTGATCAGGCGAGTCTCAGACTCGCCGATCACAGAGCACGCCGCGCGCGCCCCTCAGGGGGCGCGCAGGCCGCTCGTGCACGTGGCGATGTCAATAGACGTAGTCCCAGCAAAGGAGCTCCGCGCTGTAGCAGTCATTCGGCTATAGCGTGGGTCTCAAGTGGTTAAGGATGTTGTGGTGAATACCATGATTCAAATCCTGTAACCTTTGGTTGGAGCAGAGGACTGGGAAGCTGTAAACTTACTAAGACCTTCTGTGTCTGAGCAAACACCTGACCCTGGGGATCCTCCGGAATTGGTTCCCCAGATGAAGTTTCTTCCACATCCCCTACTACTGGAAAATGCTTGTCCTCCTCCTCAACCATTATTTTATTATGGAGGAAAGAGGTGACGAATATTTCTGCTTTTGACAAAGATGATCAAAGACAGACAATATTCCAGAAAGCTGGTGTAGTAAATCAGTAATGGCAGATAAGAATTCCTCCCTTAACACAAAAACTGGAGGAAGGTGCCCTGGAAGTAGCAGAAAGGGGATTCAGCTAACCAACTGACCCACCCCAGGGGATCTATTGCAAGGGGAGCTACTTCCTCCATTCCTGATAAAGGTATTTGAGATCCCTCGCCCCCCAAATCCCCTTCTCTGCTGCCACCAAGATATGGTAACAATAGGATCCTTGCGGTGAATTAGCAGTCTCAAGTCAGCCAAAAGTGAACTGCACTATAACAAACACGCTGTTACCCTGGGAATAAGCCTCCTACCAGTCAGCTTCCATCTTCACCAATACTCCACCTCCCCATTAGTAAAACCGCCATGCACGTTTCTTTACAATTGGGTTTGCAGTGACCTGTAGCCCCCACAGCACTGCTCTGCTGTTGCCACATGCGATTTTAAGCAAGTAGCTCTGTCCCACTTGTGATGTAATGGACCATACTGAGCATGCACGTGGCCTAACTTGGCAATAGATGAATGCAGAGGACAGAGAAAACATTGTTCATTGAATTTGTCCCCAGGAGCTTCCCTGACCTCCCCTAAAAACAGCTTTTGCTGTTTAGTGCTCTGGTAGGAATCCTTATTACAGTGCATTAAAATGTAAAGTACAAAAAAAAAAAAAAAAAAAGGGGGGGGGGAAAGCAGAAAATAACTAACTGTCCTGTCCTACCCTGGGGGGATAGGTAGGTGAGAAGGTGTCAACAGGGCTACTGCCAGGACACTCATTGTTCCACACCTCAGGACCCCCTCTTGGAGGGAGGGAGTTGAATCTTCACCCATCTGGGAATCATTGCCCTGTACCTGTATAGCACCCTGCTGGTCCACAAGGCATTATATTACTGCACAGGGTCCAGTCATGCAAAGTCCAGTGCCAACCAGCATCATCACATTCCCTGCATGTCCTGAACAAGGCTTGGGTACCATCCTTCTGTGCATAGTAAAGATGTGGGCAATTGATGCAAGTTTATGTGATATATTTAAACAAAAACCCCTATACTACAATGTGTTTAAAGAGGAAGTACCGTATTTTTCGGACTATAAGGCGCACGTAAAAGCCTAAATTTTCTCCCAAAAACGACCGTGCGCCTTATAGTCCGGTGCGCCTTATATATGACCTGTTGACATCGCTGGAGTTCTTTGTTAACAGTATCTGTCATCTTGACGTAAACCTTCGGACTATAAGGCGCACGTAAAAGCCTAAATTTTCTCCCAAAATCGACCGTGCGCCTTATAGTCCGATGCGCTTTATATATATGGAAATATCCATGTTATCAGCCGGTCGTTGCTAGTGCGCCTTATAATCCGGTGCGCCTTATAGTCCGATGCGCCTTATATATGGAAATATCCATTTTATCAGCCGGTCGTTGCTAGTGCGCCTTATAATCCGGTGCGCCTTATAGTCCGAAAAATACGGTAAATGGCACGTTCAGTGAGCCTGCGCCCGATGTCTACGGCGCATGCTCCGTAGACATCGGTGCCGCTATTTCTGCAAATATCTCCTAAACCTTTTAGGTTTGGGAGATATTTCTTGCACCTGCAGGTAAGCCTTAATCTAGGCTTACCTGTAGGTTAAAGTGGTTGTAATGGGTTTACAACCACTTTAAATTATAAGCTGCTGACCCAGTGTAAATACACATTATAAATCAAAAAAAATAGGGGGCACTACATAACTATATTAATCCCAAATGTCCTTTCTAGTAACAACATTCCAATACAAAATGAGAACTACCAACCCGCACTAAAGAGACATACATATATATATATATATATATATATATATATATATATATATATATATATATATATATATATATATATATATATATACACACACATACATATATACATATACACACACACACACACACACATTCCATAAATAGATACACAAAAAATACAAAAATACATGTGTATACATTGCTCTGCTGATTTTATCTTTTCCACCTTTTGTGGATTACTAATATTGTTAATACTGCTTTTTACTTCTGTATTGATTTCTGTATTTTTCACAAATATATGGTATATGTGTATATAGTCACATATATGGTATGATTTATTTGATTCTTTTGGATGTTTTTTATGAATTTCCCAGGAATTTCTATGAATTTGGTACCAATAGTATAAGCAAAGTATATGTATGGGCCACCGTAGTACTAGCACTTATATGCACACACTAGACATATTAAAATAATTTTTGATAGCACTGTTAAATTAAATGTACATATATTTTTATGCACAGAGTTGCACATGCATTGGGTTTTAGCGCCATAGCCCATTTTTCAATTCTCTACATATATATTATACAGATAAGTCTTTTAGGGAGATTGGTAAACGAGAGTTGGTAGTTCACATTTGGTACTGAATTTCTGTCACTAGTAAGGATGTTTGGGATTGATACATTTGTGTAGCGCCCTCTACTGGTTTTGATTTATAATGGATGTAGAAAAGCTAGTCTTCTAATCCCAGATGGATCAACTGAGAAGTTAGCTGATTTTTGGCAGAGATTGCACTGACATGACCTTCATCTAAGATACTGGCAAAAATAACCCAAGTCTTGCCTAGCTGGGAAAGGAATTTCCTGTCTTTTTGCCAGTGTCCAATCACCATGATGATGCCCTGGGATGCACAATATAGAAACTGGATTTTTCTGTTTGCTAGATTCCAATACTTTTGTAGGTTGCTGTATAAACTAGATTCCTGTCTCCTTCATGCGACAGGTTCAACTGAAGTAAGAGTTTTTGGGTGGATTGACCCTTTGAAAATGTATAAAGGTTTGGGAAGGGTAACAGAATACCTAGTACATGTAACAATCCCAAGCATGTGATGAGCCAGCGGATATATAAAGTCTTACCTTGGCAGATGCTACGGTGGTCGTTAAGCTGATGTTTTTGGAAGATGAGCCATTAGACCCTGCTGCTGGTGTCTGAGCTGCCACTGATTTACTATTCGCAGTATTTGCTCCATTAGCCGAACTGCCCGAGTGAGAAAAAGTGAACTTAAAACCTCCTACTGAAGTCCTTTTTAGAAGATTTTCCTTGTCTTCGCTTTCTTTAGCTAAAAATAAAAATACATCATTTTTTGAGAACAAAGCCAAATGTCTTTTAGAGAAATATTAAAACGACTTCATACAATATCTAATCAGTTTTTGCATCTCCTTCCCAGCAGCATTATAATCAACTTTCCTCCCCACCATACTGCACAATTTTAGCCACTGAAATGAAGTACTCAGCACAATACAGGTATGAGCAAGCATGTAACTCCCTCCCCTCTCGAGAGACAAAGCTTGGTGCCTGAAAACCTGCCCAACGCTGTCACAAGTAGCCAGGACAGTAGTCTGCGGCCCTGCTAATACAGGGCTTTCCAGACTAGGCAGGAAAGAATGTGCTGTAAGCAAAAGCATAAAAGTGTTACTAAACCCAGGACCCTGCAGTCACTAGATCTGGTCTCCCACAGTACACAGAACATGAAAATGCAATAGCTTTAATATAAAAACGGCCAAATACCTTTTCTCATCAGCAGTATATAGCAGTTTTATGACTTCTATCAAGGTCTGGTTAAAGCTTGTAGGAGTATTCATTCTCCCCCGGCTGCCCAATGAGGCTGCGAGACCCCTGACCCTCTGTCTGGACAGTGCCGATTGGCCCTGTGAAGATCACATGCAAAGGCCCCCCCCACCAAGGCCGGTAACCATGGCTGTTTCACAAAGCCACACTCGGACACACCGGTCTTGTTGGTGGACAACTCCCATCTGAGATCTCAGGCAAAGTAAAAGCACTGTCAGAGGACCAAATCCTGCCAATCAAAAGAGCCGTTTGGGTAAAGTAGCTCTTTAATAACAAATCTTTACCTTTTTTTGTTTCCATGAATTTCTCATAACTGTCAGGAAAGTCATCCTCTGCTTTAGACTTTTCAACAGGCGGTACGACAGCTTCACCCTCTTCATCCTCCTCTTCATTGAACCATAACTCTTCATCTTCGTCCAGCGCTCTGGCATCCCTGCGAAATCTGTTGCTGCGCAATATAGATGGTACACTATACAAGAATAAAGAATAAAAGGGGTTAGCGAGTTTTCAAATCATCACAAATAGTTAAAAAGTCTATCTAGAGCCAACAGCTCTTGTTCCCTTTAATACAGTAGTGAAGGCATAGAGCCATTGTTAGGTTTATATTGCTGCCAGTGTCCCTGCTTTGGAGATCATCCTTTCACCCATTTGTCCTCTGTCACCAAGACAGAAAGTGATAGGAATTTCAACATTTTAAGTTGTCACCAGAACAGAAAGAGGGGGAATCCTCAAAATGGAGCAACTTCTCTTTTACCTTACCAAAAGTGGAAGATAAATACATAACCATTAAATCCTATAATGCTTTTCACACTGGTGGCGTTTTTCATGCATGTTTGGTGAGGTAAAAAAAAAAAAAAAAAAACCACACCATACCACTCCATTGATACAATGTGAAACCACATAAAGTGTCAAAAATGCACCCACGGTTGCGTTTGAGTTGCAGGCCCTCATTTTCACAGGAGCAAAATGCAACGGAAACGTGGCAAAAACGCATATGCATTTTTACCACTTTTTGCAACAAAACTGTGAAATCAGCATTATTCTGGTGACAACTGTGCAAGAGGGATTTATCTTACTTCAGAGAGCTTTCCTGTAACACCCTGTTTGTGTTAATGAGACAGAAGTGAAAGAACTCCGATGGAACCCAGAAAACTGACACGTCTCCTATCTAAAGATGAAGACACTTTTCCCTTTAAATCGTGTTTTATGATAGAAACAAAACTAACTTTTGCTATATGCTGCCTTTTTATAAACTGAATATAAAGCAAAAAGTTAAAAGAAAAGTGTCATCAGAAAACCTGTATAAAAAAAAAAAAAAAAAAAAAAAACCTTGAGAAAATAGTTGTCAACAGGACAGGAAACCCTCCCAAAAAAGACCCCACAGATGTTTTAAGAATTTCCATAAAAAAAAAAAAAAAACCATTTGGCTTTAGATATATTTTAACCACTTCCTGGCCGCCTTATTGTGAAAATACAGCCGTGGGGTGGTTCTCCAGTTCTGGGAGGGCATCCAGGGACATCCTCCCAGTCACGAGCAGTGGCATTAACCTTGTGACTGGTAATCGGTAGCTGCGAGCAGCCCAGGTGTCATGTGATCGCTATGACTGATCACATAATAACATGTAAAACGGTCATGAATGGCTTTGCTTAATATTGTGCTCTCTGATCGGTCACAGTACATTAGTACACGGCAATTCACAGCAGCCAAATCACAGAAATAATAGTATGCAAGCTGTCATGCATAAAAGTCATTCATAACAGCTAAAAAGTTTGCCGTTACAGTGACCCTCACTAACAATCGGTGTGTTAAAAAATAAAATCCAGATCACCTTTCAGGAGTAGTGCAGAGTCACTACGGTGACACATATGCCACAAATGCAAAGCCAAGCATCACAGCCATGGCAGGTGTACACAGCTAAATGGGGTAGTGGTCGAGGGGTGGTAAAACGGACTAAACTTTGAGGATTTACCACCCCTCAACCTTACGTGTAAATGAGCCCCAATAGCGCAGCCTTTCACCAGTTTTCGATCACCATCACGCCAGCCATAGTGTAGCTAGAGTCAGTGTTCCCAATTTGCCTATTTATTGAGCTCGTTTTTGCTTGTTGCCTGGACCAATCCTTTGCCTGTATGCTGACCATGTCTCTGCCTGGGTGTGAACTGACTCATCTACATGTCCAACTGACTATGTTCCTGCAAGACACCAGTCCCAGCCATCCCCCGTGGACAACTGCACTCCTGCTACCAAAGAAAAACGATTTTCTTCTTTCTTTAGCCTCATTTACTTCCTGGCCAGTAAACCTGGCATTCCTAGGGGCAGTCATGTACCAGTAGGCTTGTCTATAGTCCCTGACTGCTCGTATAGAAGGTACCTTTAAAGTACATTGATTTTAATACGACTGGTTGATTTGTGGGATACATAAGATACAATGTCCGGTACATAATCAGTCCAGACAATGAAAAAGTCTCACACATGTGGTATCTCCATAGTGAGGAGTATCTAAGGAGTATAATAATGTGTTATGGGTTGTAATTGTAGTATGCCCATGCTGTATGTGAAAAATATTTTATTAAAATTGACTGTGTAAAAAAAATACATTTCATTTTCATCATGCATTTTCCAAGTTTCCAACATGTGGCAAAAAAAATTAAAGTCTTTAAAAGACTCATGCCTCTTTAGAAAATACCTTGGACTGTTTGCTTTCCAAAAGGGGGTCATTTTACAGCCAATTCTAATGTCCTGGCGCTCCAGGGCTTCCAAAAACGCGATAGGTAGTCAGGAACTTAGATGCATTATTTAAGGCCGCTTAGAAAGTCTGAAGGTGCTCCTTTGATTTTGGGTCCTCTCTAGGTGGCTAGGCTGTGAAAGTCTCACATTTGGTATCTCATCTCCATACTGGGAGGAGTAGCAGAATGTGTTTGGGGTGCAATTCTAAGTATGTTTATGGTGCGTGTTAGAAATATATCTTAACAACTTTGTGTAAAAAAGGAAGTGTTCAGTGGAATGGCATATTCATTTACAGCAAACCATTTCTGCTGAAAACAAAATGTCAAATCATGCTCAACACTTTAGAACTCTGCATATCAAACTCTTCAGCTGCATTTCCACCTATGTCTTTTCCATTAAAACCAACAAACCTATCCACAAACTATGCATATGCAAAACACTTTATACTGAATGTCAGCATGCATTATAATGCTTGTTGAAGCTCAGCATGATGCAAAGGGTGTGAATCCAGCCTGCGTGTTTTTCCACTAGTAGATTAATCCAGTCACTCTAAAGCATGGCCTGAAAATGGGGTCTAATGGCTCATTCATCACAACAGCATGGGGAAATGTTGGATGCACATTTGCATTTGTATATGGACATTAGCTGTTCCTTTCTAACACCAATAGGAAAAAAAAAAAACATTTTTTTTCAATACTCTGAAACAAAAAAGTGCCCAGTGCGTACAGAGCCGACTGAAAACAATGCATCTGAACATTTGCAACATGCTCACAATGTGAATATGTCCTAAGAAATAAAATGGCATCAGACTCACCTGTTTAGTTTCTGACTTTGTCTGTCTTTTTCTTGCTCATACTTTGTTTTCAGCCCCTTGAAGGTTTGAACATATTCAATAGGCTCAAGAGCCTTGTAGAAATTTTCAACTATATTTGCTGTCAGAGACTTTATATCTTCCTAGAAGGGTGGAAACCAAAAAGGGTAATCAGTTTCAACAATACATGGAAGTCAAATCTATGCCTGAGCAATAATATTGTAGGGCAAAACAGCTTTGCTTTATTCCCCTCATCCTCAGCAGCATGTAATTACTTTTATTTTGATGCTCCCACTACCCTGTTAAAGTGTTACTAAACCCAGGACTCTGCATTCATTATAACCGGTCTCTCACAGTACACAGAACATGAAAATGCAATTATTTTAGTAAATATAAACTGATAAATACCTTTTCTCATCAGTAGTATATAGCAGTCTTGTGACTTCTATCAGTTCCTAGTAAACCTTGTGGGAGTTTTCATACTGCACTGATCCTCTGTCTGGACAGTGCTGATTGGCCCTTTGCTGAACACATGTACCCTCCCAAGAAAAAAAAAAAAACTCTCCAGCAATACACAAACTGAGCATGTGCAGTCAAGTCCACTGGCTCTGTAAATTTCAGGTTAATTTTTTTCTTTGAGACAGTGGAAGAAGGGGAGAATCAGAAGACAGGATCAAACAGCCTTTATACACAATGCAAAGGATTAACCCCTTAGGTTCCACAGTGAGTATAACAAGCATGCTTTACTGCATATACAGATTGATTTTACTGTTGTGGGTTTAGTAACACTTTAAGCACAGGGGAGCTGAAAAAAAAAAAAAAAATTACGCAATACTTCCCAGGTATCGGGGAGCATGTGACACTGCTGGGGCAATCAGTACTGTCAGGTGGGGAGTCCACGGCCCCATCTAGACCAGGACTCTGCGGACTCATAACTTCTACAGGCATTTCCTTTGCTCCTGGCAGCTAAACTAAGCAGTGGGGGGGATCACCACTGGGTTTTTATTTTATATGAATGAAAGACTAAATAAAAAAAAAAAAAAAAAAAAAAAAAAACTTTTTCACTTTCTGCTATAAAACATATCCAATCATAAAAATCTCTTTATAAATTTAGGCCAAAATTTATCCTGCTGCACATTTTTGGTATATATTGGTTTGTGTGAAAGTTATAGTGCCTAAAATCTATAATATATATATATATATATATATATATATATATATATATATATATATATATATATATATATATATATATATATATATATATATATATATATATCACACACACACACACACACACACACATACATACACACACACACTGGAATTTTGATTTATTTTTTTATGTACTAAAAATGGCGGCAATCAGCGACTTATAGCAGGACTGTGATAGTGCAGCAGCCCATCTGACACTGACACATTGTGGACGCTGACATCACCAGTGACACCAATATAGTGATCAGTGCTAAAAATATTCACGGTCACTGTACTAATGACCCTGGCTGGGAAGGGGTTAAAATCGAGGGGCAATCAAGGGGTTAATTGTGTGCCTAGCCAGTGGTAATGTGTTTACGGTGTGCTGCTTTGTACTACAGATCGATCAATTTATTTTTCTGGCTTAGCATGAAGAAACAAACAATGCGACTACTATGATTTGACAAAGCTGATCAGGAGGTCCCCCGCCTTGAATCATTGGCTGGGATCTGATGGACGCCTGCTGTGACAAATCACAGGGGAGTAGGCTGGTATGCACCACCCTCAAACCTGGAAACAGGTAAAGATCTACCAGTACATCGCTGTGCCTGTAAGCTGCTGCCCCGCCAGAGTAAAAGTACTGTGGCAGGTCGGAAAATAGTTAAACTACACAAGAAGACTTTGCTGTGGTAACACCCATGTACAGTAAACCTAAATCCCATTTGGAATGCACACCAACTTGCCTGCTTAGTATTACTTTGAACAGACTAATTTTTGACCAAAGAGCGGGTTTAGGATTATAGTATACTCACCACTCTGATAAATTCGAATAGTTCTATTATAGCAGAGTTCAACAGGTTATATCTAGTACCATTGTCCAGAAGTGCATTAATAACTGGCTCAAAAAGGTTTCCCTTTATGATGTAGCGGTTGTAGAATTCATCTTTCAAACCAATTATCCTCCTCATGAAACGTAAGGCGCCTAGAGAGAGGAAATACAAAAAAAAAAGAGCTAAAATAAATGCTGTAAAAGACTACAAAAACTATACATATATGTTACCCTATAAAAAATACTTAGTAAAAGATTTTAAACAATCTTTTTTTGGACAGATCAGATTTTATCTCTGCAATCTGCTGATGAAATACCATACGTTCCAAAGGACAATCCACAGAGCATGCTGTATCACCTGCCTTGTGCCAGACATCCCTAAGCTGAAAAGGTAGGTTTGATCTCTCAGCTGTTTTGGTTGTGGCAAGGAAGCCACAAGAGCCTGGCAAGGTTTTTTTAATGCCTTTTTGCATTAAAACTGAGCGATAGACAAAT
>NW_027507758.1:116804174-116871674 GCF_037356315.1 Lithobates pipiens
AACTCTACTGCCTCTGGAGTGGGCAAGTATTGCCATATTGACCCCCCTCCTCCAGAGATGCAATGCCTGCAAACCTGCTCTGTTCCACATGCACATTCTAATGGCTCAAGCCACTGGACAGCCACTTATTAATTCCTGTGCATGTGTGCTGGAGTTACGTGTCTTTATATTCTCTATCTTAGGGCCCTTTCACACTGATCAGTTTTTCTTACATTTTTGCTTTAACAAAATGAGGAAGAAAAATGCATGACCAATAAATCTTATGCAGCTCCTCACACTAGTCAGTTGTGAGAAGAGGGAGGAGGAGGAGGAAGAGGAAGAGGAAGAGGAAGAGGAAGAAGAGGAAGAGGAAGAAGGCTCTACCCACAGAAATCCGCTAGGAAGAAAACCATCTGGCCTTCAGGAAGAAGCTCGAGACCCATCTCTTCTGAAGACCCAGATAGACACTGGTGCCAAAAGAGCCTTGAGGCGATTTAGTTCCCATATGTAGCGATATACAAGTTACTCATTCATTCAAAGCAGCCTTACAGATGCCAGCAATGAGCCATGGATGTACATAATAAACTGCTTTAGGGTTGGTTCAAACCAGATGGAGTCCAGTGTGTTTTTAATGTGTAGGAACATGCTACATTTTTTCTGAATGAAATGCATCTGGAACTCGTTAAAATGCATAAAAAAAAAGTTACCAAAATGCACCAGAACGCACAGGTCTTCAATTACTATATAAATCCTGCATTATTATAAAGATGAAGGAATAAAAATAAAATAAAAAGGGGGGGGGGGGAGGTACTGGAACGCATCAAAAACGCACATGCAGAAAAGCAGCATGCGGAACACAAAAGCAGTGGTGTGAATCTCCCCCTTCAGGCACAAAAAACAACAAATGCTAAATATTTTACTGTAAAAATTACTCTAGTATGGTGTGCACAAAAACAAACAGTTCTAGAAAACTACATTTTATGCACTTGGGGAGATTAACAAAAAAAAAAAAAAAAAGATGCTTTTACCCATTTGCATGTTCTTACATTAGCTGTCGCTAACATGTTTTCTGGATCTATCAAGGTCCGCAGGAGTCCCATCAATTGAACAGCTCCTCCAAGCTCTGGGTCCGTATCACAAATCATTTGCTCAATTACAACGTTAATTAAAAGAATGTCCTGTGGCGCGGCAAAACAAAGAAAATGGATGAGAAATTACACATTAAATACACATTGCTGCAATAGGTGCACAATACTATTTGATGTACAAAATCCTAAAATGCAAATGAAAAAACATGTAAATCCTAGGTGGGGGAAAAAAACATGTTTGTTAAATATTGTACTATTGGAAATTATATTTCCCCAGCTGTTTCTGCCCAGAAGTAAGCTTTACTAAAACCTTAGGCGGTCACGGGTATTTTTGGCCAACCAGGAGGCACAGACACAGCAGAGTCCACTGCCAGCAGCCTGTCAAAACCAATGACAGGCTGAAATATGCTGTGTCTGGGCGATGTTCTGAGTGACGGCCAGGTACAGGGATGCTCTGAATGCAGACAGAGTTCAGCGGAAAACAAAGTACCACTCAGAAGAGTGCCCATGTGCCATATATGTCAGCATTACCTGCCTTCCAGACAGACAGCAACCAACTTCTTTTAATGGATTTTGCAACAAATTTCTGGAGGGAAGGGTGACAGATTACTCTCTAAACTGTCATTAAGGCTGGGTTCACACTGCTGTGGGGGGAGATCCGGATGTGATTTGCACCGCAAATCACATCCGATCTCCGTAGCGATGCGAGTTCAGCCATACAGATAGTATGGCTGAACTCGCATCGCTCCCGCAGCAAACTCGCATGGGACCCTTTTTTTGGTCCGCAACAGAATCGGATCGCATGGGGGGTTCACACCATGCGATCCGATTCCTGTGCGAGTCGGCAGATCGCACTACGATATGCGGACAGATCTGGGGGTGTCATTAACATATCATTGACACTCCCAGCAGTCCGCATAGGGCAGTGTGAACTGCCGGCGGGAGTCATGCGATGCGGGAAAACGCCGCGGATTCGCGGCGTTCCCGCATCGCAGCGGTGTGAACCCAGCCTTAAATAGTGAAAACATTCCAGGCACGCATGTATGACCAAATAACCACTAAATATGTTATACAGTGTAAAGGCTTACGTTTACCTGTACAGGAATGTCAGTGTGTGTGTGTGGACATGTGCTAACATCCAAGTCCATCAGCAATAAATCAAATTACAGCATACAAATTACAGTAGTACTTTTACTGTGCTAACCATAGACAAAAGTTTGGATTGGAACCTTTTGACCTTCCTGGGCCACATTGAAAAAAAGAAATAAAAATAATGGACCGCACATAAAATACATTAATAGGGTTAGCTAATGAGCAGGTCCTCCTGTGGCTCTTAGAAGGTAGGTGCGTTCACCAGCTCCATTTGCTATGACGACAGGTTGCTGGCAGACGCTCCTATTCGCAGCTCTCTACGCAGCGGTAAACAAAGTACATCCAACAGAGATCACTGCAGGTAATCGCTGGCTGTGTAGAGAGCTGCAAATAGGTGAGGCTGTCAGCAAACTGTCATTATAGTGAAGAGGCGGAAGGCAAATTAAATCGAGGGGGGTTGCGCGAGGCTGGGGAGTTTTCACACATCCAGTTTTATACAACCTTAACCGATGGGTGGATCTTATACAATTTCACAGACTTTGTATTGTACAGAGATTTCAATCTAAAACTAGTAGTTTGTAGAACACTTGCGACTAACTTTAGACAAAGTAAAAGTCAAAAAATGGAATTGCAATCTGCTCCAATCGTTGTACTTACATCGTCACTCTGCTGGGCTTCTTGCATTACAAACTCCCGAACCATGGAAGGGCTAAATTCTACCAGATAAGAAAATATATCTGTAGCAGCCGCTCTAACCTGTAAATCGTCCATACCCTAAAAAGAACAGCAAACATTACTATGGCTGGAGGTTATATGATACAACTAGGGTTAAAGTCTGCAACTTCATAACAAAAATGAAAAACCAGAAGCTTTAAAAATTACACCTAACCTGCTCAGGAACATTTTTAGATGAGCTTAAAGCGGGGATCCTTAAACTACGGTCCTCCAGCTGTTGCGAAACTACACATCCCATGAGGCATTGTAAAAAACTGACATTTACAGACATGACTAGGCATGATGGGAATTGTAGTTCCTGAACAACTGGAGGGTCATAGTTTGAAGACCCCTGGCTTAAAGGATGTGTACATTTTGAAATGGTTACAGGTTCTGAAACAGTTAATCTTCAGAGAAAATCTCTTTAAATCACAACTCTTCCCCCTTGTATGGGAAGAGGTTAAAGCTAGCCATACACACAGATTTCTCTTGTTCAGACCATAGACTGAATGAGAGAAATCTATCACATCCATGCTAAAGGTGAAGGAAGCTCTCCTGCCAGCCTTTGTATTCTGACAGCAAGCACCCAAACAGTAACCGCATCTGATGCAGTCACTATTGGGTCTAAGATTTTCCACCAGCTGCTTGAAAAACCAACTTGTTGAGCCAGGTTGGTGCCGTCATTGGCACCCAAGGCTCAAATTGTTTTTGAACTGGCTGAAATTTAAGAAAGTGGCAGCCTTTAGAGATTCTTTCAGCCTACCAAGAAGGCCTCCTCCTAGTCTTCCACTGAGACCAATTTCAAGAGGGGCCATCTTCAAACATGAGCGACGCATCTACATAGAGTAAGGTCTTTCAAAAAGAAATTAAGCAGAATTAATGGTAATGCAATTTAAAGAGGAGGGCCAGTTTAAAAAAAAAAAAAAAAGTCAGCAGCTGCAAACACTGCAGCTGCTGACTTAATAAAATCACTTACCTGTCCAGGGCGCCCGCGATGTCGGCCGCCCGAGGCCGAGCCGTCCCTCGGCTCTCGGGTCCCGGCGCCGCCATTCCCTGTAAGGGAAACAGGCAGCGGAGCCTTACGGCTTCACTGCCCGTTTCCTACTGCGCATGCGCGAGTCCCGGAACTATTGCGCATGCGCGAGTCCCGCAGCGCTTTCTGAATGGGACGCGCTGTGTTCAGGAACACACAGTTCCCAGAACACAGCGCGACTCATTACCCAGAAGACGCCGCGACGAAGACAGAAGATCTCCGCGGAGGAGGAAGAGGAAGATTAGGATAAAGTGCCTAGCAACAGGCATTTCTGGTAAGTAAAAAAAAAAAAAAAAAAAATTCTCATTTTATTTTTTTTAGATTTTTTTGTCATTTTTAACATTTTTTGGTTTTCAGGGTGGCCCCCCACTTTAATCAAATTTATTACAATTTGAACTCTACTTACTGCTTCATTCTTCAGACCACTGCTTAAAAAGGAGTACAGCCAAAGCTCGCTTAGCTCTACTTCTGTGGATCACAGGAGTGCAGTCAGTTCTGCACTCCTGTGCCCTGCTTTCAACAGACAGCAGGCAAAAGCCCATTGTCAGCTGACGTCACAGAGCCGGTCAGGCTCTGGCAAGATGGCAACAAAGTCGGGATCTGCCCACATGCCTGAACCAGCACATGGCTCAGCCTCTCAGCCACTCCCACCCCCTCCACAGCCCAGTCCAGGCAGAACACACAGCGATGACTGACAGCCACCAGCTCTCTGCTCAGGGATATGTGAGAACCGAGTGATCAGCAGTGTTTAAACGCTCGGTTCTCAGTGTGTGAGGCGGCGGGGAACCAAAGCTGCATCCAGCTAGGTAAGTAGGATTCAAAAATAAAAAGCAATCCCATACTTCTCTTTTAAGCACAGTTAACATTCCCAAGTGTTTCCTATAGCAAAGCAAATTTATTGTTCATGTCCACCAAAATGACCAACAAGGAAGCATGCAAAAAATGAACGGGGTCATGGCAAACACCCAATTGTACCCTCAGGTATCTCTTGAGTGGCAGCGCGTATTTCTGTGGGCTTTTAACGGCTGTGGGAACAGGTATGGACAAGCAGTGTCAACCACCTGCACAAGTGTGACCCTAACCTAAGACCAGAGTATCAAAACAAACATTGTTGGAAGTCTTACCATGACAATTTCTAAAGCAGGAAGTATTCCTAGGTTGGCCAATGTTTTGAAGAAAGCATCTCTATTTTGAGGCTGCAATGTCTGTGAAAACGCACAGAACTCCTTGAAGAAATTGACCTTTGGAAGGAAAAGAGGACTGTAAATATAAGAGAACCAATCTTGCAACTACAGTAACACAAACTGTACATCACTACGACCTTTATAGTGCAAGACATGCCCTAGTCAAAGCCTTTTATCTTACCAACTCACGCCGTTTGTCATCGTCGGTGGCTTCATCGGTCAACTGTGCAAAGACTTCTGACAAAAACTTTTCATCTTCCTGTTTAAAATACATAATGCAGTCATTAGATTGGCAAGGATTACACATAGGGAGGTCAGTAGACCAAAAGGTAAAAAGGAGTGCACTTCCAAAACGCACTTTCTATAAAAATTACAAACCAGAAGGATTTCTATATTATGTAACCTGCACAAAAAATACACACGTTTCCATACTTGGGCTGGAATATCTTCCAGAACTGGCGTATAACTCAAAGTAATCCCATTTTAAGAGAGCTTGTCAAAGTTCTGCAAATTTATTTTCTATTGTTGCCTTCTGGAATTAGAGTATATGCAGCATCACTTTCAATGAGGTTGTCGGCTTCCTTCCAGCCTGATAGTGTAGGGTGAAAGAACGCAGCCACTTATTACAATTTTTTTTTTGAACCAAAAATATGTAGAAGGATATATATTGGCCTAAACTGATGAAGAAATTTGTTTTTTTTGCGGATATAGCAAAAAGTAAAAATAGTTTTTTTTTTTCTTCAAAATTGTCGTTTTGTTTATAGCGTAAAAACTAAAAACTGCAGAGGTAATCAAATACCACCAAAAGAAAACTATTTGTGGGAAAAAAAAAAAAAAAAGAAGGATGCAAATTTTGTTTGGATACAGCGAACGACCGTGCAATTGTCATTTAAAGTAATGCAGTGCCAAATTGTAAAAAGTGCTCTGGTCAGGAAGGGGGTAAAATCTTCCGGGGCTGAAGCAGTTAAGCAATCAGAGAGGGGGTGGGGCCGAACGGCAGCTCCATGTCTGAATGGACATACAGAGCTGCAGCTCGGCAGCCCCCATAGCAAGGCAAGGAGCCAGAAGCAACAAAGAGGGACCCGAGAAGAGGAGGATCCTGACTACCCTCGTGCAAAACCCTCCGGTACTTCTACCGACTCACCCGTGTGATCAACGAGCCTGGGAAGGAATCCGCCGCTGCCAGACATTGATCATAGATTTCTGGTGACCAAGATGGTCCCCAGTTATCTTTATGACCCTCGAAGGCCCGTGCGAGACGTTATGAGGCAAGGCCGGCAGAAGTAAACAATGCCAGGGAACACGGCTGGAAAGGCCAAGACAGTTTTTTTGATCTTGGTCTTTCCAGCCTAAAGGAGAGATATGGGGTCTTATTGACCCCACATCTCTCCAAAAAGGAAGACCTGTCACACATTATTTCTATTACAAGGAATGTTTACATTCCTTGTAACAGGAATAAAAGTGATCAA
This sequence comes from Lithobates pipiens, assembly GCF_037356315.1. Taxonomy (NCBI): domain Eukaryota; kingdom Metazoa; phylum Chordata; class Amphibia; order Anura; family Ranidae; genus Lithobates; species Lithobates pipiens. Next base: position 116,810,734 of record NW_027507758.1, read on the forward strand.
AAAAAATAATTAATGAGAAAGAGTAAAAATAAAGTGCCCTCGTCCCCACGCACAGAAACAAATGCATTCCCCAGTCACGTCCAGATATGTAAAACGGTGTTCAAATCACACAGGCAAGGCAAGACCGCGCGCTCAGCGGGGAATCTCCCCATTAAGCAGGCGGATGACAGGTCCATAGACGCTCCGCTGATGCAGAGCAGATACGGCCACAGCCTGCTCTATGGGCGGTCAGATGTAAACAGAATGCCTTGTCCATTTACATCTGACAGTCATCCAATTCACCAGATGGATCGAGAATGGATCCCCCATCCATCTGTCTGTAGCAGATAGGATCAGATGAAATGTCCTTGGACATCTGTCGCTCCAAAGCGGGCAATGGATGGTCAGAACGGGTCCGCTTGAAAAACTGACCCCAATTGTCCGACAGTATGAAAGGGGCCTAATGCCCCGTACACTCGATCGGAATTCTCGTCGGAAAAAGCTCTGATGGTTTTCCCGATGGAATTCTGCTCAAACTGTCTTGCCTACACACAGTCACACCAAATTCCGACCGTCGCGGTGATGTACAACACATACGACGGGACTAGAAAAAAGGAAGTTCAATACCTAGTAGCCAATAACTTCGATCTCGTAGTTGAATCTGAGCATACGTGAGTTTTTGCACATCGGAACTGCATACACACGATCGGAATTAAGTTTTTCCATTGGGAAAATTGAGAACATGCTATCAAATTTTTGGTGGCGGGAATTCGGCCAGCTAAATTCTGATGGAGCCTACACACAGTCGCATTTTCCGATAAAAAGCTTTCATCTGTCTTTTGCTGGCCGAAATTCTGCGAGTGAACTGTGCCCGAGTTTGATTCTCTCCACTCCCTTCCTGGTTTGCAATAGTGGTGCATCGAAATAAAAATTCTGGACCAAAACTGAAAGGAAAATTCTGGATGCACTTGCCTGAAATGGCCAGTTTAAAAAAAAATAATATATATATATGTGTATGTGTATGTGTATGTGTATGATACACATATACACACACACACACACAGCAGTTTTCGAAGTACTTTTGCAAAAAAAAAAAACAAACACACACAATACAAGGCTCTGTTCACATCTAGGCATGTCTGGGCATTCTTTTGCTCTAAGCCTCAGCTCCAAAAAATGCCAAACAAGACAAACCCCATTAAATTCAATGGCCTCTGTTCACATCTGAGCGTTCTGTCATCTAAAGCAAAACACCCATTGCGCAAAAAAGTACAAGAGATTTTTTTTTTTGGCAGATTACAGGAGTTTTTCATTCTTTTACATTGGTGACCTTTTGACCGGTACAAAATTGCGGTAAAATCGCGCTACTTTCTGCCTGAAAACAATATGCTCAGGTGTGAACGGTGCCTGGTTGGTTGCACTGTTAAAAATCCTGTTTGCCGTATTTTTAGTGCATATTTGGTCAGAAAAAAAAAAAGAAAAAAAAAAAAGCACTGACCTATTGAAATGCATTAAAAAAAACGGTAAAGCGCAGTCAAATCCTGCACTTTTTGCTGCTGTTATCAGCACAGGTTTAATGGATGCTCTGCTTCAGTATGTCACAATACATGTTGGCATTCATGGTTCCCTCAATGAACTGCAGCTCCCCAGTGCCAGCAGCACTCATGCAGCCCCAGACCATGACACTCCCACCACCATCTGAACATATATGTTGATCTTGGTCTCATCAGTCCAAAGGACAAGGCTTTCATGTGAATCATCTTTAGAAGAGGCATCCTTCTGGGATGACAGCCATGCAGACCAATTTGGTGCAGTGTATAGTCTGAGCACTGACAGGCTGACCCAACTTCTGCAGCAATGCTGGCAGCACTCATACATCTATTTCCCAAGACAACCTCTGGATATGATGCCGAGCACGTCCACTCCACTACTTTTGGTAGACCCTGGTGAAGCCTGTTCTGAGTGGAACCTGTCCTGTTAAACCGCTGTATGGTCTTGGCCACCATGCTGCAGCTCAGTTTCAGGGTCTTGGTAATCTTATAGCCTAGGCCAGTAATGGCGAACCTTGGAACTACATTTCCCATGATGCTCAGGCACTCTGCAGTGTAGTGGAGCATCATGGGAAATGTAGTTTCAAAACATCTGGGGTGCCAAGGTTCGCCATCACTGGCCTAGGCCATCTTTATGTAGAGTGATAATTATTTTTTTCAGACCTTCGTCAATGAGGTGCCATGTTGAACTTCCAGTGACCAGTAAGAGTGAGAGCAATAACAAAATTTAACACACCTGCTCCCCATTCACACCTGAGACCTTTTAACAGTAACAGAGTCACATGACACCGGGGAGAAAAAATGGCTAATTGGGCCCAATTTGGACATTTTCACATAGGGGTGTATTCACTTTTGTTGCCAGCGGTTTAGACATTAATGGCTGTGTGTTCAATTATTTTGAGGGGACAGCAAATTTACACTGTTAGAAATTTAGTCAAGTGTGAACAAGCCCTAACACTTAAACGCTCCTATAGCATTAGTATGGGTGTCAATGAGCTTTAGTATTTGCATTAGATAGGCGTTTTACAAGCATTAATGAATTAAAAACGCTCCCCAAATGCCCTATGGGCAGTTTTGAAGCATTTGAAAAGCGTTAAAACTGCGCCACAAACACCTATTTTATTACAGTAAATTAACTAAACTTAACGCCTCACAACTGCCAGAGCAATTGGAAGGCGTTACCCTAGACTTGAATGGGAGGCGTTGAAAGACTTTAAAGTGGTTGTAAACTCTCCCCCACAACTTTGTCCCATGTAAACAGCATAAAAATCCCTAATGAACACTGTTTGTAGATATCTCCTTACTTGCTTAGTATTGTTGTAATCCTTTTTGTTCTTTAGAATGACATCACTGAGCATGCCCAGATCTCCCCTGACTTACGCCACACTCTCTATGTGCCTGTCTGTTATCAGGACTTCCTACGGCACGCAAGACTGAACTCCCAGGAGGCTGCAGAGTCAGAGCGTCCTTCTACACACCATGCGACATGCCATGCAGTGCAAACTTCGCCATTACTGCAGTCTTATCAGCTGAAGCTGATAAGACTGACAAAGGCAAACATTACACATTGGCACAAGTAAATACTATGAAATTAAACAAGTCAGCTATGAACAGGGAAGCAGGGTTGCCATAGAAACATTGGATTGAGAAGGAGGCTTGGTTAACAGTACAGAAAGTGCTCAATGGAAAGGAGGAAATACACTCTACTGTGGACTCAGAAAACAATACTTAAGATGACGCCGTCTTACTCCTGGAAACACATTTTTTTAAAGTTTCTTTAAACAGTAAGTAATATGCGATTTGGGCTGGATTACAGTGGCTATAGTCTGATAATTAATTATAAAGGACTGAAAAGAAGCAGAGTGAGAGAGTTTACTTCCTCTTTAAACGCCTCCTGACTCAACGCGAGGCTTCAATTTTGAAGCGACGCTAACGCTTAGTGTGAACAGCACTACATGCTGTCTATTGTGCACAGGCATTTAGAGGCCTTTTTAAACTCCTCTCAAACGCCTGCTCCTAATGCCAGTGTGAACTCAGCCTTATACAAGCTGTACACTCACTACTTTACATTGTAGCAAAGTGTCATTTCTTCAGTGTTGTCACATGAAAAGATATAATAAAATATTTTACAAAAATTGGAGGGGTGTACTCACTTTTGTGAGATACTGTATATTAGAGCTGTGCACGATTCTGGGAAAAAGGAGAATCAATTTTTTTTGTTTGGAATAAAGATTCTCTTGCGGCGTAACATCTAGTCTTTAAATGGTAAAACTGCCCTCATTTACAGACAAAGTTAACTCCTTTGATCTAAAGAACATTTATAGTTAGCTCAGCCAATGAGGGATGTTGTGAAACTTGGCAGACTGTCTGTTTTTTTTTTTTTTTTTGACAGCTGTCCGCTTGAGTGGAGAACTCTGCAGAGAATCGGAATATGCTGTTAAGATCGCAAGGGGGAAAGAATTGCAATCTCGATTCATAACTAATTGTGCAGCTCTACTGTACATACATTTTCAGAAGCCAATCAGGCCCGGTCCAGCACTGAGCTGTGAGCGGTGGCTTCAGTAACTCTATGGGTGACCCAGGCATTTCCCATCTGGCTGTCTCTTCCACACACCATCCACCGCTGGAGACCGGACCAGATTGGCTAAAGAAAAGGTATGTATAGCAATTTTTGCTTTGCAGGGTTAGATTAGTCTTAAAATGTGGCTGCCAGTAGATTTAGATCACTTTCACATGGGCGGCTATCCTGCCGCTGTTAAAATCATGTTTTATTTTGAAATTCCAAGACTCCAGGCACAGCGATCACTTGCAGTTGTACATTGCGATTATGTGGTTTTACATGCAGCTGCGTTTAGCTGCGGTGGAACATTCTTGCCATTTCTGATGCGCTTCCTGTTTTTCTCTCCTTGTTGCTGCTGCTATCCATAGGTGAAATAGTATACTGCGATTACCTGCAGTTATGTACAGATAGCTGCGATAAATCAGTCCTGGACGCAGTCAAATGTATTTTTTCTAACTGCACAAAACCCCATGTAAGAAAACTGTCGTTAAGCGCAGTGTGTGAATGAGGTCATAGGAAAGCTTGTGTAAGTTTAGGTGCGGTAAAAAAAAAAAAAAAAAATAATGTATCCGCAGCTAAAAGCTGAATTCTATCAACCCGTGTGAAAGGGGCCTTTGAGATAGCTAGTTTTAGGTTGAATTTTTTATTTAACTACTTCCTGTTGCCCTTGGCCTTCTCCGAGAATCATGGCAATTGGGGAATAGTCAGAGGTAAGGATGAGCTCAGGCGTGTTCGCATACTCCACGTGCAGAGCCCGCCAGGAAGTCGGCACAGAGCTGCGCTAATCACAGGCAGTGAGACATTGCACCGATGCACGGCTGCAGAGATCGGGCAATGTCTCACTGCCTGCGATTAGTGCAGCGCCGACTTACTGGCGGGCTCTGCATGTGGAGTATGCAAACACGCCTGAGCTCATCCTTAGTCAGAGGGAGCCAGAGCATACGGCTCCACCTCTCCATGTGTGTGGTGCAGACATTGCATTGAAAACTCCTCACTCCTAATTACCAAAAGAGGCTTATGCCCCCTAACAAGGAGCAGGATCATCTACTTTTCTCAGTTGGGAAGAGTGGCACCTGTGTTATGTCTGTGTGACTCGGTTAAAGCGGGAGTCCACCGGGACTCCGCGTTTTTTATTTTTTATTTTTAAAAAGCCAGCAGCTACAAATACTGCAGCTGCTGACTTTTAAAATGGTGACAGTTACCTGTCCAGCGCGCCCGCGATGTCGGCACCCGAAGCCGATCTGTAAATCGTATCTCGGGTGCTGCCGCCGCCATCTTGGGTATGGGAATCAGGAAATGGAGCCTTTCGGCTTCATTTCCCGGTTCCCTACTGCGCATGCGCGAGCCGCGCTGCGCAATAAGGACGGTCCCCGCTGCCTCTGGGATCTGTGTGTTTTCCCAGCAGGCAGCGGGGCACTTGCGGGAAGGGGCAGGCACTTGCGGAAAGGGGCGTAATATACGCCCCTTTCCGCAGAGAGCTATCCCGGAAGTGGGTACAGATACCTGTACTGTACAGGTATCTGCACCCCCCCTCCCCCCTGAAAGGTGCCAATTGTGGCGCCAGAGGGGGGGAGGGTTCCGATGAGCGGAGGTCCACTTTAGGGTGGACCTCCGCTTTAATTCCCACTACTTGTCATATCCATAGTTATTTTTTTTGTACTGTATCGGGGTGTTTAAAGGGATAAAATATAATGGAAATGTTTTGCAGATATCTACCAAACATGCTTTTTTTTTTATCATCACTTTGCCTTGTCATCCATCTTAAAGCCAGGGAGTCAGCTCACCAGCCAGGCAAATGGTATTTTCTGAAGACAGCAACATCCATAATTCTCTAATGGCAAATCTACTTTCAAATGCTATGTGCTCATTATGCACCTTATGTCAGAATTTGCTTCCACTTCATTCTAAAGATAAGGAGATACCACTCTTCACATAATCTCCAGGGCCAACACCCTCCTTTTTAGCTTCTCAACATGGCAAGCCAGTGTTTAGGAACAAGAACAAAATGTATTTTTCCAAATCCAGCTTTGACATGTAAAGAAGATAGAATGGTCCCACGGGTCCACGTTTTTGAGTTATTACATCAAACACATATATAACTAGTTGAGTCACAGTAACCACATAAATATGCTATAGCAAAAGGGTATGTTTATCCGAAACTACAGGGAGGTTGTGTTACGTGATCAGTTCAGAGCTGAAACTGGAATTACGTTTTAAAGCCATGGTATTAGTCATCACAAACACTTCTCATTTTCTTTTATCAGCAGAATAAAGGGCTAAGGGAAAAAAAAAAAAAAAAAAAAAAAAAATCCTAAAAAGGAGTCCTTATATAGATCCAACAATCGAGGACATGTGAAAAGAGATCTGTGGGATGCGTCTACTTACCTGCAACATGCTGACAATCTCCACTTTGTTGAAGAAAATGAAAGACGTGAGCGTAGACAGAAAATTGTCTTCAAATACAGATGGCGTGGGCAAGATAACATCTTGAATGTACTGTACCCTGTACGTTTGGTGGATCTTTTGCCTAAGTTCAGAGTCTGTTATGGGGATTACTTCTTTAAACTTTGCAGTTTTAGTCAAAAACTCTCGATGTCTTTTTGGCTGAGCCAAGGCTGGGTCGTACTCCAGGCACCCCACAACATCCATTATACACTCGTCCGAAAACATCACCTCAAACAGAGTCGCTTTGTTGAGAAATAATATTCCCCGAATAATCTCATATAAATGGTGCAATCCTTCTGTGTTATCCAAGTTTTCACAGGTTTGGAAAAGTTGCAACAGCTTTTTGATGTAGCCCTCGTTCTCCAAGGCTAAGGCTAACTTTTCCCTACGGATAGGCGATGACAGGACTGAGGTAACAAGGTCAGCAATCTCTTCAAGTTTACCGAGTTCACAATCAGGAAGATCAATCAAGCTGCTAGTTTCAGGCATCTCCTCAAAGCGTTCCTCTTCGGACTCATCAATGGGGTCTTGTGTGACTTCCACAGAAGGGTCTTTCCCTTGAACCTGGAAATCAAAGTCAAAGACTAGTCAAGTCATACAGGTGTATACAAAATCCAGAGCTTTGTCTTCATATGAACTGGAAAATATACTAATGCAAGGAATAATATTTACCTGTGAGCCAGTTAAGAAAGAATGCTGCCAAAATTGTGCATTGGTTGGTAATGGCTGTTAACCCTTTAGCTGCCAGAGTAAGATACCCAACATGTAAAACCTTAAATTTGTGTGCACCGGTAAAATGGTGACAAACTTCAGTACCCTAGATTTTCCATAGGCAATGCTTTAAAAAGCTCCCTATGGGTCATCAATTTAGGGTTACAAGGAGGGTCTGGTGCTAGAAATATTTCTCTCACAGCAAAATGCAACATGCGCATTACTTGCTTATGACGCAAGTTTAATTCTTTTCACTATTTGTCCCCCTACGTGATTAAGAAAAAGGGGGGGGGGGGGAAAAAAAAAGTCCCCATATATGATGATTTATTGGCGATGAGTTCTCTTTAAAGGAGACATCCAGAGTTTAAAGCCTAGTGCACACGATCAGATTGTTGGCCAACAGAACGTCAGACTTTTGTCAAAAGGGCGTGTGCCTGGATCTTGTCTTGCACACTAAACAGCACACAATTGTCGGCCAACACACACACACACACAAACACACACACAAACGTAGTGACATACTACATGGAATTTCAGCTCTTGAGCACCACCCTTTAGGCTAATGTCGTGTTTTGTGAGCATTGATTCCAAGCATGTGCGTTTGGACTTGTGTACAGACGATACAAAAATCTAAGACAAAATTTTACTCAAAACTTTACTAGCCTGCCATCCAACATTTTTTGGCTGAAAGATGAACAAAAATTGTCTGAAGGAGCATACGAACGTTCGGATTTTAGGTCAACAGTCCGGTATCACACAATCCCCTGCCAACAATCGGATTGTGTGTACAAGGCTTAAAAGACAATGCCTATCGCATTACAATACATTCTTTCCTGGCTATGCTGGCAAGGGACACAGAGGCAGACCCAGAAGTTACGCCAAAGATGTTGCTTTCCAGGTCAGCAACAAGGAGGGGAGGAGGAGGGAAGGAGATCAGACGAGGGTCCGCTCTGCTTCCTCCTACCTACCCGGCAGCACCCTCTATGGTCGGTCCTGGGCCTGTAGATGGGCAAGCAGAGCCGGGGATACATGGCGGGGGGGGGGGGCTGGGGTTCCATGTGGAAGCAATGGGGCAGCTTCCACCTGACAGGCAGGAGTCTGCTTGTCAGATTTACACACAATCCTGGTGGCTGCAGCCACTGGGAATCTCCCGCTGTCAGGTTTGTACGATGGGTTAAACAAACAATCTTTTTGAGATCTACCAATATGTAGTATAAGAGCTTACATGTCTAGCTACTGAGTGGATTGTTCAAGCAGGGCTTTTACTGAATAGTTCTTGAAAATTAGAAAGGAGACTGAATAGAGATTGCATTTTCTGATTGGAAAGTCTATAATGAGCTTTAATGCCTAATAAATTTAATTAAATAGTTTTAGCATGGTCTGGATTTCTGGTTTTTGAACCTCCGACATGAAAATTAGCTTCTAGAAATAATTAATTGTTTTAATAAAATGTAAAACCTGAATTATTCTGTGATAAATGACAGCAGTACAACAATAGTTATTTCAGGTTCACAAATGGAATCAGCAGAGGCAAAGCAATGTTTAGTAAACACTGTGCTCTCAGCTAATTGCTGTCACTGACTGATCAATGCCAGGGAGTCAGCACCATTCAGCTTGTACATGGTGGTGCTATAGCAACGAGGCACGCAAAACAAAGTACATCGGAATGTGAGCATTGCTGTGTGTGTAAACCACAGAAGACTGAACTGCCAGGCTACTGCATGGCTAGACTTTTTCTTCATTCCAAATTACTGTATATAGTGAATAATCAGGAAAGGGGAAAAAAAAAATTACCTGGCATATCTTTTCCCAGATTTCATCACAACCAGCCTTTTCTTGAAAGCTGAGAGCCAAATCATAATTTTCTGCTTCAGACCAAACAATCAGCGTATCCTGAGAAGAAACAATTACATCAATCATTTTAAAATATGAAAAGGGTGCATATTCTTTTATTTCAACCAATAAAAGTTTTATCATGTGCGTTTTGGAAACATAGCCCAAGACATTCAAAATGATGGTGTGTATAGCTCTTCACTTGGTTCACATGATTACCATATGTAAATACACATTAACCTTTTCACTGCCAGAGCCGGTTTTGCATTTTTTCCCCACGCGTTTAAAAAAAAAAAAAAAAAAACTAACTACTTTAGGCCTGAACATTACATATTTTCCAAAAGCAGACACTCCAGGGAATAGTAGTAGTTCCATTTTTTTTAGGTCACTTGATATTACTGAAAAGGTTTATAAAATGTAAAATGTCAGAAAAAAACCCCCAAAAAAAAAATAAAATAAAAAAAACACTAAATTGAATTTTAGGGCAAACAAAATGCAATTAACTACTGAAATGTTTTGCAAAATATAAAAAAAATAAAAAAGGGGATTGCAGCAATTAAAAAGATAACCAACATGTCAAACCTTAAATTGCGCAGTGAAAAGGCAAACCTCAGTACCCTAAGTTTTCTATAGGCGACGCTTCAAAAGACCCCTATAGGTCATCAGAATTATTGCTCTCGAAACCATGTATACAATGGACTGAATCCCCACGGATGTTACAGATCTTTGAATGAAGTTAATAACGTATGGATCTCTCAATATCATTTAATAAAATATGAAAACGGAATAGGGGAGGAAGGGGGGACCACCCTACAGGGACACAGTAGTGATCCCCATGCGGGGTGTCCAGGTGGGGTGATCCTCCCAGCTCACCTCCCAGAGAGCAACTTCCAACACATAGCTGGGTGTTAGCACTGAGCTTCAGTGACGAGCTCGTACCACAGCATGAAAACACTAGGCTTCATGACCTCTAGAAGTTGACAAACATGCGGTAGATCATTGATGTCCCTCATAGGTCATCACTCTTATGCCCAGGTAAATGGAATTATAGCAGACGAGTAATGGTATCTGTTTATATGTTTCTTTGCTTATTTGTCTTTTTTTTCTGTTTGTTCAACTGAACTATATATGTTTCACGAGCAATAAGACAAGCATCTATGTTCAAACTCTGTTTATAATGAAAATCTTCAATAAAAATTTATTGAGAAAAAAAAGAATTATTGCTCTCATTCTGGCGCGTGTGGCGATATGCAACATTTGTATCACAATCAGCGTTTGACGCTTGGGCTTCTAGACTTGTGCGTTTACGTTCATATGTCTGTATATGTGGGGGTTGGAGCCTCAAATTTTTGGGAGCGGGATTCTGTGTGCTTGCGTTACATTTTTTTTCCCTCATATAGGGGACAAAAAGTGATGATTTTCAGGTGACAGATTCTCTTCAATAAGACATGCAGGGTCTTAAAGAGGAAGTAAACCCCTTCAAACCACTTTGACCTACAGGTAAGCCTAGATTAAGGCTTACCTGTAGGTCCAAGCAATATCTCCTAAACCTATATGGTTTAGGAGATATTTGCCCGAAAATGGGCACCGCTGTCTACGGCGCATGCGCCGTAGACAGCGGCGCGCAGGCGCACTAAATGCGGCAAGTCCAAGAATGGATTTGCCTAATTTGTCGACTCCCGTGCGCATGCGCGGGAGTGACGTCATCGCGGCTTCGCCGCTGTCATTGGTCGGAGCTGCGAGACGCCACCAGCAAGATGGATGCGGCGGACTACAGGGATCAGCGGCGACTTCGCTGGCTCCTGTGTCAGGTAAGTGACACATAATGAGCTACTATGCGATGCATAGTAGTCCATTATGCTTTACCTTTGCAGGGAAAAAAAGAGGAAGTAAACCCATCAGGGTTTACTTCCTCTTTAATAAGACTGCAGGTCTCCTCTGGGTTCCACTGAATGTACTGCAATGCAGATCGCATCGTAATACATCCCTTCTTGACTATGCTAGCCGGAGACACAGAGGCTGTCCCACAAGTGACGTCATAAACGTAGCCTTCCGGGGTCACTGCAAGAAGGGAAAGAGCTCTTCTCCCTCCCCTCTAATCGCCGGCACACGCAATGTTAGATCCCGGGCCAGCAGAGCTTGGAATACATGAAGAGGGATGGTGTGTGGAGGCAATTGGACATCACATATGGACCTGGCAATGAAAGGGTTAAAGGTCTACTTAAGTAGGCTTTCAAAACTATCTACAGATTTATGCATTCCCCATCTTAGACAGACCCTGTCACTAAACAAAAAAAAAAAAAACTGCAGGTTAAATCAGAGAATGTAAAAGGATAAGTTCATATATATATATATATATATATATATATATATATATATATATATATATATATATATATATATATATATATATATATATATATATATATATATATATATATATTTTTTTTTTTTTTTTTTTTTTTTTTAATAATAGAACTTATAAGTAGGTAAAAAAAAAAAAAAGTGTGCATTTACTATTTTTTTTTTGTACAAGCCTGGAAAGCATTGCACTAGTCAGATCACTGATGCCATGCAGGTCTCCTACAGACTGGGTGTAAGCGGTTTGTCTGTACTTTATACTACAAGCAAAGGATGCTGGTACTCGTAGTTCATTCATCATGAGAATTCTGAATTAATGATGTGGCCATGTGGGAAGAACCCTGCTCTTTTCTAAAAGGGACAGCAAAGGTGAAATGATCCTTTAAATGCTTACTTGAAGTGTTTCTCTTTTTGTTTTGTTTTTATTCTCTTGAAAGTGCCTTTGGATTTTGGAAATCAGACTACTCCAGAAAAGCCAATTCCCTAGCACAGGCACCTTCCTCCTTGCACATCATAGCCCTCATCACATGAACAGGTCCTAGCGCTGGCTTCAGTGTGGAGCAAGGACAGCCAACAGATGCCCTAAAGTAAGTCTATGGGTGACAACATCGCAGTACACTGAAGCCGGTGCAGCAGAGATCAGGTGACTGGACCCGAGTGACTTCAGAACAGCGGCTTTACCTACATTTATCATACATATGAATGCTTTTGCCCTTACCTGCTGCTTCTGATATGCAGTATTCGGATTTATCTTGGATTCTAAAAGCAACGAACCTGAAAAAGATACAAACCATCAATTTAATGGCATTAAAAATGTTACGAAACATTGATGATTAAAAAGCATCTAAAAAACATTTTTTCTTTGTTTTGGATAATGCAATGAAGGATTAGAACCCGGTTCTCAGAGGTTCCCTTAAAAAAATTATTTAACTTTCTATTAAAATTGGACCTCAGGTCATGTAGGGAAGAAAAAAAAAACGAATTTGGCACCTTTTGGGCGGGAAAGAAGAACGAGTACCTGGTTTTGACAGGTACCTACTGCCACTTACCGCTCAGTTCGCAACTGCAAACTCAGCCAGAAGTCTGGAGCCGTCCTTCCCCAGCAGCTGGCCCATTCACAGAGCTCAGCGCGCTTCGTGCATGTGAAGTAGGAAACCAACTATGAAGCCGCAAGTCTTCACTGCCAGTGTACCTTAGTGGAGATGGGCTCTGCCTGACGCCCCTAATGGCGGATTGAAAAATCTGCTCGGGTGAGGTCATCGCTGAACAATTAACAATTGTCCCAGTATTAAAAATCAGCAGCTGGGTCTCAGGGGGGTTTGTACCGGCACAGTTTGATCCCCTTCGGGGTGTCGGGGGAGCTTCCCAGAGCAAGGGTTTCCAGGAGTCGCGGACTCCATGGGGTAACACCCGGGGGGGCCTCGGTCTTGCCATTCCCAGCATATCTCAGGGGGCATTCCTGGTGTGCCACGGAGTACACCATTGCATGGCCTACAAATGGCTCCATGTTTTATGTATAATCTTGACACTATGCAACTCGCCTCTTTGCATTGACTGTTTTTAATACTGTGTTTTTTTCATTGTATTTGATTATAATTATAATAAAAACTTTGAAAGTAATTTCTGAAGGAGCTTGGAGCTCCTCTAAGGAGATTAGAATCCATATATATCAATATAATGGAAAGTGAGACATTTTAGACATTATTTGCATCAATCAAACATCTAGAAAGATAACTTGGTCATAATTGCCAAGTGGGTATCTAGTTTTGACAGGTACCTGCTCCAAGTCCCGAAAATCGGATGAAAAATACCTCTTAACGTGACCGTAGCGTTAATCGGATCCTTGGTGCAGAGCTTTTGAGAGCCAATTACGACAGTTCATTCGATATTATCTGATCGGACAAACACGAAAAATGATCTCGTACAATACCAGATTGGCCGATTTTTGTTTAATCGGTACAGTTGTCCGAAAATACAATAGAAATATAAAACACATGACATCACTTCCGATTTTTTATTCTGTCTTACGAGAATTTTCATAACTTTAGTAAACTCTTCAGGTTCGATATACGGTTTTATTCTCTAGGGCCTCTGCTAAAAAGGTAGATATATACATATATAATGTTAAGGGATCCAAAGTAATTTTCTAGCAAAAAAAAATGACACACATATACACACACATACGCGAGAAGTGTTGTTAAGTGGTTAAAGTGCAAGTAAACTTTCACCTATAGGTAGTGTAAATATTTCCTAAACAGGCACCATTTAGGAAATATTTACTGTACATATAGCCAGCGACATGACTGGCACATGCGCTCTGTAGGAACCGCCACCCGTGCCATTCCTTCAGAGCTCTGTGCTGCAACCAGCGGCATGTGCAGAAGTGACATCATTGCAGCTCCAGCCAGTCAGAGTCCACGAACCTGGAAGCAAGACGAGAGCACCTGCAGTTCTGACATCTTGGCACTGGAGAGCTTTGTTTTAAGGTAAGCTTAACATAATGTGCTAGTAGGAGATGCATACTAGCACATGATATCACCTTGCAGGGTAAGAGAGAGAAAAAAAAAGTCCAGTGGTTTATAACCGCTTTAAAGTGGTTGTAAACCCTTACAACCAACTTTGACCTACAGGTAAGCCTAGATTAAGGCTTACCTGTAGGTCCAAGAAATATCTTCTAAACCTACACGGTTTAGGAGATATTTACCCGAAGACAGACACACTTGTCTATGGCGCATGCGCCGTAGACATCGGTGCGCAGATCGCGGCGATATGCCTCTCGTGTCGGCTCCCGTGCGCATGCGCGAGAGTGTCGTTATCGCGGCTCCGGCGAATCACAGCGCCGGAGCAGCGAGACCCGGAAGTCGCTCCGGGATACATGGCAGCGGCGAAGAGGAAGACGGAGGACCGCTTCGGGGGCTTGGTTCTCAGGTAAGTTATTCATAATGAGCTAGTATGCTAAGCATACTAGCTCATTATGCCTTTGCCTTACAGGGTGTGTTTTTTTTAGCCTTTACTTCCTCTTTAAGCAGACTAGCAGCCAATAGATGTAGAAGACAGAATTTGCAGTCCCACTGCATTCCTGGGATGTATTTGCCGGCTGTTTTTTTGTTTTGTTTTTTGCATTTCAGGAACATCTGTGCACGTGTCAGCATAGGTGGGCATTGTATTACATCTGGATTTTAAAATACACGCAGATATTTTAATCATAAGCCTATATGACAAAACCTGTTGAAAGCCTAGCTGATAATCAGACAAATTAACTTGGGTCATTTTTTCATATAAGCAGAAATTATAGGTATTTATCAGGGTGAATTTGATTGGAATGAAGTCAATATAAATCGCAATTTAAATCACTGGTAAAAGGGCTCCATTTAAATCAGAATTTTTTAAGAGCAACTGTCATCTCTGTCTCACAGAGGCTCCTCCTCTGACCCGCTGTTGGCTCACCGACAGTCCTACTCACTTTAATGGGACGGCTGGTGATGCACCAGTGACACAATAAGGTGAGGGACGTGGTGCCAGCAGGTGAGTGGATGCCCGCCAACAGGTGCTGCCATGATGGATCTGAAAATGACAGGTGCTCTTTAAATGTAAGGATTTATTCTTGCTGGTAATGAGAATCTTTAAAATTTGCAAACAAACTTAATGTTTCCCATTTAGAATAATAAAACTGTCAGGTTAGTAAAACAGCAAAATTAGAACCTATTCAATCATACAGTTTGTAGTGTACATAGATTTGCAAAACAATGGGATAAAGGAATATTCCTGAACTTTGTTTTATCTCATTTTTATTTTTTATGAAATCATTGATTTTTACCCACCCTGGTACTTATGGAGTATAATATATATATATCACACACCCATACACACAGACTTTTACAACAGTACCTGCCTTAATGAGCTTACAATCTAAGGCCCCTGTATGACATGCTTACACACATACTAGGGCTAAATCAGACAAGAGCCAATTGACTTCCCAGCATGTTTACTGATGACGTACAGATCTTTGAAACTGTAAAAAAAAAGGTAGCTGTTTCTGTGATTTATATATTTAATCACCCAATCAATCAATCAAAAAATGCCAGTTCTGTGATTACATTTGTTTTGTACTGTAAAGAGGAGAAATCATCAGCCATATAAGAAGAATGTAGTGATATTAAGCTTAAAAAAAAGCTGGAACGCTATGAAGTAAGTGCCTATTAATAGCACCTCTGAGCTGATGTTTTATAATACACGCTTACGTCGCAGCGTTCACTTTCCCAAGAAACAAATGAACGATTCACTACTCATTAAATCAATAGGGGGAACTGATGTCAGCTGAAGGTTTGTAAAACACAACTTAAAGCGGACCTCCGCACATCAATAAGACTTAGAAACACTTGGGAAGTTTCTCTATAGGGCCCCATTCACACCTAGAGATTTCAAATGCATTTTTTTTCCATGATACGCATACAGCAGCCTATTCCTTTTTATGGGCTGTCCTATGCGCACTACTGGAGGTTTTTGCGCGCGGGGGGGGGGGGGATGCACATTTAGGTTACACTTAATTATTGGCACTGCAAGCGCAATGCATGTTTTTGTGCGTGTTCAAGGAAAATATCCAGATGTGAACGAAGCCTACAGTGGACCTGAATGCAAAGAGATTTGCCATGTTATAGGGTTCCATCTAGAAAGCGTTTTGCACATATTTCTCAAATAAGACTAAAAGCTGCGCAAATCGCCGTAGCTATACGTCAGCTCTTTAAAGAGGGACTGTACTGCGGAAAAAAAATATTAAAAGCCAGCAGCTACAAATACTACAGCTGCTGACTTTTAATAAATGGACACTCACCTGTCCCGGGGTCCAGCGATGCCGGCAGCCGAGGCCGATCGATCGCTCGGCTCTCGGCTGCTGCCGTCACCATTCTAGGTGAGGGAATCAGGAAGTGAAGCGAATCGGCTTCACTTTCCGGTTCCCTACTGCGCATGTCCGAGTCGCGCAGCGCAATAGGAATTGTCCGCGCTGTCTCTCAGACCCGTGTGTGTCCCAGCAGACAGCGCGGCAAGACAGGAAATGGCGTAGACTCCCACGGGAGTCTATGCCGGGAAGTGGGTGTAAATACCTGTCTTTGACAGGTATCTGCACCCCCCTCCCCCCTGAAAGGTGCCAATTGTGACACCGGAGGGGGGGAGGGTTCCGATCAGCGGAAGTTCCACTTTAGGGTGGAACGCCGCTTTAAGACACTATAGCAGGCGCACGCCTGCAGCGTGTTCCCAGGGCCGATGCACGTGCCCGGCAGGTACCTGCGATCACTTCCGACAGAACGAAAATGGGGATCTGTGTGTGTAAACGCACAAATCCCAGTTCTGAGTAGAGACAGATCGTATGTAGGAACAATGATTTGTCTCCTCCCTCAGGCAGTCACATCCCCACCACAGGCTACATCCCTCCACAGTTAAAAACACAGTTAATCCATTGATCGCCCCTAGTGTTAACCCCTTCCCTGCCAGTGACATTTATACAGTTAATCAGTGGCTAATTTTCTTTTTTTTTTAGCTCCGATCCCGGTATAAAATATCACCTGTCCCAAAAAAAAAAAAAAGTGTCAAAAGTGTTCGCACAATGGTGCAGTCCAGATCACCGCTATTACTAGTAAAAAAATAAAATGCCATAAATCTATCCCCCCCATTTTGTAGATGCTATAACTTTTGTGCAAACCAATCAATATACGCTTATTCTGATTTTTACCAAAAATATGTAGAATACATCGGCCTAAACTGATGAAGAAATTTGTTCTTTTTTTATTTTTTGGATATTTAGTGTTTTTTTTTTCAAAACATTTTTTGTTTGTAGCGCAAAAAAAAAAAAAAAAAAAAAAACGCAGAGATAATCAACTATTACCAAAAGAAAGCTCTATTTGTGGGGGGGAAAAAAAGGACATCAATTTAGTTTGGATACAATGTTGCATGACCGCGCAATTGTCAGTTAAAGCAACGCAGTGCCTTATCGCAAAAAATGGCCTGGCCGGGAAGGGGGCAAATGCAATTGTAATGCCTTCTATGGGTTCAGATGCCGATCTTCCCTGCAGTCTTTAAAGAGGATGGGTTTACTTCCTCTGTCTCCCTGTCAAGGTAAAGGATAACGGAATACTATGCATCTCATAGTAGCCCATTATGTCACTTACCTGACACAGGAGCCAGCGATGCACTGCGGTCCCCTGTAGTACGGAATATCCGTCTTCTTCCAGGTATCGCTGCTCCGGCCACTCACAGCGCCGGAGAAGAAATGACGTCACTCCCGCGCATGCGCACGGGAGTCGCCACTAACGGCATATCGCCGTTAGCGGCATGCTCAGTGCGCTGTAGACAGCGGGGCTGTCTTTTTGTAAATATCTCCTAAATCATGTAGGTTTAGGAGATATTTCTTGGACCTACAGGTAAGCCTTAATCTAGGTTTACCTGTAGGTCAAAGTGGTTTGTAAGGGTTTACAACCACTTTAAAAAGAGTTTTTTTTTTTTTTTTTTTTAAGCAACAAACATTTTATACTTACTCTGTGTAATGGTTTTGCAGAGTGGCCCTGATTTTCCTCTTCTCGGGTCCCCAACCGGCACTTCAGGCTCCTCCTGCCTTCAGAGTGCCCCTATAGCAAGCTGCAAAATATTGTATAGAATTTTCCTACAGCAAGGTAAAGAAACCTTCTGCCTTTAGAACCACTCACTTCCTTCCCAGGACTACATGTCCCATGAAGCATTGCTCTTTACACATTCACATTACTGAGCTGTATTTCCTGATATGTAAACAAATAATGCATTCTGTGTACAGGCCAACTAATCAGCTGGCCGATTAACCGATTATGAAAATAGTCAACTATTTTCATAATCGATTCGTTATTTCGGCTCTAGAATGATCATTTGTTTTTTTTGCATGCTAGTCTAATATTGAAAACCAACAGGTTGCTAAAGTTGCGAAAATTCTCGTACGACAGAATACAACTTTGTAGGTGATGTAATGTGTTGTATTGTATTCTTTTGTTTCTGAAAATGTGTGGTCTTCGTCTTATGTTTTAGTTTGGACAAATACATTAAACATAAATTATGCGTTTTGGTATCGTATGAGAAACATTTTTGCGTTTGTTCGGATAATTTTACACCAACTGTCCTGATGAGCTCTAGAAAGCCATGTACTAACAATCTGGTTATGGTACCATCACTCCAAAAGCTGTATTTTTCGTCAGATTTCCTCAACATGTGTAGGCATTACACAACTCAAATTTTGACCAAATTTTTGCTGAATTGCCTGAAAATTGAGCCGTGGTTATCCTTATCAGCACCACTCAGCTTGGTGGTAATCTGGAAGCTATGGAACAAGTTTACTTCAAACATTTATACAAATTTAAGGTCTCATGCACACTGGATGTTATAACAACGTTATAAAAACAGCAAGGGGGGGGGGGGGGGGCGCACCCACTTCCGGGCATAGACTCCCATGGGAGTCTATGCCTCTTCCTGTCCAACTGCACTGTCTGCTGGGACACACACGGGTCTAAGAGACAGCAGGGTCTATTAGAATACACAGCGCGACTCGTGCAGTAGGGAACCGGGAAGTGAAGCCGCAAGGCTTCATTTCCTGATTCCCATAGTGAAGATGGTGCTCCCCAGGGGCATTATCTCAAACTTACCATTAGGCACCGTGACAGTTCCCAAGTTATCTATAGGCAGGATGTAACGTGGAAAAGAGACTTCTAAAGCTATACAGCTACATTTGCATGGGAGTTCATGTGTTCGGACACTGCTGGAATCAGCTAAGCGCTGGCTGTAGACACAGCAGCAGTCTCTGCTATGGTTGCAGACAAACATGGCTGAATAGCTGCGGCCCAAAACTCTGCAGACAGGTCAACCCTAGACGGAGACTGTCAGTGTCCAGCGTTGTTACTTACATGTAACTGCTCAGATGAGATGCTTCAAAATTGCGCCCCCACATGTGGAATGGCGACAAACTTTTACCCTTAATCTCTGGACCACCCACTGAAGAGATGGCTATCTCTTATGGCAGCAGCTACTGCCATTACCAAGATATCCATCTCTAAAGTGCCGATGTACCTATACACAGTGGGTGGTCCGGAAGTGGTTAATGATGCACCCGGCTGCGTCATTCATTCACAGAGTTCTGTGAATGGTAGAACTACAACTACTAAAGGCTTTGCTGCTGTCTACTTGTAGTTCTCAAACTACCATGGCGCTGCTCAGCTCTCCGCTAGTTCATTGTCTGTTCCCGTTATTGTGCAACTTCCTGCCACTACAATGTACAAAAAGACGGCCTGCATAGCACCCGCGATCTGCTGATCAAGGGTACAATGCTTTCCAGGCTCCTAGTTAAAAAAAAAAAAAAAAAAAAAGGATCTTAATGGTAAAATATGCAGCCTGCCGTTGCAAATAACTTAGCTCAGCTGCCTGGCTGTCTCTGGCTCCAATATTATGAATTACTTTTACTGCAGTTATCATAAACAACATCCCCCACCAGGACTTAAACAACCTATAGATGTCATTTTATTTCCTTCCACCATGGAAGGTCAATGGATGGAATCCCTCACACGGACTATTGTGTTCTGCCAGCAACAATCACTGCTGGCGGCTATAGCCGGTGGCAGTGATCACATGAAACAAAATCCAACAGGTTAGTTGTTCTAAATTTGATCGATGGATCGACTTCAGTACAACCTGTCTCCCCATAGATGGATCGAATCTCAGCTGGTCCCTGCTGAACCAGCTGTGATTCTATACATCTATGGCTGGCTTTATAGTTCATTTTCCTGCACTGCTGAGATCTGCACCAAACAGCCTTTTCTGTAAACATTCACCTTAATCTCTGGGGTAGAAGCTACACAGGGAACATCTTGGTGGAGTAACATGGTGCACCCATATCCAGGGTGTAACATGCTACAGAGGAAGCAGCCCCATGTACCCGCCAATCCTCTGCTGTGACAGCGACCAGGGGGATCTTCCCCCTCCCCCACTCACTGGCAATTTTTTTTTTTTTTTTTTTTTTTTAAAGATACAGCATTGCAGGACCAGATCTGCAGGTCACAGGTGCAATGCTTTAGGCTTCATGTTCACAGGACGTTATTTAACCTGCAGCTAGAAACCGACATCTAAAAACATCAGTTTACCAGCAGCAGTGTACATGAGGCCTTATAGGCTGCAAGTAAAAAAGGTGAACCTTAGGGTTTGGAAAGGGGGTGGGGACAGCCATGACACCCAAAGGAGCATTACCGCATTATAAATGCAGTTACTCTGCCCACATTAGGGAACGCTCGTGGATGCACTCCCATCACACGGTGCCCACATTAGGGAACGCTCGTGGATGCACTCCCATCACACGGTGCCCACATTAGGGAACGCTAGTGGATGCACTCCCATCACACGGTGCCCACATTAGGGAACGCTCGTGGATGCACTCCCATCACACGGTGCCCACATTAGGGAACGCTCGTGGATGTACTCCCCATAACACGGTGCCCACATTAGGGAACGCTCGTGGATGTACTCCCATCACATGGTGCCCACATTAGGGAACGCTCGTGGATGTACTCCCATCACACTGTGCCCACATTAGGGAGCGGTCATGGATGTACTGTATTTAGGCCTGCAACGATTATTTTCATAATCGATTGGTTAGCCGATTATTGTTTTGATTAATCGGTTAATAACCTTGTGTGCTGTATAATTTAGTTAATATGTAAAATCTAAAAATATATATTTTTTTTTAAAAAGGCAATTTGTTCTTAAATATCTCTATGCAGCGGTAAATATAACCAACTATATATTTAGAGAGCAAAATCTCTAAACCACTCTGAGAATGACAGGCAGAAGAGATATATACTGTATACACTATTGGAGGAGGTATATACTGTATACACTATTGGAGGTTGAATCTGGTAAATATTAGAGCTGCACGATTCTGGGAAAAATGAGAATCACGATTCTTTTGCTTAGAATGAAGATCACGATTCTCAAACTGTTTAATACGAAAAATTTACAGGCAGGGTATCGCAGAGTATTGGCAGGAAGGGTATTGGCAGGGTATGGAGGGATGGCTGCTTCCATCTCTGGATCTCTCCCCTCCACTGTACAGGTTAGTACAGAGGGGGAGAGAGGAACCGGCATCATGACATGACGCCGGTTTGTTTGACATTCGTTTTAAAACAAAGCTAAAAACAAGTGAAAATCTAAAGCAACATTCTGTCATTCAGCGAACATACAAAGATTTTTCATATGAATATTCTCATTTTAAAATTGATCCGTGTGACCAGCATAAAAAAGGTACACACCTATGCAGTTTGCTTTTTATCTGTTTCTACACTGCTTTTTGCTGCATGTTAAGTACAGTATAGAGTGCGCCAATGGCAAGAAAGTAAACTTCTGCCTCTACAAGTCCCATGAGGCATTGCTCCTCACACATTCATAAGGTCTCAGGCACTTACTGACATGTATGGAGGGTGTACTGAGCTGTATGTGTGCTGCACTGTATTTCCTGATATGTAAACAATGCATTCTGTATGCAGGGGCTGGCCGATTATAAAAAAAAGTAATCAATTAGTTGTCTGAGCCCTAACTGTATTCCTATCACACTCTGGGTGAAGCCTAGAATATGATGATTGCTTGGATGACCAATATACAACAAAGCCTATGTGACCAGCACTGCAGGGATCCACTTATAAGGCCAGAGCTTTATTCAATCGCATCATGTGTGAGTGCAGCATTCTGGAGACCCCTTTGTCAGGCATGCGATATGCAAGATTGGGGGACACGCGACTTCAAAATGTTGTGCTTATACTAGCAGTAATGTGATTGCTGAAATAAAAGTCTGGACTTGTAGATGATCCCTGGTGTGCTGGTGACATCGGCTTTCTACATTGGTGAAGGAGGAAGAACACCGGAGGGTTGACTTAGTGGTGTGCTCCCGTACACACCGCTACACCTCCTCCCAGCTCATGGAATAACATGCACAAGTTTTATGCCCAACATTGAGCCGAGTGGCAAGGAAACAAATAAGGACAGTTTCAGCATCGCGGAAAGCGTTTTGGCAAGTTTGTAAAAAGCAGGAGCATTGGGCTGCCTTGCCCCGGTAGTCTTAAGGCCTTATGTCCCATTTGTTTACTTCACACACTGCACTGGCGTTGGCTACAGAAAAGAGAAGTAGGACATACAGGACTTTTCCCCCACTGCAGTACGTTGCAGTGCACTACACCGAATCACAACCCACAAACATGAATGGAATGTCATTTTGTGGCATTCCAATAAAGTTGATAAAAAAAGAAGAAAAAGTAAACAGTGCAATGTGCTGCAATCTATACACACCAGCGGCTGCTGTTATGACGCTGCTCTCCGACAACAAGCCCAGTGTTGGGTGTGCAGAACACAAAACAACAACTAGAATCTTCCCAGTCATTGGGTATAGATCAGTGATGGCGAACCAGATATTTTTGAGCTACATTTCCCATGATGCTCATGCATGCTGCAGTGTAGTGGAGCATCATGGGAAATGTAGTTGAAAACATCTGGGGTGCCAAGGTTCACTATCACTGGTATAGATCCTCGAGGCATGGCAGGATTTCTGGTCCACCAACCCATACAGGTCACTGGCCACATCAGCAGTTTCTGGCCACCAATGAACACTTTGATATCCAGTCCCTCAGCAGCCAATGGGCTTTATAGTTTTCTTCAGAGGGGTTACCAGCCCACAGGGGGGGGGGGGGGGGGTGACACTATGCTATGACATGCAGTTCCTCAGAAGCTAGTGGACGGAGCATGCTGGGATTTCTTGTTCCTCAGCACCCGGGGGGGGGGGGGGTCACACAGTGTGCTAGGACTTTGGGTTCCTCAGCAGCCACAGAACCCCAAGGACTTACTTCTGATTCCTCAGCCCCCCCCCCCCCCCATGGGGGGGGGGGGGGGAGGGGAATGCTGAGATTTCTGGTTCCTCAGCTCAGCAGCCAGACGAGCCCAGGAGTTCTGATCCCTTGGTTCAGCAGCTGGAGGGCCCCCAGGCACGCTCGAACATTGGCTCCCCAGATTAGAGCGCTCAGGGAATGCTGAGTTCTATAGCTTACCAGACTCAACAGAAGGGCCCAAAGGCATGCTGAGTCTTTTGGCTCCTCAGCTCAAGAGGCAGGGGGCCCAAAGACTTCTTGGGGCATCTGCCTCCTCAGTTGGAGGGCCCTAGAACATGCAAGGACTTGTACCCAAGTGCTGGAGAACCCCATGGCAGGCTGCACTTGTGGATCTTCATTAAGTAAAAGGCCCCAGAGCACACTGGGTCTTCTTGTTACTCAGCGCAGCAACCAGGAGACTCAGACCCTGCTGGGACTTGTGGTTCATCAGTACTGAAGAGCCCATGGAATGCACTGAAAGTCCCTAGAACAAGCTGGGACTTGGGGTTCCTCAATCCAGGAGGGGCCTCACGGCATGCTGGACTTTTGGTTCCTCAGTCCTGGGGGGCCCCATGCCATGCTGGACTTTTGGTACCCAAGTCCTGGGGGGGGGGGGCCTGGCAAACTTAGTTTTTTAGTTCCACAGCGACATGAGCCATGAAGCCCAGAGCACACTGGGACTTGTGATACCTTATTGCTAGAGGACCCCACAACATAATGCACTTGTGGAACCTCATTAAGTAAAAGGCCACTGAGCACGCTGGGACTTGGGGTCCTTCCAGGACTGAGGTACAAGGCACATTGGGTTTCCTTGTTACTAGTGCAGCAGCCGGGAGGCTCAGAGCCTGCTGGGGCTTGTGGTTCCTCAGTACTGGAGAGCCCATGGAATGCACTAAAAGTCCATAGAACAAGCTGGGACTTGGGGTACATCAATCCAGGAGGGACCTATTGGCATGCTAGATATGGGGTACCTCAGTCTTTAAGGGGCCCCATGGCATGCTAGACTTTTGGTACCTCAGTCCTGGAGAGCCCCATGGCAAACTGAGTTTTTTTAGTTCCTCCGAGCCACAAAGTTCAGAGCACGTTGGGACTTGTGGTACCTTAGTGCTGGAGGACCCCACAGCACGCTGGGACTTGTGGAACCTCATTAAGTAAAAGGCCCCAGAGCACACTGAGACTTGGGGCCCCTCCAGGACTGAGGTACAAGGCACACTAGGTCTTTTAATTACTCAGGAGGTTCAGAGAATGGTGGGACTTGTGGTTCCTCAGTACTGGAGAGCCCATGTAAATTGACTAAAAGTCCCTAGAAAAAGCTGGGACCATGGCATGCACTAAGAGGCCCCCTGAGCCTGCTGGGACTTATGGTACCTCAGTACCAAGCTTGGTGTGTGGTACCCGTGTCCTGAAGGGGCCCCATGGCACACTGTACTTGTGATTCCTCATTAACTAAAAAGCCCCAAAACAAGCTGAGGCTTGTGGTACCCCAGTCCTGAGGGGGGAACCCGCGGTATCCCAGTCCTGAGGGGGGAACCCGCGGTATCCCAGTCCTGAGGGGGGAACCCGCGGTATCCCAGTCCTGAGGGGGGAACCCGCGGTATCCCAGTCCTGAGGGGTCTACATTGCTCACTGGCACTTGTAGTTTCTCAACACATCATACATGAAGCCTAGAGCCTGTTGGGACTTGTGGTACCTCAGTCCCCGGGATCTTTTGGTCCCTCAGCAGAGCAGGCTCACATCACTATCTAAGTACTAGACATGGCATACACTAAAAGGCCCCCCCAGAGGAAGCTGGGACTTGTGGTCCCTCAGTCCTGGGTCCCCATAGCACACTGAGCCTTGGAGTTCCTCAGCCATGACGCCCAGGGCCTGCTGGGACTTGTAGTTCCTCAGTCCTGGAGAGCCCATGGCATACACTAAAAGGCCTCCCAGAACCTGCTGGGACTTGTAGTTCCCCCTGCCCCCCTCCTCACCGTCAGCCTCGGCCCGGACCAGCAAGGACATCCCCTTCAGCCTGTCCACGTAGGTGGAGGAGACGTGTCCGGTGCCCCGGTCGTCCCATTGTCGGTCCTCGTTCAGAGTGTAGACCTTCACCCTCCGCCTGGTGTCGGACATGATGGCGCACTCCTCCTCCCCCCGGCTCGGCTCTATTCCCGGCTCCCCCCGCCGCCGATCATGGCTGCCGGTATCAGTGCGGGCGATTCCTCGGCGAACTCCTTCCCCAGCCTCCTCCGTCCTGCTCTTCGATCACACCGCCGCCATCTTGTAACCCGATTCTCTCCTTTCTCTTCCTCCAACGAGAAATGGAACAGGTTGGACCGGCTGGCTTGGCAGGGGCTACGGTGTCGCTCGGGGGCCAAGAACGTCCCCCGTGACGTCCGCCGAACGATGAGCGCCGGCAGGGGGCGCTATCGTCATCCCAGGCTACAGGAAGGAGGGGAATCCGCAGAGGACATGTTTAGTGTGGGAACAGGACCTCTCACCTCTATACAGGCACTGTGCTGAGCCATAGAGGAGCTGGGCCCCCCCAACACTGATCATGGACTATACCCACATCATCTCATCAGATATGGCATACATATAAGTGTCACTAACTTCAAATAATGTATAATAAATTCTAAAGCAGACCTTTACCCTCAGGGCCCATACCTACCAGCGCAGTTTTTTTCTTTGTTTGTTTGTTTGTTTTCTTTTAACCCCTTAAGGACTGAGCCTCTTTCTGAGATTTGTTTACAAGTTAAAAACAGTTTTTTTTTGCTAGAAAATTACTTAGAACCCCCAAACATTATACATTTTTTTTCCTAACAGCCCAGAGAATAAAATGGCGGTCAATGCAATACTTTTTGTCACATCGTATTTACGCAGCGGTCTTACAAGCACACTTTTTTTTGAAAAAATTCACATTTTTAAATAAAAAAATAAAACAACAGTAAAGTTAGCCCAATTTTTTTATATTGTGAAAGATAATGTTACGTCAAGTAAATTGATACCCAACATGTCACGCTTCAAAATTGTGCCCGCTCATGGAATGGCATCAAACTTTTACCCTTAAAAAATTTCCATAGGCAACATTAAAAAAAATTCTACAGGTTGCATTTTTTGAGTTACAGAGGAGGTCTAGAGCTAGAATTATTGCTCTTGCTCTACCGATCGTGGTGATACCTCACATGTATGGGCGCTACTTACGTATGCATTCACTTCTACGCACAAGCTCGTTGGGATGGGGTGCTTTAAACATTTTTTTTTCCTTATTTTTTTTTTTATTTTTATTTTTTTTACACGGTTTAAAAATAAAAATAAAAAATGGGTCACTTTTATTCCTATTACAAGGAATGTAAACATCCTTTGTAATAGAAAAAAACCGTGACAGGTCCTCTATATGAGATCTGGGGTCACAAAGTCATCAGATTTCATATTTGGATCTAAATGCAATAAAAGAAAAAAATAAAATAAAGGATTTTTGTCATTTGAGAAAAATGACAACAAAAAAGGTGCCTTTAAGACGTATGGGCGGAAGTGACGTTTTCATGTTGATTCCGCCTCGCTGCCGACGGCTCTGGTAAGCGGCGGAGGGGGGGGGGGGGGTGGCCACTCTCCTGCTGATAACGGTGATCACGCTGTGAATCCGCCGCAAAGACCAGCATTATCGTAAACAAGACCGCCGACTCAAAAGATGAATACCTTGGTTGTGGCAGCAGCTGCTGCCGTTACTGAGACAACCATCTTTAAAGTTCCGACGTATATATGTAGGAGCCGATCGGTAAGTGGTTTTAGTGCATCTTGTGTTTTTAATGTGTTACTTTAAAATTGAATGCAATGCGTTTCATGCCAGCTCCCATGGGTACAATTTTTTACATGACCAAAAAAAAAAAAAAAAACACAAACTTACAAATAAATAACACATTGGTACATTTTTGCTGCATTTCCAATTGACTATAATAGAAGACATCTTTTTGGTGTGTTTTTCAAACAGGGCACAAAAGATATAGCAAACCAGATTATTTTTTGTAAACAGCGCACAGATTCGCGCCTATTATTTTCAGCCAAGGAAGCTTCCATCTTGACCTTTGCTTGATCTGCAACTGCCATGATGCTTCCATGTGTGATCAGTTAGAACACCGGTCATTTGATGGTTTGACAGTTTGGGTGAGAGTACAACCAATGTGACAGTTAGCATTCCCAGCATGGAGACAAAGAAGAATGGCGGCACATCCAGAAACAAAACAATTTATTAAAACTCATCATGCCTTGAATGTAACCACTTTTTATTTTTTTCAAACCAGTAAATTGATGGGGTTAGTTCTGCTCTAAGGGCCAGTTCACACCACATACAGTCCATCCAATGCGTTTTTTTTTTTTTCTGAATCAAAAATGCATGGAAAGTACATTATATGGTTTCCAATAGCATAGTTCTCACTGGTGCAGTCAGTTCCAGTGCACTCCAGAAAAGTACAACATGCTACATTTTTCCTGGACTGTACTGGAACACAGTAAAACTCATCAAAAATGTATCAGACCCCAGTACAGAAGGGAAAAAGAAGAAAAAAACAAAACAAAAAAACACACAACACCAGGAGAAAATAAGAAAAAGCACCCGGGAACATAAAAACACACCGGAAACGCACATGCAGAAACACATCCAGAATGCTTTTTGTGTGTTATGAACTGGCCCTGAGTCTGGATTCACACCTATGCAGTTTTATTGCTTTTTGCAGATTTGCACGGCAGTCCATTTATCATGGTTTCCTATGGGACACGTTCTGTAGTACAAAACTACAAATGCAAAAAGCACAAAAAATGCATAGGTGCGTTTTCGGCTACATTCCAGATGCTTTTTTTTTTCCCCATTTTGTCTTCACTGTACTGGGGTCTGGTGTGTTTTTTGATGCATTCCAGTGCGTTTCTTCTTTCCAGTACAGTATAGTGCAGGAAAAATGCAGCATGTTCTACTTCCTTTTTTCTGGAACTGGAAAGCCCTGGAACTATCCGCACTGGTGTGAACTATGCCATTGGAAACCATGTAACCTACTTTCTATTATTTTTGATGCAGAAGAAAAAAAAAAAAAACACCGAACTGCATGTGATGTGAATTGGCCCATACAGCTTCCAAAGACAGTTCACGCTGGTGTGGTTAGTGCCAGAGCATTCAAGCTCCAAAAAAAAAAAAAAATGCATTTTCCTAGTGCTGCACAAGCACTTAAAAAATAGTTCCCTTAAGGGCTGGTTTACACCACAAAAACACACTCCAGGTGCATTCCCAGATGCATCTCTTCAAGCACATTTTTGATGCATTCTGGTGCGTTTTGGATGCATTCCAGATTTTATTTTATTTATTTCACTATAATGGGGTCTGGTGTGTGCAGGGTTTTTTTTTTATGCGTTCAAGTGCATTTTGGTGCATTCTTTTTATGAATTTTAAAGTGTTCCAGTGCAGGAAAAATGCAGCACGTCATACTTTTAGCACAGCAAAAGCACATTGGTGTGAACAGGGCCTGTCAGTTTTTCCGTTGGATCCGATCGGACCCCTCCATTCACCTCTATGGACCGGCAGGTGTAAACAAACGTGTGTCCATTTACACCAACCTACTTCCAATCTGATCGTTTCTGCAAAAAAATAAATAAAAAAATAAATAAATTGAAGGGGATCAGTCGTCCCTCATCTAGGAGGATTGGATCACAGGGCAGTCGGGTGTAACAGGACATTGGAGTCCATTTTCCACCCACCAGTCCATAGAGCAGAGCTCTGTCCAGATTCACTCTGCATAAACTGAGCAGGCATGGACCTGTCATCCACCCGCTCTGCTCCGATCAGCAGACAGATCCCCTGCTTATCATAACACCTCGTGTAAAAGAGGCCTTAAAGTGGAAGTAAACCAATAGATTTAACAGTTTAAAAAACAAAAATAGCTACATTTCCGAAAACATTTCCAAACAGTTTAACCATCCAATGGCTGATGTCATAACTGATCACATGTGTAGCATCATAGCAGTTGAAAATTAAGACCCCTTTCACACCACGCCGCCCATAGCGTCGTTGGTAAAACGCCGCTATTTTTAGAGGCGTTTTACCGTCGGATTTGCGGTGCATTTCGGCCGCTAGCGGGGCACTTTTACCCCCCACTAGCGGCCAAGAAAGGGTTAAAATTTCCGGCAATATGCCGCAATAGCGGCATTTTGCCGGCTGTATTACAGCGCTGCCCCATTGATTTCAATGGGGAGCAGCGGTAAACACACCACTCCACCACTCCAAAGAAGCTGCTGGCAGGACTTTTTCCGATGTCCTGCCAGCACACTGCTGCAGTGTGAAAGCCCTGGGGCTTTTACACTACAGACAATGGTGCAGCTTTTTTAGGGCGGATCGCAGACGCTATTTCTAACGCTATAGCACCTGCAAAACGCCCTTGGTGTGAAAGGGGTCTAAACAGAGGCTAAGATGGTGGATTCCTTGGCTGAAACCAATAGCAGGGTTTACCTCCACTGTAAGGTTGTGTTGCCATGCCTCCATCCCCCCCCCCTTCCTCTTACAAATGGACTTTAAAAAAAATAAAAATACTTATCCGTGCTGCAAAGCAGCACTCGTCATTTCTCGACTAGGCAACAATTCCTCCCCAGCCCCTGCGCAGATGTGCCACAGGGCTCCGGTCCTCAGAGAGACCTGCAGCACATCTGCACATGCACCGCACAAAGCCTGCTACCAGGAAAGTCCAAAACCTTACCGGTCATTGCACATTTAATATTCATTTGCAATGTGCCTTTGAACTTGTTGGGAAATTGCACAAGTCAGTTCCATAAGGCTTCATGCACATGGCCATACTGCATGCTTTACACAACCACATACAGCCTTCCTTTTCTAATGCACCTGGCTGTATGGGGCACAAGTGGGTGCCAGGAATGTCAGTACACAGGCTCTGAATGCTATTTGGCCCCTGTTAAGCCACGTGCATGAGGCCTAACACAGTCCTCACTCCTGCCATGTCCTAGTCCTCTCCTCTTCTTAAAGAGATTGTAATTAATGTGCTGGTCCAGCTCCTCTGCCCCCACCTCACCACATAACATTTTATGCAGCTGCTGAGAAAGGAAACAGAGGAATAGTAGGGTATCACTTGAGTGACAGTTCTGAGTCTGCTGGGGCTGCTGACCCTTATCGATTAGATAAGACCCTGTATGGATGCCCAAGTATTCGCTGTGCTCGGAAGCCCAAATAAAAGCAATAGGAGGCTGGCAGCTCCAGTAGATATTCGTGGCTGCTCACATGTGTAAAGCACTTAGGATTACCAAGTCTAAAGCCTTGCGCACACGGTATGACTGTTAGCCAACAGATCGTCTGATTCTTGTCAAAAGGGGCGTGTGCGAGGAGCTTGTCTTGCATACCAACGTTACACAATTGTCATGCAACAAATATGAACGTAGTGACGTACGATGAGGAATTTCAGCTCGAGCGCCACCCTTTGGGCCCCTTCTGCTAATTTTGTGTTTGGTGAGCATGGATTCCGAGCATGTGTTTTTGTACTTTCGACTTTTGTGTGACAGATTAGTGTACTGACCATACGAAAATCTGATGTCAAATCGCCATCCGCCAAAAATTTACTAGCCTGCCATCCAACATTTGTTGGCCAAAAGTTGGACAAACAGGAGCGTACTAACGGTAAGATTTTAGGAAAACAGTCTGTCAACAGGCAATCCCCTGCCAACAATCGAACCGTGTGTATGAGGCTTTAGGGATGGTCAATAAGTTAGACTAAAACCCATGAAACCATTCTGCCACAGGATCCGAGGCAATGACACCTTGATCAAGGTGCTAATCTGTGCAGAGGAGACACAGAAAGGTTCAAAGAGATGAAGCTGGGAGGGAAACAGACTTGACATCTCTAAAAACTACCTCCTGTTCCCAAGTATCTGTGATGCAAGCTGTTCAAGTGTCTGCAAAGGCTTAAAAAATGTCCTCCCACTTTAGAAAGTGAGGTTGCACCCTCATGCTGAAGAGAGGTGGGTGATCCTGGGGATTCAGGCTCTGCAGGTGGACTTTTTTTGTTAACCTCCAGCAAGGGATAAGCCTTTTAAAACCGTCTGAGGCTTCTTAGATTGAAGCAGATGGGTGTACTTGCTACTTTGTGGCATCTTTGAGAAACATCTCTTCAGATCTACCTTAGATGCCAAGCGAAGCAAGCGCCTCTATCACTGGCTTCACAGTCTAACACTTTAGCCAAAGTGGTCTTCACATGTAAACTGAAAGGAGACTCATGTCAGATCAGCCACAGCTAAGAGTAAAGAACAGTACCTAAGTTCCCCATGATCAAGTCACTCTTTGACGAAACGTACGTCGGGAGGGAGGCGTGCTGACGCTATTGCTGTCTAGAACGGGTGTTTGCAAGCCGGCTGGCGTTCCTCTTATGCGCTTTTATTGGTTTCAATAATGTAAGTGCAATACTTTTTGCTACAATAAATTGTTTTTATTGATTCACACTATGGCGAGTTCTCTTTTTCTACTGCGATTATGACCATTGGGTGCTTATCTGCCGATCGAGTTGCGATCTCTTGGCTTGGTCTCGGTGCACTCATAGTCAGCTTCTGCCATTGTCTATCTGATGTCGGGATGCTGATCTCACAATACAAGGCTTTTCACTGCTTGCCATCTGGTAAGTGCATATGTTGTGTGGTGGAGGTTCACATGCATTGGTGTTTTGTCTGCACAG
The DNA here is from genome assembly GCF_037356315.1 of Lithobates pipiens. NCBI lineage: Eukaryota > Metazoa > Chordata > Amphibia > Anura > Ranidae > Lithobates > Lithobates pipiens. The sequence goes on from NW_027507758.1 coordinate 116,842,772, forward strand.
AAGGATTTTATCAAGTTATCACCTTCAGATATTTCACTGGATTTTAGTCCATCATCCTCCTGAATTTGAGTACTGGTTATTTATCACGGATTATACACAATTATAATACTCATTTCTTATTATAGTGATTATTTGGTCTAATATTTTTTTATTATATGTTTTATTGTAATTTCATTGCGCAGCTTTTTTTCTATTTTTATGATCACAGTGTTTGTATATATCTTACAAGTTGAGCTGCAGCTATATTTTGACTATATTGAATTTTTAGCGTGGTATTTCACTCTTCTACTAAAAGACCAGTACCTGCCAGAGCTCTAGAGAGGGTCTGCAACCACTTTTTAGTGGGATCCACTGGGATGGCAGTCGCATTACAAGAGTACACGGAAGAATCCACAGTGGAGATGGACCTCCAGAAGTCCTCTACAAATGGTTACAAGACCAAAAGGTGTTTGGAGGGAGGAAAACCTTGTAATAATGTTTCCAATCTCCATAGAGGAAGACTAGGAACATTTGTTTCCTGGATCTATTATAGATATGAGGTTAAAAAAAAAAAAAAAAAAAAAAAAAAAGGGCCACCTGGACATGGCCAAAGTGCAGTATACGGTGTAAAATACATCTGTTGTGGCTCCTGTGCGTCACGGCGGCAGAATTTTTATTTTTTTTCAGAAGTGCATTACAGAAAATGCCATGTGCGCATAACCTCTGCTTGTAATCATGAATAATAAGTCTATTTTTCATAATTCTGTTGTCAAAATTTGTTTACCACAGTAAATAATGCTTATTTTACTGTCTGAACACCCCCTCCCCCCCCAACACCTGCCACAGCACCCTCCTTCAACCAGCATCACTGCACCCCCACCACGTATCATGCAACTTTTTTACAGTTACCCCCCCAATCACAGTACCTGTCATCTCACCCCCATCACCGACGAGGCCCTTGCAAAAGGAGGTTGGAGATAACTTGGAATATCATTTCAATACGGTTTGAAAGAAATCAGTGAAGCCCTTGCAAGGAAGGCAGGAGGAGCCTTCCAAGCCCATGTAAGCCGATTTGGAAGACACCTATAATAAGGCCTTTGCAAGGGAAGTGGGAAATACCTGGTAAAACCTTTGTAAAAGGATCCGGAGGACATCACTAAAGCCCTTGCAAAGAGGTAGGATATATCTTATAAGAAACTTTCAAAAAGACCTGAAAGACATCAGTGAGGCCCTTGCAAGGAAGGCCGAAGATATTTGCCCTGAATCCTTAAGGGTGACCCAGAAGACACCCTCATGGCTGCCACAAGGGAAGCAGGAGCTGCCATCCAAGAACTTTGCAAGGTGACCTAGAAGACACCTGCTAGGCCCTTGCAAGGGAAGTGGGAGCTACTTTCCAGGACCCTTGCAGTGTACACCAGAAGACGCCTGGAATGCCCCTTGTAAGGGAGGTGAGGGACACTTGCCAAGACCGCTGCAAAGGGACCTAGAGGAAATCAGTGAGGCCTGTAAAAGGGAGGTCACCTTTTAAGACCCTTGCAATAGAACCTGAAATACACCAATCAGTATGGCTCTTGTAAAGGAGATAGGAGGAACCTACCAAAAGTCTTGCAAAGAGACCTAGAAGAAACCTGATTGGCCCTTGCAAGGGAGGAGGGAGACATCTGGTAAGATCTTTGCAATGGGACCGGAAGGACATCTGCAAGGCCCTTTCAAGGAATGTGGGCGACACCTTGCATGACCTGAAGGACATAAACAGTGAAGCCTTTTCCGGGTAGAACAGAGAATCTACCATGGCTCTTGAAAGACTACCTAAAAAGACACCTGCAAGGTAGGCAGGAGTTACTTAGGTAGGTAGGTGGTAGTTACCGGACAAAAAACTTTTCAAGATGTCCTAGAAGAGGGAGCTACCTGCAACCACCATTGCAAGCCGACACTGAAAAGGCCTGAAAGAGGTGGGTGGCACCTTCTTAGTAAGGCCCTTGCAAATGACCCCTGTTAAGACCCAAGGTGACATCTCTGTCATTGAACCCCTTGTGCCAAACATCTACCACTTCACCCCATCATCCAGTATCTGTCACAGCCCCCCCACCCAACACCTCTCATTGCACCCCTTTCACCTGGCATCTCTATCTCTGAACTCTTCTCCCCCACCCATAAACATCTGTTCCTGCAATCCTCTTCACTCATCTGTCATTTTGGTCATGACACCCCCCTTCACCTAGCATCCCTGTCAATGACTCACGCAGCATCTCTGTCAATGAACCCCCTTCACCCAGCATCTCTGAAACTGCACTGTATTTACTTTTTCTACTATTTTCTGTTACTGCACCCTCTTCACCTAACTTTTTTCTGAATGAAATGGAAACATCTTGGCGGTCTTGGGACACATTCACCCTAGTAAGTCATCCTGATTGCAATTTTTTTTTTTGTTAGAACTTTATTGAAACCTCACAGATGACATTTTATTGAGTTCCATTGCATGGTGCAAGCAGCACCCAAGCTGTTAATACAGTGTGAGCAGGGGCACCTAGAACAGTGGGACGTATCCACCCAGTGTCTAGAATCAGACTTGTTGCAACATCATGGCAGTAAGGCAGCCTTATGCCAAAGGTTTGAGGCCAAGCCTCAGGTACTCACAAACCCAACCACTTATAGCTGGTGAGGGTTGAATGCTGAAGGTGACTGCAGTCACTGCTAGCAGCAGTAGAAAAGGACCACTGATCTGAGTTTCATGTAGCTCTTTGCAATGCAGGAGCATCAGTAGGGAGATGCTTCTCCATGTTGAAAGGCAGAAAAGAGATCCCGGAGAACAAGTGTGATGCTCCACCCAGCTGATGTCAGCCCCTTCTGCAGTAAGGACCATCTGAATGTAGGGATTTTTTTTCTCTTTAAAGTGCTCGGCAAGCTGAATTATTGTCAGCAGAGACAGGGTAAACTTTGAGGCAATGCCATTGGTTCTGGACTTGGAAAATGCTCTACTGTTAATTTGTTACAAGAACAGGGTCTGGAAAGCACCTTACATGAAAAACTGAGCCTGAAGATCACTTTCAGACTCCAGTCAACATCCAGTTCAGAGAGGTTAGGTCTCAACACAACAAAAGCTAGGCTGAGAATAATTGCACTGTAACTTACAGGCCAGCTTCAGCAGCAACGTCAAGAATCTGGATTGAGGAAAAGTGCTAGCAATAAATAGGTTTGTTATCCCACAATACAGCTGAAGAAAATACGTCCATCCTCTTCTCACACATACATGCTGGTAGTGGGGGGTGAATTATCTTGGGGTGGTCTACAATTACTTATTTCTTGCTTGCCAGTGTACTGCCCCACCAGTAGGCAGTGGTATAACACAGATGTTTAACACCACCTGTGTCCTCCAATGTACCAAAAAGAATAGTCACTTTTTTGAAAATAAAGATCCTGGTGCCTTAGCTTTTTGTACTGAACATCATGGCACTTTTTATCATGTGCAGAATTTTTATACTAACATGGTTTTCCGTGACTTAAAAATTTATTTAGTTTAGAGACAGCCACCTAACCTAAAGTAGTACGTGACAGTGTTGTTTTTGTACTTTTTTTTTCCTTTTACGGGAGGCTATACCCATGTTTTTACAATTTTGTATGTCATTCATTTCTGCATGCATGAGCTGAAAACAACCTAAAGCGTGAACCTTGGCAATTCAAACTCGGCATATGCTGAGCAAAAGTGGTTGAAAACACTCATACACCCAGTGAAGTGACCGGCCTTAGACGATACAGAGATGAAACCAATTCTCCTACATAGGTTGTACCTGTTTATCTGCTGCATTTCTTCTGTTGATCGTTCTAAAAACAAATGGATCAAAAGGATTTTTTTTCTCAGCCCTAGCATTAAGTGCGGAGATCTGAAGTCGTACAGCACAGATTTCAGTGAATGCAGCCCTGATTGGAGGGAAGGGACACAGCACTCCTCACATAGTACAGGAGAACATGCAGAGCTATGGATATGAATCACAGGCAGTGTACTGGAGCTCTCCCCAGTTATCTATTATGTCTCATCTTTGGGAAAAGTGACTCATGCTGATGGCAGAGGCAGCAGAGGGAAATAACATTCTGTGCTTTGGACAGAGGCAAAGAACACGGTATAGAAGGACGTTCTTTATTCATATTTCCCACCTAATCAAACTCCACCCCACCTGAAAACGAAAATAAATAAATAAAATAAAAAAATAACACGCCACAAGACACATGTAAAAATTAAGTACAAACCATTTAATAGTTTAGCAGCGATTTAAAATAGATTATATACAGAATATACATCCAGAATACAAAATGTTCATTTATACTGACTGACAGCAGCTAAAGTTTCCGGGTCTGATTTACAATGAAGAGTTGTCATTTTCCATAGTAATACTATTTTTATCACTGAGAGTTTGGGTCACAGTACTAGCTGGAGACTGAAGAACTTTTCTAGACAACCTCATTCTCCCATCAGTTGGATCTCGACCAAAATATTTCACCTGTTCAAGAAAAAAAAGAATGGGGAAAGGAATAGGGGAAAGGAATAGATCAAAAATAATGAACACAGAAAGACAGCACACAAATATATACAATGGCACTAAGTATGTTGAGTTATTTTAGGGGGACAGCAAATTTACACTGTTATACAAGCTGTACACTCAGTACTTTAGTGTAATTTCTTCAGTGTTGTCACGTGAAAATATATAATAAAATATTCACAGAAATGTGAGGTGTGTACTCACTTTTGTGATTATAAAGATCTATCTCTATATAGATATCTACACACACCATTCCATTGTGGTTGTATAGAGCGTCCGATTAGTACAGATCAGACAGGGGTTCTCGGTCACCCTATGCACCCTGTGGCCAGCTTAAGGATGAATCTTACTGCTCGTCCTTTAGGCTGGGTTCACACTGCTGCGGGGGGAGATCCGGATGTGATTCGCACAGCAAATCACATCCGATCTCCGTAGCACTGCGAGTTCAGCCATACAGATAGTATGGCTGAACTCGCAGCTGTCCCGCAGCAAACTCGCACAGGACCCTTTTTTGGGTCCGCAACGGAATCGGATCGCATGGGGGTTCACACCATGCGATGCGATTCTTGTGCGAGTCGGCAGATCGCACTGCGATATGCCGACGGATCTGGGGGTGTCATTAACATAACATTGACACCCCCAGCCGTCCGCATAGGGCAGTGTGAACTGCCGGCGGGAGGTGAGCGATGCGGGAAAACGCCGCGGATTCGCGGCGTTCCCGCATCGCAATAGTGTGAACCTAGCCTTAATGATCATCATTATAATCACACAGTACAGGTGCTGTGACTCAAAGCACCTGTACTGTGTGACTATCATCATGATGATAATGATGATCAGTGTCCCTTCTGTATAATTTAACATTGCCAATGGTCAGGGCATGGGGAAAGGTGTGTTTTCTGTCATGACTGTACAGTACCTTTCCTGAAACTTCTCCCAGCGATCCTTCTAGGTACACTGCTGGGCTGGCTGCTGAATGGGTGGACATCACATGGACTCTGCCTGCCTGTACTGATCACTTCCAGGCTCCAGCCAGCCTACCCCGAGCCCGCTAGCGCTCTTCTTCCGCCTGATTCCCTTGGCACTTACTTGCTGAAGGAGGCAGTGTGCAGGGCAAGCCAAATCACTCTGCCAGGCTAGCAGCAGGGACTGAGAGTCTTCCAACTCATCAAATGCAGCACCAGCCAGAGTGCAAGTCCGCCGCAGGTGAACCCCCCCCCCCCCTCTACAATCTCACAGCCCACTGGATGAACTTATAGGATTACTACCCGGGAGCCATGGCAGGGATTCGAGGAAACAGTATGTGTACACTGACTGACTGTATACATTGTGCATAAATCCTGAAGCTTCCAGCTGGGCCCCCTGTGAAGCGACACGGCCTGGGCCCCCTGTGAAGCGACACGGCCTGGGCCCCCTACAGAAGGCCTGGGGGTACCCCCTTATCAGAGGCCATGTGCACGCACACACACACAATGTTTTGCCTTTCAATTTTCTGAATTGATAGTTTTACAAGCTGGGGTTCACATACTTTAAAGCTTGAGTAGTCTTGGGTATAATCACCTACCAATCTGTCTTTGTACACAGTCGGACAAGTCTGTACATGTAAATTCTAAGCCCTACCTCAATTCAAAAGCCATTATCAGTGGGCCCTGCTCTCATCACTGGAGTTCCCATCTTACACTACAGTCAATGCGGCAGGAAGAGTGCAAACCACAAGCTAGACTGTGTAATGGTGTGAAAAGTTAGTGGCATCCACCCACAACTGAAGAACACATATTCGCTCTTCTAATCACCAGTCAGTAAAGGTTATTTTTCTCTAACATTTTGTAAATTTGAAAGCTAACAAATTTATGGATTGCACAAAATTGCAAGTGGTTCCAGGTGGTCATACCGCATGTGTGGATACAGTACCTGAATTTGTTGACCGACTTCTAAACCTAGTGCACTTGCATGTCTTATCTGAAAAAGAAGACAAAATATTAAAAATCAGTCTGTTACATTAACAAACATTAACAATGATTGGTGCTGCAGCAAAAAGTACTTTGATTTTGGTATTATAAAGGAGACCAGGAAGAGAGACAGAGAAACACTTGCAGCTTCATGTTCATTTATGACATTTTGCTTATTTATAATGATGAATGCTTTTCTTGTTCAGTCACCGGATAAGCAAAAAGCTCTACAGGCTTAAGCTGGCAAAACAACTGTGCGTTTTCAGATGCTGGTTTCCCAGGAACCAGTAAAACGCACTCAGTGGTTGGCCTCATTGGTCACCTCCTTCCTGACATCACTTGATTGAAATATTAAAGGAGCTTGGCATAGAACTGTCAGCCAAACAGCAGTTGTTCCCAATCAGATGTAGCTACTGCTCTGGTATTTTGATAGCCCTTGGGGGCGAGTGTCACAATACAATAGCCACAGCAGCAGATTTGTCCATCCACGCTGTACAGCCCGCAGGCTGAATGAAAAAAATGATCAGTGTATGGACAGCTTTATTGAACAAAGGCATACAAAATATTAAAAGGAAAAGTATGGTGTATTCAGTTAAATATTGCAATTGCATGAACGCAAGTGTATTTTGGAATGCGATTTTTACTTGCTCATCCAGGATTTTATTGCATTCATAAAACACAGAGATTTGTAGATTAGCTACAAGACAGAGATTACAGAAGGTCATTTCAATTACTTTACCTTCGTGTCTCTCTTTGAAGCTTTGTATCCATTCATATATATTGTCTTTTTTTTTTCACTCTCGTTTCAAAGCAATCAGTGTAAGTACCTGAATTTGACCTAGAAACAGTCTCTTGCAGTGTGCCTGTATAGAGCTTATATTGGGAGGAGGATAGAGGGGTGCAGCGAAGGACTACCATTATTCTCTGTGGTAGTTCTCCATTATCACCTAGCTGTATGCTCACAATTTTGCAGTAATAAAATTGTACTGAGTGTTATTAAAGGCTGACTTCACCTTTTGTGCCAGTGGCTGCATGCAAGTGAAACCACTGGTGTGAACAGACCTCAAGTGTACTTCTCCTTTCCAAGTAAAGCAAAAGATGTATTTTTTAACTAAATATGTAACTGTCAAAATATATATGCAAACCAAACTCCTTTCACTGCTCACAGGCAGCCTGATTTCTCTACTCCCTGCAATCAACAAGGTGCCAAGGTCCTGGAGTCCGCCTTGCCAATAAAAGACTGCACACCAGAAGACATTTAACTCCAGCCAAGGTTTATTGCAATGAAAGCACACTGCTCATTCCCACCCAAATCCATGCCCCCTACAGGTTTCACTCACAGTAGCGCTTAATCATGCCCTGCTGTGGGTGAAACATGTTGGGGACATGGATTTGGGCAGGAGTGGTGTGCTGTCAATGCAATAAATCTTGGCTGGAGTTGAATGTCTTTGGTATGTGGCTCATTATTTGGATTGTAAAAATATATTTGCAACTTTATCTAGACATAGGGGAAGCCATTTAAAGCGGGATTCTACCCTAAAGTGGAACCTCCACTGATCGGAACCCCCCCCCCCCCCTCCGGTGTCATAATTGACACCTTTCAGGGGGGAGGGGGGTGGAGATACCTGTCAAAGACAGGTATTTTCACCCACTTCCGGGTATAGACTCCCACGGGAGTCTACGCCATTTCCTGCCCTGCCGTGCTGTCTGCTGGGACACACACGGGTCCCAGTGACAGGGCGGAGATTTCCTATTGCGCAGCGCGGCTCGCGCATGCGCAGTAGGGAACCGGGAAGTGAAGCCGATTCGCTTTACTTCCTAAATCCCTCACCTCGAATGGCGGCGGCAGCAGCCGAGGCTCGAGCGGTCGATCGGCCTCGGCTGCCGGCATCGCTGGAACCCGCGACAGGTGAGTGTCCATTTATTAAAAGTCAGCAGCTGTAGTATTTATAGCTGCTGGCTTTTAATATTTTTTTTTTGGGCGGAATCCCTCTTTAAGTCACTGCATATGCAGATTCTTCTACCTGCTTAGCAATACTGCACAATGAGGTTTACTGTTCCCGGGCAGAGTGCATATTAATGGGTCAGGTTTGACCTAAATTAAAGGGCAAGTTCACCTGTAGTCAGAAGAAAAAAAAACAAAAAAAAAACAACTAATTTTTGCAGGAAAAAAAAAAAGTGGATTTATTATATCTCCCCCCCGGGAGCCTGCAAAGCATTGTACCCATGATCAGTGGATGGTGGGTGCAATGTCAGGCTCCTGCAGACACATCTTCCAGCTTTCTGCCTTTAACGCTGCATGGGCTGTTCTTCACTGCAAGCTGTGTGCTGCGTTGGCGGACGCAACTTGAAATAGTTGGATTCATTCACAGATCGCTGCGAATGAAAGATGTGGCTGGGCAGGTAGAGCCCAAAACAGCCATGCCAATTTTATTGTGACAGCAGCTGCAGGGCAGAAGAGGCTCAGAGGGTGAGAACGTGCTGGAACGAAATAAACATGCAACACGTTACATGTTCCAAAAGGGACTTTTTTTTTTAACTATATTGTATAGTAGCCAATAGAAAGAAAATTTTTAAATCTGTTCGATGCCAGTAACAGCAAGCACAATAAAATATGGAAGTCACATTACAAATATATTTTCTTCTCTGAATGTGTATCTGCTGAAAATACACCATATTACTTTGAGTAAACAATTGTGGACAGTAAAATCAAATTTGTGCATCTTTAACCAATAAGAATGCAAAAAATATAGATTAGACCTCTACCTTTCGATGGTCGAGCTGTGTATTGTGAAGCAAAACAGGTGTCATATTTGGGTACAGTTTCACCATTACACCAATGTCCCTGTAATGCATAAAGAAAAAAAATGCATAAGAATATAGTATAGGTCCCAAAAGTTTGGCTTAAAAGTACTATCAGCAGTATTCAGTTTTCAGATTTTTTTTTTTTTGTTTTGTTCACTACCAGTGAGCAAATTCAATGCATCATCCAAAAACTTTTCTTAAAGTGGTTGTAAAGATAAAAACCTTCTAACCTTACTGCATTCTCTGCATTAGGGTAAAACACCATTTAGGGGCCCCGTGGAAATACTTACCCAAGTCTGATCTCAATCCAAACCTCAATTGGCTCCTGCTGCTGTCAATAAAATCCACTGATGAGGAAGCGTGGTGGGGCTACTCAGGATTGAGCCTGCACAAGTGGATTGCTGGGGGGGGGGGGGGGTACAAGCCAGGAGTGCCAGCGGGGGGCCATAGAAGAGGAGGGTTGAGGCTGCTCTGTGCAAAACCATTTCGCAGAGCAGGCAAGTTTAAAATGTATGTTATTTAAACACTTAGCGACCGCCCCACGCATATCTATTGTGACAGGACGACTTCTTTGTGCCAGAAATGCCTATTACGTGATCTCATACTTCTGGGTCTGGGGCGACCCATTCCAGCTGTGATTGAACACAGCCGGAGTCAATAGCGCGTCTGGCGGAACCGATGATTGTTCTGGAGATCAGCAGAACCTTGGTCTGCTTGTGTAAACAACGCAGATCGCCATTCTTTGAGAAGGGAAGACAGAGATCCTGCGTTTGTTAAGCAGGAACATACATCCCCGTCTTCCCACAGTAAATGCACCCCCCCACCCCCCAACACACAGTTGGAAAACACTCCCAGGGAACACAGTAAACTCTTTCATCACCCCTGATGTTAACCCCTTCCCTGCCAGTGCCATTCGTACAGCGATAGTGCATTTTGTTAACATTTATGACTATACTGGTGTCACTGGTCCCCAAAAAGTGACACTTTGTGTCAGATTTGTCAGCCATATAGTTAAAAAAACAAACAAAAAAAAACAAACAAACTGATCCTGCACCATTACTAGTAAAACGAAAAAAAAAAAAATAATCCATAAATCTAATCAAGTTGCTATAATTTTGGGGATTTTTTTTTTTTTTTAATACCAAAAATATGTAGCAGAATACTTAAACCTAAATGGACGAAGAACTTACATAAGTAGAAAGCAAAAAAAAAAAAAAACAGTTTTTTGAAAATAAATTGTTGGTCTTTTGTGGTTTATAGTGCACAAATTTAAAACTGCAGAGGTGATCAAATACCACCAAAAGAAAGCTATTTGTGGGGGGAAAATAAAAAATAAAAATAGGAAATTTGGTTACAGCGTCACACGACTGCGCAATTGTCGGTTAAACTAACAAACACAGTGTTGTTCTGCAAAAAAGGGGCCCGGGCAGGAAGGTGCAGGGGGTTAAACGTTATGAAGCTGAAGTGGTTAAAGAAAAAAAAAAAAAGGAAGAAGGATCCTTAACCACTTTAAAGTGAACCTTCCATTCTCTGTGGCCAACATAGTGTTGTGCTTTCAAAACGCTCTCCTCCTTTCCTCAGGACAATAATTAGCACTGTACATTTTTACTTTAGTCAAAGGTCATCTAAGCATTTTCTCTATCTCTTAACACTCCCCCTGGTTGCTGCCCTGCAGAAGGCAATAACATGACTGTAAGAGGAATGGCAGAGGTGTCTTATCTATATAGCTGATATCTGGGAGCGATTTCTGCAAACATTGGGAAGGGAAAGGGAAAGGGATTGCTTTACAACTAAACTCCAGTAAGATTTTAAACACTAGTTAACCTAAGTCCGTCTCGACTGCAATGTTTTGTAACTCCCTACATAACAGTACTGCATAATCTGCAAGATCTATCAGCAACAATTGGAAATGAGAAAAAAAAAAAAAAAAAAACAACAGTGAAAGAGCATCAGGGCTCTCCGATCCACTGAAATATGATGCTTTGTGGCGGACTGCACAAATTATTGATATTACATTTGTTCAGAAATGGACTAGCTCACTCTGACAGGTAATGGAAAAGAAGATCTCCATGTTTGATTTTAAATTACTTCTGCACAATCAAACATGCCTTAAAGAGGAAGTAAACCCTGATGGGTTTACTTCCTCTTTTTTTCCCTGCAAAGGTAAAGCATAATGGACTACTATGCATCGCATAGTAGCTCATTATGTGCCACTTACCTGACACAGGAGCCAGCGAAGTCGCCGCTGTCCCCTGTAGTCCGCCGCATCCATCTTGCTGGTGGCGTCTCGCAGCTCCGACGAATGACAGCAGCGAAGCCGCGATGACGTCACTCCCGCGCATGCGCACGGGAGTCGCGTCTCGCAGCTCCGCCGCTGCCATTCGGCGAAGCCGCGATGACGTCACTCCCGCGCATGCGCACGGGAGTCGACAAATTAGGCAAATCCATTCTTGGACTTGCCGCATTTAGTGCGCCTGCGCGCCGCTGTCTACGGCGCATGCGCCGTAGACAGCGGTGCCCATTTTCGGGCAAATATCTCCTAAACCATATAGGTTTAGGAGATATTGCTTGGACCTACAGGTAAGCCTTAATCTAGGCTTACCTGTAGGTCAAAGTGGTTTGAAAGGGTTTACTTCCTCTTTAAAGTAGAGCTATAGGCAAAACATTTTCTTTATTTTGGATAGAGCAAAGGAACGTGGGATTTTCTTTTTTTTTCACCATCTGTGTCCCATTTCAGAAATTTTCCTTCACTTCCTGTCCCATAGACAAAACAGGAAGTAAAAGGGGAAATCCCTGAAAATGAAATCTCTTGGGGACCCCAAATTCACCAGAACTACTGTCTTCGTTGGAAGATTTCCCCTATTACTTCATCCCAAAATTTGGGAGGGTCTTTCACTCTCAATAACAGTAAACAGGACAAATTAGAGAGGGGCAATCTCTCTAATGGGGACACACAAAGCAATAAAAACCTGACAGGGGTTCTAATTCATCCCCACGCTATTCAAATCTAAAAAAAAAAAAAAAAAGTTTGCATTTAGGTATAACCTAAACTCTTGTCGCTCATGTAAGACGTGTCCACGGCCGCCCATGTTTCTTTGCTAACCGAGTAGAAATTGTCAATTCCCAGTCTCTAGTAACGACTGGGAGCTGACGGGACAAGCTCCCAATTATATGACCACAGTGACAGCCAATCACAGTCTGGGCGTAAAGACCTCTTTAAAGAGTTACTAAACCCACAACAGTATATGCAGTAAAGCATGCTTGTTGTACTCACTGTGGAACCTAAGGGAATAATCCCCTGCATTGTGTAAAATGGCTGTTTGAGCCTGTCTTTTCTGATCCTCCCCTTTCTACTGTCCCCAATTTATCTGCTGATATAACAGAGCCTTGGACACACTCCGCACATGCTCAGTTTGGGGTGTATTGCTAGAGTTTTTTTTTCTCCCTAGTAGGGTGCATGTGATCAGCACAGGGCCAATCAGCATTGTTCACACAGAGAGTCAGGGGTCACGCAGCCTCAGAGGAGAATTAAAACTCCTCCTCTTACAAGCTTTAACCAGTGCTAGGCCAGACACTGATAGAAGTCACAAGACTATTAAAAAAAATAAAAAAAAATATGTAGCAGTTTATATTTACTAAAATAATTGCATTGCTATGTTCTGTGGGAGACCAGATCTAGTGAATGCAGGCTCCTGGGTTTAGCAGCGCTTTAAAGTGACACACCGGGGCTGGGTGGGAAGAGGTTAATTATTCACTTGACACAGGTTCATTTTTTAATGATTTCACATGCTAGTAAATGGAGAGTAAGCCTGGTTTCACATATGCGAATCGAATCCGATTTGCATAACATTTGAACCAGACCGGCTTGCAATGGGCTCAATTCACATATATGAGGGCCGGGTTGCGGTGCAACTTAAAAAAGGGGTCCTGTGCGTTTTTCAGGCTCAGGTGCAATTTCAGTGTTTTGCTGAATGGAAACCGCACCGGACTCTGCACCAAAACCAGACCCGCATATACACTATTACCAAAAGTATTGGGACCCGTATATATGTGAACACAGCCTAAGGGGGGGGCTCAGTCACACACCAATACATTGACACTTACTCGATTAAAAAGCTCACATAAAATGAATGGGCTGAAACACCGCATCATGAGTGAACAGAGGGCTGCATTTTATATGCGTTTGAGTGAATGGGCCTGAACAGGATCACATCCGTATCCACAGGGAAAAAGGCAACAATTTCGAAGAATTCATAGAAACAAATAAGTCCAAAGTAGATGTAATCCACACTGTAGCCTTACCAACATAGCTATTTGTTGTTTAGAAATGAAATGGGTCATCGGCCGCAGGGTTAGGGCCGAATGACTGTTTGAATTTCCTGTAGATTGCCCAATGGTCTGATTACCTTAGCTGGGGTGAGTCCCTGTTTTAGCTTTCTGTAACTTATATTATTGTATGTCCCACTGAAGAATTACCTGCTGTATTTTGAGATTGTGACTCAGGAATTTGTTCCGTTATTCAATAAATTTTTTTTTTTTTTTAAAACCCGAAAAAGAAATAAAAGGAAAAAAATTAATAAAAAATAATAAAAAGAAAGGGTTCCTCTTTACCTGATCTCGGTTATGGTGGCGGTGTATATAGCTCCAAACTCCAGGATAAAGTCTTGCTGCAATGAAGAATAAGAATTTTAGAATGGAAGTAGCAGAAAAAGCAGGTAATAAAGTGCAGCACAAACATGGATTGGCTTACGTCATCTTTGCAAATGTCACTGATGAACTCTCTGGCTTCATGCATGGCGCTGGGCGTTGGAGCAAAAACTGAAAACACTTCATCATCCAACTGGCTCACTGTTACGCCTTTAAATAAAAAAAAAAAAAAAAAAGGACAAATATATACATAGAATGTACAAAACATAAAAGTACATAAAATATCGGCTAAAGGTCACAATGTTTTATGCTTTATAGGTTTCCTGGAAATCTCCAGCTTGTTTAGGGCCCTTCCTGCAGCTCTCTAATTACACAGGCATGCCGGGTGTCACGGCGATTTTTCAGCCTCATACATACAAATACTGCAAACATTCCTATTAAAATAAAAAACTCAGGTATTTTAGTACTTGCCTGTTTCAGCTTGAAGTTTCTTTAAATTATATCCACCAGGTCCAACAAATCTCGCCCTCTTGGACAAAGGCACATTGACATTTTCTATAATCAAAATAAAATGAAGTACCTTGCTTAGGCAATTTTCTTACAGGCTCTGGATTGATCACATTTAGTGTATAATACCAAAACCAACAAATGACACAAGTGTGAATTACAAATTGAATAAGACAATTAAAAACTACATTCATTTCCCTTAGCCCTGGTTCACAGCGATGCGGGAAAAGCACAAGATATGCCTAATTTCCCAGCATCCCATTGCTACGTGCATGCAATCTGCTGCAGGTGTCAACATTAGATTAATGACACCCTGAAACAGATTGCAAAATGCAGTGAGATTGCCAGAATTGCAACACATGCAATGTTATTCAGGTGCAGAAAAAAAAAAAAAAGAAAAAAAGTGGTGGTCTTGCACAATTTTGTTGCAGATGCAATACGATTTGAGTCATACAAATGCATAGCTCCATTGCACCGCACAGACATTGTATGAAATTTATTCTTATCCCCCTTGAGGGGTAATTTCTTTTTGTATGCTGCTTTCTGGCTACGGCAGTAGCCTCCTTTACTTGGAGGAGTGACATAAGGGGGGGGGGGGGGGGTTTAATCGTCGCCACTTCATTACAGGCATACCCCACTTTTAAGTACACAATGGGATTTATTTACTAAAGCTGGAAAGTGCAAAAATCAGGCTCACTTCTGCATAGAAACCAATGAGCTACTAACCCCAGATTGTTCAATTAAGCTTTGGTATCAAAACCTGGAAGCTCATTGGTTTCTATGCAGAAGTGAGCCTGATTTTGCACTTTCCAGCTTTAGTAAATAAACCCCATTGTGTACTTAAAAGTGGGGTATGCCTGTATAGTGTGGTGGGAAAATTTATGGTAATTTTTTCTTTGTTTTATAAATCGTATGTAATGTGCACAGAAACGCGGTGCGATTCCTGTGCGGTGTTCTGCACGCACAGTGTGAACCCCGGCTTAGTCTCTGTTAACACTGGAGCGATGAGGGAACCTGTGCGATTCCTGTACCGCATCTGACTCAGTCCTGCATCATTTTGGTGTGAATGCAATGCGATTTCTGCCAAACAAAAAAATAATCGTCCTTTGCTGTGGCCCACTAATGGTGCGAAATTCCAACCAAAATTCATAATTACGCTTTTGAAAAGACAAATTGTTTGGAATTCAACCCACATATGGCCAGCTTAAGGAGAATTTTTTCCACTGGGGACACTCATTCCAGGAACAGCTGTCCAAGGAGGACAGGAAATCTCCCAATGGGGGAGGAGGGTTTCGAAATGCAACCTTCAAGAAGTTTATAGAATGTAGATGGTCTACAAGTGATTAATATTGTTACCAAAAACACATTACTGGCTAGGTTGTCTGGTACATGCACGGCTGTTTGCTCAATCTCCAAGGACCTTGTGAGGGGCAATCAAGCTGAAGGCACAAGTTTCTTAGCTACAGGGAAAAAAATATCAACAACAAAACCTAGTGCATAAACTAATTCCAATTTTCCAACTATTCATTTTATACAGGAATCATTTTCCACAAAAACATTTGTATAATAAAACTCATCTGCTACTTTTATATCTATGGCTGCACAGGACAGGAATATTGCTTATTACCAGTTCACATTTATATTACCTACGACAGGGCTGTTTTCTTTCTTCTGTGCTTTGGGCTTTGAAATCGTTTTATTCATTATTTGCAGAATGTCTTTTTTGGCCACTAGAGGAAAAAAAATAAAATAAAAATAAAAAATGTATACAGTTTTTCCATTTAAAAGTAAGGATACAAATAAGCTTTCAATGTTATAAAGTGGCTGTATAGGCTAAAGGTATTTCTTTTTTTTTTTATCTTAATGAATTCTCTGCATTAAGGTAAAAAACCTTTTACACCACTGCTGCTGGTAAAAGGACATTTACATGTTATCTTATCAGTAAATGTACACAGGGTTGTTTATAGTCCTTTTCAGGCAGTCGAGTTTAGAGGCATTATATGGAATGCAAAAAAGATGCATTCAGAAGCTGAGTTTACAGGCATTTCAAGCTCTAAAAACAGGGTAACTCGCGTTTACCCGCGTTTCGTTTACATGTTTACGTTTACAAGTGTTTTTCATTTTTGGGCATTTAAAAAAAATATATATTTTATATTTTTTTGGGAAAAAAGTTTCTAAAAACGCAAGTGCCGCCAAACAGACATTTTAAACGTGGGTTACGATCTGTCAAGTTAAATCGTTCAGGAGAGTTTGTAAAAACGTCCCACGTACTCCTTGGGTGCAGCTTCCCCCCGCCTCCCTAAATACTTACATTAGCCCGATCTCAGTCCAGTACTGCTCGCTCTCTTCCTCCTCGCTGGACTCAGTGGGAGCAGCAGGAGCCATTAGCTTCTGCTGCTGTCATTTAATTCCAGTAATGAGAGAGCAGGGGGCAGGGCCAAGCCACACAGTGTGTGTCAATAAATGCACACAGTACAGCTCGGGATCGAGCCTTCACAAATAACCCCCCCCCCCCCCCAACAAGCAAGGCAGGAGGAGCCAGAGGATGTGAGCGTCCCCGGCAGAACGCAATTGTTCAGCAGGGTAGATTGCTGTAGTAACATCAGGTTGTTGGTGTAGCAGCTCCGACCTGAGCTGTCAGGTATTTTTTTCCATTCATCGCTAGTAGTGTATATGGGGCATAATGCATCAGGGTGCATCCTGATTATTTATTCACCTGGGCAAGTCGGGAGTAGCGGCAACTCTTTCCTCTTTACAGGCAAGTAGAACATGTTCATTGCTCTTATGGCAGCTGATACTCTCCTCTGCTTTGACACTCCCTGGATGTGGACAAACCCAGAGTGTCTTCATATACAAAGCAGCACCAGTGGTCCTGCATTGTATGTGGTAAGGTTGGAGAAGAAGACTTTGGGGACTGGTCATGTTGCATGGCAGAATCCTGAATGAGCCTGAAATAAAATTATTACACCTTATTCCAATCTCCCCAGAGAAAATGAGCACTAGACCCTTGCGGCAGAGAGGAGGCACCAGTGCAAGAGCAATCTTTTCCCAGTCCATACTCCAGCTTTAGAGAACCATACAAACTGCCTAGTCTCTCTTCTAGCCTTCTAATTTTGAGAAAGCAAAATAGTGGTTATACAGCCTGCATGGTCAATGACTCAAATATCTGTGTGCCATTCAATATACATGGGTATACTGTGTCAACAGAAAATGTAATACACGTTTTTAAAAAAAGCAAAAAAGAAATTAAGATTTGAGTGATTTTTTTTTTTTTTTTTTTGGGGTGTTTACTTAGGGGGTTATTTACAAAAGGCAAATCCACTTTGCACTACAAAGTGCACTTGAAATTGCACTGAAAGTGCAGTTGCTGTAGATCTGAGTGTTAGATCTGAAATTAGGGAAGCGCTGCTGATTTTATCATCCAATCCTTGCATGTCCCCCTCGGATCTACAGCGACTGAACTTCCAAGTGCACTTTCAGTGCAATTTCAAGTGCACTTTGCACTTGTAGCGCAAAGTGAATTTGGCTTTAGTAAATAACCCCCTTAGTGTTGCATATAATATATAAGAGATGGAAAAGCACATTACATCTCAATTGAGATGAACACACTGTAAAAAAGGCTAGGCATCACATAAGAGGGGGATCATAGTAGCCAATGTACAACAGATCTCAACATACCACAGCCTTAAAATGGAACTAGAGTTCTGCTGCAGGCTTTTTCTTACATGCAAGGTCTCTAAAATTAATCTACCTGCTTGCTAACGGTCTCCACTGCGATATAAACTGAGCATGCAGATAATCATGAATAAAGACAGAACATTAGGGGTCAATATTCAATGTAGGCACTTCTGAGTTGGATGCATGAAGGAATCCAACCACAGGTTCCAAATTTTAAGGAATTTCCCGAGGCAGGCCTTGCCATCATATATTTTTTAGTGGGTAGTTCTGCATTAATCAGATGACAAACTTGTGGTAAAGTTGGGGGATTGGAATTCTTCAAATTGAGTAATATGGAATTTCTAGTTTGCAAGAATAACCACCAACACATGACGCGTTCATGAACCAGCGGGACAAAGTCATTGAGGATCCATTCATGTGAAGATTAGTAGCATTTGATTATGACATCTCAACACAAAAGTGTAAACTTTCTATCTGAAAAGCAGCAGCACCCAGGTTTACACTGGTTTTAAAGGCTGAAGGTTTTTTTGGTGGGCACTGATTGGTGGCACTCAGGAGCATTGATAGTTGGCACGAATATACACTGGTGGGCACGGATATGCACGAAGTGGGCTCTGGCAGGCGGTACTGGTTGACACAGATGAGGCAGCGGTGTCTCTTCCTCTTTGGGACCGATGTCCCTTACGCAGAAGCCGGTGATCGGCTTTAAAAAAAAACAAAACACGATTACCAATCCTGTTTACATCATGTGATTAGCTGTCATTGGCTGACAGCTGATCACATGGTAAGAGGCCGGGATCGGATAACCCGAGTCTCATTGACTCTGTGATCTGTGTGATCACAGTGCGTGCAGCGAGCGCCCTGCAGGGGGCATGCAAAGGGGAGGACGTCTATTGACGGCCTCCCGGCAACGTAAGTCTGCGCTGTAGCTGTCATTCGGCTGTAGCGCAGACGGGAACAGGTTAAAGTAAAACAATTGTGGAAGAAACATTGAGGCAACACCTGCCAACCTCTCCTAAAAACAAATTGCCTGAAAAAAAAAAAGTAACGTCAGAAGTTGAATTAATTGCATAAATTAAAAAGCAGACAACCACTTACCACTTGCCTGTTGGATAGCTTCCATCACAATCTTTAAAGGTAACCCTGGAATTTTAATGTCTGCCTAAAGAAAAAGTAATTCATTAATTTAATAAACTAAATATTAGTGAAAGATCCAAGCTATGGTAAGGAATCAATTATATACTAACCTGCAAGGCTGTTATACCCTTGCTGGTGCCAGCCATTTTAAAATCCATATCACCATTATAATCTTCAATACCCTAAAAAAAAAAAATAAAAAATAAAAAAAAAAAAAAAAATTATCAGCAGTGTTATCCGAGGAAACATTACCACCATGTTACCATGTTAAAGCCACCCTGTTCGTTTAGCATAAAGCTTTTTTTTAAATCCAAGAATAAAAATAAATAGTTTTCAGCTTACTGGTCCTTGGATGTGGTGGCTGCATTCATTTTCCAGGCTACATAAATTTTTTATTTTTTTTGCAAGTACAGAAAAGTACCTGTTGATCCTGTCTAAAATCCAGAGTCACAGTAACTTCCTGCACAGTAAACTAAAATCTCAAATATGATCAGACTTCCCAGTTCTTGCATGTGTACTGCAAAACATCTCTGCTTTCTATAGCATTTTTCTCACAATAAATTATATATATATATATATATATATATATATATATATATATATATATATATATATATATATATATATATATATATACACATACACACATATATACACATACATACATACATACATAATATTACCAAAAGTATTGGGACGCCTGCCTTTGCACGCACATGAACTTGTGTCATCCCAGTCTTAGTCTGTAGGGTTCAGTATTGAGTTGGCCCACCCTTTGCAGCTATAGCGGATTCAACTCTTCTGGGAAGGCTGCCCACAAGGTTTAGGAGTGTGTCTGTGGGAATTGACCATTCTTCCAGAAGCGCATTTGTGAGGTCAGGCATGGATTTTAGAGAAGGTTTGAGCTTGCAGTCCCCACTCGAATTCATTCCAAAGGTGTTCTATTGGGTTGAGATCAGGACTCACTCATCCATGTCATTATGGACCTTGCTTTGTGTACTGGTCCAAATTATTTGGTGGGGGGGGGGGGGGGGTTATGGTGTTGGGTTGTTTTTCAGGGGTTGGCACCTTTGTTTCAGTGAAGGGAACTCTAAAAGGTGTCAGCATACCAAGACATTTTGGACAATTTCATGTGCCCAACTTTGTGGGAACAGTTTGAGGATGGCCCCTTCCTGATCCAACCAGTGCACAAAGCAATGTCCATAAAGACATGGATGAGAGAGAGTTTGAGGTGGAGGAACTTGACTGGTCTGCACAGAGTCCTGACCTCAACCCGATAGAACACCTCTGGGATGAATTAGAGCGGAGACTGCGAAGCAGGCCTTCTCTTCCAACATCAGTGCCTGACCTCACAAATGCGTTTCGGGAAGAATGTCCCATAGACACACTCCTAAACCTTGTGGTCAGCCTTCCTAGAAGAGTTGAAGCAGTTATACCTGCAATGGGTGGGCCAACTCAATATTGTACCCTATGGACTAGGACACCATTGAAGTTCATGTGCGTGTAAAGGCAGGTGTCCTAATACTTATGGTAATATAGTGTATATATTTATATATTTCTGCTTTCTACAACATTTTTCTTACCAATCACATGGGTGTGTGTGTGTGTGTGTGTGTGTGTGTGTGTGTGTGTGTGTGTGTGTGTGTGTGTGTGTGTGTGTGTGTGTGTGTGTATATATATATATATATTTTTTTTTTCAATTTGTATGACACCAAGGTGTTAATACTTCCACAAATAAGGAATCTAGTGAAAATAGGTCAGCCTATCGAGTCAAAAGCAGTGGGAGTAAAAAGCAGGAAGTGTTGAGTAAGCATTCAGACGGCTTATAGATTTGCTCTTGTAGTCTCTGGTCAGATTCCCTTTTGTGGCACAAAAGGTACAAAATGTATAGAGTTCATGTCAGAGATATCTTTGGTACAAGAAAAACTACTTACCAGTATATCTGTAAGTATTCGATAATCTTCGATTTCTTGATTGTCTGCACTATATTTAGTAACTAATCCAACTGCAACACCAGCAACGGGAGCAGAAATTGGTACCCCTAAAAAAAACAGTTAAGGATTAGTCAACAGTTTTACTCGCATTGTATAAACATAGTCCTTAGACTTCATGTACATGGGCAATGAGCATCAATTCTACACATAGCAAAAAACAAAACAAAAAACAAACCCAAAGCCACATCTATTTGGGGTTCATTTATCTGTTTGCACACTAAAATGAGCCCCATCAGCGTAATAGCTGGTGTCTGTATTGTATGGAAGGTGAGGGACGGTGCTTTGCACTGCGACCCAACTCAAGGAAGCACTGAAGAAAAAAAAAATATATAAATAAAATAAGGTGCCCCCACTACACTGGCATCACTATTAGTTTTCTTTCTGAAAACCCTCTCATTGCCAAGCCCTGTGCTCCATTTTTAAATTCAGTTCGCCAGACCATTTTTGCTGTTTTCTTTATATTTTTTAATTTTATATATATTTCCATTACAGCTTTCAGAGTTTGTTGACGAACCCCTAAACTTTACATTTTCTGAAAGCATAGAATCCACACTGGGATGCAAGTGTTCCATGTATAGTATTGTATCCCCATGCAGGCAGTCTAGTTGATGTCATTTACGATGCAATGGCTGCAGGAACACTGGAGTGACCATGAGCTTATAGCAGAAGGAGGAACGCCAGCGTCATAAAACATACTAAGCTGGCCAGCTGGGAGCAGTTCTGTGCCACCGTAGGTTTTATGTCACTGGCAATGAAAAGGTTAAAAACTCCTACCGTATAGCCTCCACTGAACACAGCAGGCAGGAAGAGGCGTGTAAATTTATTTATTTATTTTTTAACTTGAGCTATTGAACTCTCAAGGGGGCAGCTGCAGCGCCTGCTGTAAGAGAAGATGGAAAATAGCTAATCAGTTATAAACTGTAGGCTTCTCCCATTTCCAGAGTACACTGAAGGACACAGAAAGGCAAACCTTAAAAAAAAAATAACACTTAAAAAAGCACTGGACACAGGCATAAAAATTGAGTCCAACTGCGGGGTAGGAAACAGCCCAAACATTAAAAAGCCTAACGTAAACAGAACTGAGGACTGACTGCTTGCAGCTCAAAGAGTCACATAATCTGGCATCAGATGAGGCAGAAACAGCTGTCTAGTAGAACTTATTACAATAACCTGGGCCAGTGCAGAGCAATAAAGATCACCATAATGCCATACGTTTCTATCCTGTGGAGCAGGAGAGGAAGAAGTTTCAGGCGTAGGAAAGGCAAAGACCACTGGTTTCCAAAAGTGGATTCCTGCACCTGGGTACAAACACATGCAGTTTGCCATAACAGTTCCAGACATACCAAGAGAGTCTAGAGACCACTTTCCTTGGTATAGACCCTGCAGGCTAAGGAAATCTGGCTTCCAACTGTCTATGCCTCCAAAGTAAACAGCTGACAAGGCTGAACAAAGTACTGCCCAAAAACTTCTTAGGCAATGAGTAAGTTCCAGTGATTTCTGAAGGTTCAGGATCCACCCAAACCAATGAAACATCTAGACAGATAGAACAGCCCAACAGAACCGGTTTAACTTTTCTCTCAACAAATGGTTGCCCAAGTATTCCACAACTGGGAAGGTATGAGGGAGCAACAAAGCCAACTTCTTGATGAACACCTAGTGTGCTGAAGATAGGATAATTGGCAGGGACAAAAACTTTTATTGTAGTGGCTTTACAGCAAACGAAAATGCAGATGTGCCGTATGTCCGAGTACATGAACAAGTTGGAGTAAAAAAAAACCCTGGGACCATTTTGGAAAGGCGACTGGAGTTATGAAACCTTGGTCCAGAAGACCCGAGTGATCCTGATGAAGACCTGCCAGTCTGAGAGGTGACACGGGAAGGTTTAAAAAGGGAAAAGATGAGGAAGGGACAGGGAACAAACCAACAGGGTCCTGGGGACACCACCTCTTGCACCAAAGAATCTGGAATGTAAAAATGCCAAGGCACCTGCAAACGAATATGGACGTTTACACCATAACTGCATGCAAGGTGGGACCCTACAGCAAAAATAAGGGCCTCCATTTTTTGGTTATTTCTTACAAGCAGTTGTATCCTCCATGAAAATAGTAAGTGGAGGCCACATCAACAAAGGGAACAGGCCACTTACCAACAAACTCTGCACCGAAAGGATACAAAGCTAGCAAGTGCTTACAACAGGGAGCAAACAACCCATCAGGGCACTTCTAATCACACTATAGAAACAGTTGAAAGGCAGGTAAAAAAGGGAAAGACTTTGCTGCACTACAGGCCAAACACAACCCAAGGCTGGAAACAGCAATGGTAGATGCAAAAGGCTTGGCCAAAACAGTCTCTAATGTGAGATCAGAAGAAGACTGCAACGTCTCAGGGATAAATTAATTTGACAAAAGACTTGAGCGACTCAGAATCAGGGTCTCTGCAGCCACTAGTTTATATATTACTAAGGCTTAAAGTCCTTAAGGACCACAATAAAAAATTCAGCCATGAGGGCAAAAGGCAGACTGCATGCTGGTAGTAGGAGGTGTTATCCTGGGCTGCCCTTCAGTTTTTCATTTGACAGTGTCAAATCTTCCTGAGTGCAGCAGTATAACCCAAAAGTTTCCTGTGACCCCTGTATATCAATGAGAAAGAAACCTTTTTTGGCTTTAGATTTTATTTTGTGTTTGAATGTCTAACCCTTTGTACCACAAAAATGAGACAGAATTTTCTAACGATGCTCAAAATCAGTGGAGTTCCAGTGGGAATATCTCAAACCTTCATGCTCTGGCATAAGGGCTTAAGTGAAAACCTGCTGCAGCTTAAAGCGGAGGTCCACCCTAAAATGGACCTCCGCTCATCAGAATCCCCCCCCCCCTCCGGCGCCACAATCGGCACCTTTCAGGGGGGAGGGGGGTGCAGTTACCTGGATAATCCAGGTAACTGCACCCACTTCCGGGCTAGCTCTCTGCGGAAAGGGGCGTACGTTACGCCCCTTTCCGCAAGCGCCCGCCCCCTTCAGCAAGTGCCCCGCTGCCTGCTGGGAAACACACAGCTCCCAGAGGCAGCGGGGACCGTCCGGATTGCGCCGCGCGGCTCGCGCATGCGCAGTAGGGAACCGGAAAATGAAGCCGAAAGGCTCCATTTCCTGATTCCCATACCCAAGATGGCGGCGGCAGGACCCGATAGACGAGCGAGCGATCGGCTTCGGGTGCCGACATCGCGGGCGCGCTGGACAGGTAAGTGTCACTATTTAAAAGTCAACAGCTGCAGTATTTGTAGCTGCTGGCTTTTAAAAAAAAAAAAAAAAAAAAAAAAAAAAAACGCGGAGTCCCGGTGGACTCCCGCTTTAACCACTTTCAGGCCAGATCATTTTGCTGGCTTAAGACCAGACCACTTTTTGCGATTCAGCACTGCGTCGCTTTAACTGACAATTGCACGGTTGTGCGACGTGGCTCCCACACAAAATTGACGTCCTTTTTTTCCCCACAAATAGAGCTTTCTTTTGATGGTATTTGATCACCTCTGCGGTTTTTATTTTTTGCGTATATAAACAAAAATAGAGCAACAATTTTGAAAAAAAAAAAACTGCATCATTTTTTACCTTTTGTTATAATAAATATTCCCCAAAAATATATTTAAAAAAAAAAACATTTTTTTCCCTCAGTTTAGGCCGATACGTATTCTTCTACATATTTTTGGTAAAAAAAATAAAAATAAAAAAAAAATAATAAAAAAAATCGCAATAAGCGATTATTGATTGGATTGCGCAAAAGTTATAGCGTTTACAAAATAGGGATAGTTTTATAGCATTTTTATTAATTTTTTTTTTTTACTAGTAATGGCGGTGATCAGCGATTTTTATTGTGACTGCGACATTGTGGCGGACACATCGGACATTTTTTGACACATTTTTGAGACCATGGTAATTTATACAGCAATCACTGCTCTACAAATGCAGTGATTCCTGTGTAAATAACACTGGCAGTGAAGGGATTAACCAGGGGGTGGCAGTGTAGGGGTTAAGTGTTTCTAGTGGCGTGTTACTAACTGTGGGGGGCTGGGCTTTGTGTTAGTGAACACTGATCTCTGCTCCAATCACATGGAGCAGAGATCAGCATCACTTGTTGCTAGGCAGAACGGGGAGATGCTGTTTACAATGGCATCTCCTCGTTCAGCCGCCCCGTGAGACGATCACGGGTATCCCCACGGCGATAGAGTCCGCAGGACCCGCGACCGGACTCACGGGGGTCCCGACCAGCACGCGAGTGCGCCACTGGCGGCGCAAACGCGATGGCAGGGCGGAATTTAAAAATGGACGTACCTGTACGCTAATATGCCTGCCCGTGCCATTCTGCCGACGTACATCAGCATGCGCCGGTCGGGAACTGGTTAATGATAAATTTAAAGAAAAACTGAATGGAGATTAGTATCAGGGGTGCCATTGCTGATCTCCTTCTGAAAATATTAGCTTTCTGGCTCTCTCATGCTTTGTGGCTCTATGAGACAGCTGACCTCACCATACATGCAAGTTAGTGGATATTTTCCCAGGTCAGTGCCTCAAAGTACTGAAGCAGTCTGATCATCCTAAAAACCAGAAATCTAAAATTTCATTAAAGGGGATAAAGGCAGACCCCCATCCTGCAATGGGTGTAGAATAAGGTTTTGGCTATAATCACAGGGCACATTCCGGGAATGGAAAAATGTCAGGTGGACAGGATAGGCTGCAACACCCAGAGGTATTCTGGGAGATCTGTCGTCACTGGAGGGGTCTGAATGTGGACCTTCAGTGATAAGGTTCAGTATGCAGCTGGACATTTTTGTGGCTAGAATGGGAGATCCTGCAGCATTGACAGCAGTAACCTTGTTCTGTTTATCTGGGACGTCTGAAATCTCCCCCCCCCCCCCCCCCCCGAGTTTCACTGTAGTGACTCTTTTCTTTGAATTGGTTACCAATGGTAAATATGAACTACCTTGCTGCCTCTGGCGATGGATATCTATAGCCTTTAACTGATGTTGTATTACATTATTATAAAAAAAGAACGCTGGTATGAAATGGGTGCCGGTTACGTCTGAGTCCCGATTAGGTGGTGGTGGTGAAGTAGCGTCCAAACGGGTGATTTATTGCATGATCACAACACAAAGATAGTGAGTCCCGATTAGTACATATACCACAAGTATCTATATACCAAGGGACTTAGAGTATTGCTTGAAAAAATACCTATATTATAAATCACATATATCATTATACATATATACCAACAGCGAAACATCATCAAATGGCATTAAAAAACCTTTAAGTTTGAAAAGACCCGACATCAACATATGACAACTGAGCTGATGCTGTACATCAATCAAGATGGTCTGTGCTCAAATTCTCTACATGTTTCGAGCAATAAAAACTTGCTTCCTCAGGAGAAGCCCACAGGGATATATAATTATGAAAACTGTCCAAAAGCCTTCATGTAGATAAAATATAATTAACTTCTAATTACAATCCAAAACCATTTTTTTTTTCCATGCAATACATTTTCTTATATTTTACCTTGGTGTTGTAACAATAAAAGTCCCATGGGCTATAGATAGTTGTGGTGTATGTTGTATTACATGCGTTTCCATGTGCTTCTTAAAGTGTCATTAAACCCACATCATAAAAAGCTATCAACAAATGGTGCATTACATGCTGTTCATACTCGCTCTCTGTGGGATTCGTTTTGGTATTCTGCAAAAAACCTGATTGATCCTGCGGCTCTCCATCTCCACCTTCTGTTCACATCCCCAATTCAGCTAGGGATTTTGCAGCTGTGGCGGCAACTCACCACATCCTCGGTTTTCAGTGAGTTTCTATGCTGTGCATTTCCTAATGATCACATCTGAGCAGCCCATGTGACTATAGAGTCACACATGTGGGCGTATACACTATGGTAAATGACAGCCCACTTCCTTCCTCCTCCTCCATGCTCACTAACCAGATAAACACAATGGAGGCGGGATATTACATGTAGATTAATGGAGGCTTCACCTCCCTCTTATTCTAAGACAAAGGCTGGAGGGGCGTGATAGGCTGTGACTAGCAGAAATCCACCCACACCATGTTACTGGCAAAAAAATAATAAAAGGTTTGATTTCAAATATATATTTGTATGACAATTTAAAACGGTTTGTTGATATCCCAAAGGGGGTTTTATTTATTTTGAACATGTGACCAGCAACAGAGGATTAGAAGCTCCTCCAGCTTACGTTTCCCTGCAGACAGGCAGGGAAAGAGCTGGGTCATGTGACAGCTGTATATCAATTAAGAAAAAGGTACTCAGATGAGTTTTTTTTATTATTAAAATAATTACAGTGCAGTCCATATACAGAAATAGAAAGGACAATGTAAATTAAAGTGTAACTTTAAAAAAAAAAAAGTCAGTTTGAAAGAAACCACTTATAGTGTTTCCTATTGAAAGTCCGCAAAGGGCAGAAAAGAAATGTCTGTGACCACCGTGCGCAAAATTCTTTGGCAGAAGTTAAGTAACCAGCATGTTCTCACCTCTCATCTAAAGCAACATTACATTTACAAACTAGTGTAGTAGGTGATACCAAGTAGATCAAATTGCTAAATAGAAGTCAATTCTTGAACCGATTTTAAAGCCATTAAAAATATCTGAGACAGATACGTGAAACAAATGTAAACATGTAATTACCTGCATCCAATAAAGCCAAAGAGCCACCGCATGCAGAAGCCATAGAGGAGGAGCCTGATGTGAATAAAATACATTTAAATACGTCTATTTAACCATAATAAAGGTAGAAATATATACACAAATGGAAGCATTATAGGAATTTTATTTTAACCACTTACTTAAAACACCACCCCCCCCCCCCCCCCCGCCCTTGTGCGGTCATGCAACGGTGTACCCGAATAAAAAGTATGTCCTCCCCCACACACAAATAGAGCTTTCTTGGCACACTGTAAGCATCACACAGTGTGCATTAGAAGCTGCAGCAACCACGGCACAACCTGCCTGGAAATTGCATGTTCTCCTTGCGCCTGTGTAGGTTTCCTCCGGATACTCTGGTTTATTCCCACACGCCAAATACATGCTGAGGGGTTAATTTGCTCCTGCCTAAATTGGCCCTAATATGTGTACATATGACTGAGTTGACCTTTAGATTGCAAGCTCCTTGGGGACAAGGACTGATATGAATGTATAATATATCAGGGATATGCAATTAGCGGACCTCCAGCTGTTGCAGAACTACAAGTCCAATGAGGCATAGCAAGACTAACAGCCACAAGCATGACACCCAGAGGGAGAGGAATGATGGGACTTGTAGTTTTGCAACAGTTTGAGGTCCGCTAATTGCATATCCCTGATATATATGTAGAGCGCTGGAAAAATGAATGCCGCTATACAAGAACTTGTCATAAAAAACAAATAAGTCAGATAGAACCCGACTCATTTCCTGGCTGGAGGGCATTGAGTATGATCTAGCCGTTTACTCCTCAGTCTAAAGCCGGCCATATACGACTCAATTTTTTGTTTTAATGTGGATGGGGTATACTTCCCCACAGTCAGAATACAATGATCAGTGTTTTCCTGCGCACGCATGTCTGGCAAATTTAATAAGTATGAAACCTCCTGAAATTTAGCTTAATAGTCTATGGAGTCACCCATCTCCTCTGTCCCCCAAC